>NC_091432.1:95541426-96141426 GCF_964237555.1 Oryctolagus cuniculus
AAAGGAGAGGGACAGAGAGAGTCTTCCATCTACTAGTTCACTCCCCAGTTGGCTGCAACAGCTGGAGCTGCACAGGTCTCCCATGTGGGTGCAGGGGCCAAGGACTTGAGCCATCTTCTACTTGCTTTCCCAGTTCATAGCAGAGTGCTGGTTCAGAAGAGGAGCAGCCAGGACTAGAACTGGTGCCCATAGTATGTTAGCACTGCAGGCAATGGCTTTACCCACTATGTCACAGCGCCAGCCCCATATCAAGAGATCTTCCATTCACTTATCTTACCCTTCCATTGTAACTCAGTCATGAATCTGGAGGGCAACCTTGTGAACCTGGACTCTTTCTTCAGGATTAGCTTTTTCTCAGGAGCCTGATGTCGATTTGCTTGTATGTAACCAGACAGCAGGTTCACCCTCAAGAATTCTTCAGGCATGCCTCCCTTTCAGAGGAAACCCAGTGAGACTATCAAGTGAGATCCCTCTTTAAAACCTACCTGGCATTCTAGACAGATTATTAAGAGCATCATTAGTTCCCAAAGCAAAACATTTTAGTTGCCTGCAATCAGGCTATCAGTTTTATAAATCCAAATATACTACTGGCAGGGCCTTTTACTTTTTGCAAATAAGAATTCATGAAAAAGAAAAGTTTAAGTCAAAATGTATAAGGTTCCTAATGTACTTTTCAGTGCTTAGTATGCAAATAGTGACTTTTTCATATAAAACTGCCCAGAAATTAGTCTGTTATAAAGAACCACTTGCACTAGCAGCATCTCAGAGTACAATTCTCCTTAGGAAGATACATTTGCCTCCTCTTTGTTACTCTTTCATTTCCATTGACCCCCTAGATCTTCAAGTATTGATACCTGCATACTCTTTCACAATGATATATTTATTTGAGAGGCAGATATTTACATAGATAGATTGATAGATAGAGATATTGATCAGTCTTCCATCTGCTGGTTCACTTCACAAATGGCCACAATGGCTAGGGCTGGGCCAGGCTGAATCCAGGAAACTAGAACTCCATTTGGGTCTCCCATATGTGTGTCAGGAGCCCAAGTACTTGGACATCTTCTACTGCTTTCCCAGTGCACTAGCAGGGAGCCGGATAAGAAGTGGAGCATCCAGGACTCAAACTGATGTCTATATGAAATGCTGGCATTGTGGGAGGTGGCTTAACCCATTGCACCACAATGCTGGCTCCAAGAGAGGTCTTTATTTAATTTAAAGGCAGTTACAGAGAGGGAGAGACAGAGAGAAAAGTCTTCCATTCACTGGTTCACTCCTCAAATGGCTTCAATGGCTGAAGCTGAGCTGATCTGAAGCCAGGAGCCAGGATCTTCCTCTGGGTCCCCTACACAGGTGCAGGGGCCCGAGCACTTGGGCCATCTTTTATTGCTTTCCCAGGCCACAGTAGAGAGCTGGATCAGAAGTGGAGTAGCTGGGACTAGAACCAGCGCCCATTTGAGGTGCTGGCGCCACAGGTGGAGTATTAACCTACTGCACTACAGCACCAGCCCCTGGGAGAAGTCTTGATAATAAATCATTATCTGTCCTAATTATATTTTAGCTGAAGCTCTTGTTGCCTTTATTTAACGGCTGAAACACATTTTTAATTAGAAAGAAATGAGGAAAGATTTTGGCCATGAATGCTTATAATGTCACATTTGACTACATGACTGATCTTTGAAAGGTTAGCTGACATGATTTTCTCAAGTCACAAATCAGCATGCTTAATTGTCGCTTTCTCTATTTTCCCAAAATTAGATTTAATTTCTACCTTGAGCTCCTGTTTTTGTAACATTTTAAGATTTATTTTTTTGAAATCAGAGTTACAGAGGGAGTAGAGACAGAGAGAAGTCTTTTATTTGCTGGTTCACTCCCCAGTTGGCTGCCATGGCTGGAGCTGTGCTGATCCGAAGCCAGGAGCCAGGAGCTTCTTCCAGGTCTCCCATGTAGGTGCAGGGGCTCAAAGACTTGAGCCATCTTCTACTGCTTTCCCAGGCCATAGCAGACAGCTGGATTAGAATAGGAGCAGCCGGGACTAGAACCGGCACCCTTATGGGATGCCGGCCCTTCAAACCAGGGTTTTATCCCACTGCGCCACAGCGCCGGCCCCTGTAGACATCTTTCAAGTGACTTAGTTTACATCAGTGACTTCTCAGTCAGTGAAAATTTAAGTCAGCCAGATTCAAAAACCCCTCCCTACTCCAGCAGCACACCCAAGTGAAAACATTAAAGCATCAGTGGGAATAGGAAATAAACAGTTTATAAATATTTTATTCGAAAATATTTCTATCTCTTACCTAGATCAATGCTTTTAAGCCTACATTTAAGAATATAAAGTTGTGAGTTTTGGTTCCTTTTCCTTCCACCATTGGACAAAATCAGCCTTTCGTCTCCCAACAAAGTATGGTGACTTTTGTCTAAGGAAGTCAAATGCAGGTTAAAATCCATGTCTTGGCGGGTGCTTACATCCTATAAGCCTGATCTAAGCTCATGAAGGCTTCTCCTCGGCTCACTTGGAGGACAGACTGAGGCTTCTGCTGGCACTTTGACATTCGCAGGGGCGGGAGTACCCGTGTTCCGATTCTCACTGACTTCCACCAGGGATTCAAGCCTGCTTTGTCTAGCACAAGCCAGAAGGCAAGTTCTCTCCTGGAATTTCCTAGGCCCTGGCCATTCCCTCCTTCCCTCTAATCTCAGTTGAACTCTTTGTTTCATCTCCTTCTGCAATCATTCAATTTCACATAAATTTCATAGTTGCTAAATGTTATTATTTGAAGTATTTTCATTGTTAACCTTCTTATATAAAATCTGGCTGAATGCTATATTTCCCACATTATTTTTTCTGGTTATAGTACCTCTCTGACAAAGCACAATGTCGGGGCACATCTTAAAAGTGGCTGTTGATACATATTTCTCCTAGATGATGAGTTCTTAGAGGTATGGACGGTGTTCTATGCATCTCAGCATCTACACGGAGCCTTACACAGTAGACAATCTTCATTTACTGACTGATTTGTGAGTGCATCTTTTCTGCTAATAAAGAATGACAGGCATCCTTTTAAATGACTTATTTGCTTAGAGTACATATATTCAAGGTGAAAGCCTAAGGCAGGCTATGGCCATCTACATTTTTCAGTAATCACTGATTTGCTGGTAAGTGGCGAAATTTTAATCAGCTTCCAAACAATGACTCAAAGCCTGCATATCAGGAGACTGTAGACTCGCACAATAAGGTAAAAGCCAGCTTCCTGCTTCATTCTGTTAAAACCTGTGATTTATTACTGTGACAATAGACTACCAGCACCAGAATACAGTTTCCTTAGGTACACTAAAGTTCTTTTTCTGTGTCATCTTTCATTGAACAATCTAAAAGGTATTATGAATTAAATTTACTGCTTGGTGTCTATTGCTATCTTGCATAGAAACCAAAATGAAGATCAGCACAGGAGTCTCCGTTCTGTACTCAATATTTGCATTGTGATTTGGTTGAAGGAATTCTAAGTACTTTGTGGGTTTAAAGATCCTTTTCAAATTCTTTGAGTTATGTATTAACCTCGCTTAAACTTGAATAAACTAACACTTGTTTTATGAGGAATTTATCCAGTGCTACATATGGTAAGTAGTAGATAAACAGCAGCTGATGTATTTTATTTGTGACCTAGAAATTTCTCTGTCTGATTATATTGTCTCTTGAAAGGTACTTGCACTGATGATAGAGCAGAACTTACCAGAATGAATTAAAAATAGGTTTTAAGTTTTCAAACACTGTTCATTTTAGAATACAGAAAACAATTAGGCTCATATCAGAGGCAAAACTAAAACTGAGACTCATCACAAATATTTTCAGTTATATATTCACTAAATATTGATACATTTATTTTTTATCAAAAATAATGACTCAATGCCAACCAAAACTAATGTTAACATTAACTGTTGAGAACTTGTTAAATAAATTTAGCAATATGTTATCCATCCAAATGTTAATAAATGCCAAATGCTCTTTCCTAGGGTAGAGTTAGAGATAATAGTGTTACATATTAATACTTTTCTTACACTATTAAACAAAAGCTAGTCCTCATCAACTAAATAACACTATTCAGAGTTAGAACTGCAGTGGCCTATTTGATAATTTTTAGACTATCTCAAGAAAACAGAAAAAAAAGGAAACAATTGACATGTGGGTGGACATCAATGATTTTGAAGTTTTTCTAATAGTCATTCCCCAAAAATGCAGTCCTATTATTCAAAATATCTGACCTGACTGTCAAGAATTGTCTAATTTGACCACGCCAGCTGGCTGGGATGTTAAGCCTCTTCTCTCAGAAATGTACAAGTCACAGCGATGTAGTGGAGTTCAATGTTTTGGCCCCTAGACTTTAATCCTATTTCAGCATTTATTAGCCTTATGGTTCTGAGAAAGTTACTTAATTTCTATAGCTCTATTTTCCTAACTGGTAAAAGAGGGTTAGGAATCTTTGTTCATCAGTAGAGACAAGGGTTGTAAACAATCATCAAATCTCAAAATGTCAATTTCACTCTTACACATTGCTTTTTTGGTACTTATTAGGAACAGTTTTACTAGTTGTTGAACTTTTTACTTAGTGTAGGGTAAATTTTATTATAAAGTGTTTAAAAAGAAGAGTTTACTGCCTAATGGGAAACAAGGAATCTTTTTTCTTTTCTGAAAGGTAAATAAAATAGTATCAATGAAATGCTGAGCATGGGGACATTAGTGCTCATTAAATGATATTGAGTAAGCAATGTTAATGGAAGGTAAATTCTAAAAATTGTGATTTTCTTCTGCATTATCTAGAGCCAAACATGACAGTGTTTGGTGTCAGCACCAGAAACCCAGAGTAGGGTACATACTCAATGAAGATTTAAAAAATAGTCATAGTTGTGTGGCTAATGTCAATATCAGAAGATGGAAAATAGGCATGGAAAGCTATAAGAGGCAAGAGTTTTAATTTACTAAGAAGATTTTAATTGAAAAGTCTTTATGAAGGAATAGTCTTCTTGTGCCAGAAGAACAAATACTCATTGGGAACCTCTATATGCAAGGTGAGATAATATAAGATGTACCATACTGTATTCAGGACATATCTATCGTGTGTCTACTATATGTCAAGCAGTGCTCTGCGTGCTGAAGTAGGAACACTGAATTGCAGAGTCAGATTCTCTGCATTTATTATGTTCACATTTAAGCATAATGAAGAAAATAGTAAACAACTTTAAAAATGGAATACAATTTCTTTAAACAACATTCAACTTTGCACCTAAAAAGTTTAAAAAAAAAAAAGGGGGCTGGTGTTGCTGGAATCCAATATGGGCGCTAGTGTGAGTCCTGCTGCTCCACTTCCGATCCAGCTCCCTGACAGTATACTCGAAAGCAATCTAAGATGGCCCAAGTCCCTGGGCTACTGCATCCACCTGGGAGACCTGTATGGAGTTCCATTTTCCTGGCTTTGGCCTGGAACAGCCCTGGTATTAGTGCTTAGGGGATTGAATTAGTGGTTGGAAGATCTCTATCTTCCTCTTTGTAACCCTGCCTTTCAAATAAAGATTTTTTTAAAAAAAATTAGTATAAAAATTGCCATAATAAGTAATTGCAACAAGGATAGAGATATGTCACTAGGGTACAGAGGAGTAGTGGCAGGAACAAACAGTGACCGCGGCACCCAAATTCTGACGGCACCTTTGGGCCTTAGAACAATAAATCATTAGCGTCTCATAGTTTCATCTCTAGAAAGGTAGTAATAGTTACTTTATAAGATTATTCTGATAACTAAAGGTGATTCCATGTGTAAATCTCCTTTTGGAGAGACACGAATACATGAATGTTTCACAGGAGGAGACTTGACTAGAATGTCTAAAGACAGAATTTGGGTAGACAGAGAAAAGGAGAAAGTATACTGTAGACCAAGGAAAGAGCTTAATGAAATGAATGAATTTGAAGAAGGAGTACAAGAAATATTTGGAAGGAAGTACGTCGAGTAATTTGTCTACAGCGGAGAATTCGTGTAGATACATAGGTAGAGAAACAAATGACAGGTGGTTCTGGGATGAGTCACAAAGGAATTTCTGAGAGTTGCTCACAGGCATATGTAGACATTTAAATACAGCATGATTAAAAGAATTACCCAAGGTTACATCATTAACAGGGTAAGTAGAATCCCAATGTCCATCTGGTATTCAGTCTCCTTGATGTCTTGGCCAATGGATAAGACAATATCTCATTATCCTCCTCGTCACTTCATGTCTGAACACTCACAGCCTATTAAGCATTTTTTATAACATACAGCAGATATCCTACCCAGCCCTCTGGTTAAGTGTTGCATTTATGGGAAGAAACAGCAATTCAAAAACGACCAAGGGGAATGAAAAACAAGGAGCTATTTCTCAAAAATGAGATGGTGCTTTGCAAAAATGAACTGACTTTATGATGCCATCTGGAAAATGCTTTTGTATTCCCGATACAGTGCACTGAGCATAACTTAAAGTAGACTAACCAGCTCTGAAATGCTCACTTCTGCTGCCTCACATATGGATGTAGCCTACAGGAATAAATGTTATTAGTCCTTGGACAGGACATCTGGTGTGACTCCTCAGCAAAAAGGTGTAGTTCTTGGGCGAATTTCAACAGAACACATCAGCTTAACTTTGGAAACTTTTCTGGCAGTTGACTTTGTTCAGAAAGAAACTAGTGTTTCAAAACCAAACTTTAGTAAATGAGATTCAGTTCTTCCTCACTTACTCCCTCCCTCTTGTTTTTTGTTTTGTAGCTTCCTCCAACATTTAATGAATGGCTGTGGTATAAGATACTCTGTAGTACAGCCACACAGAATTAAGAATTTCATATGAACTTGAACCCTAAGACATTATATCACAGTTAGAGCCCTCACTGCTTAAGGTGGCAGATGTTTCTCACAGCTTCTTCCAAAGTAACAGTCCTTTTACATAATTTATTGTAATTGAATATTAGAACTATGAACAGAGAATTATTCTTTTTTCCCCTCAAACTTAACAATAAAGTCTAATTGTAGCACCAGTAGAAAAGATTTAGAATCTCATAAATGAAAGGAAGTTCCATTAATGTGGATTGGAATTAAGCTGAAGCTATCTTGGCTTTATAAAAATGTTCCCAATAAGATAGTCTAACACTTGCAAGAGGAACATTTAATTTGCCAAAGAGAACAAATTGCTTTCAAACAATTAAAAACACCAATTTATGGATAAACAACTGATATGTTAAATACAAATCATTCTTCTGTTTATTGAAGTAGCTTCCTACTCCTTTGCTTGACAACATTTAATTAGTCTAACATGAATTGATTCATTTAATTGAAATTAATAGAGCTGAGTTTTTAAAAATTTTATTAAATCGACCCTCTCACTTGGTCTAAATAGTGATAATTAATAAGATGTTTTTAATGGGGATTACATTGAATCTGTAAATTGCTTTGGATACGATGGACCTTTTAATAACATTAATTCTTCCAATCCAGAAGCATGAGAGGTCATGTTAAAAAGCCCACAGTACCCAGAGCAATTTACAGATTCAATGCAATCTTCCTAAAAATACAAAATACAGTCTTTACAGAACCAGAAAAAAGATCCTAAAATTCTTATGGAAGGACAGAAACCCACAGAACAAAAAGAACAAAGCTGGATGCATTGCAATACCTGATTTCAACACATGCCACAGAGCTTTATAACCAAAAAAAAAAAAAAAAAAAAAAAAAAAAAAAACCAGTAACTGCATGAAAGTTACTGAAAAACAGTAACTACAGAGAGAGATCTGTATCAAAGATATGGAACTGGGATCCTATAAAATTAATCCACACATCTATAGCAAAATGATCTTTGACAAAGATGTGAAAAAATACTGAGGAAGTGACAGTATCTTCAATAAAGGGTGCCGGGAAAAGCAAATATCTATATTCAGATTGTTTAACCTTAACCTCCCTCCCACTCACCACTCTCACCCTACGGGAAAAAATCAACTGAATAGATCTAAGATCTAAAAGGAATAAATGAGACTAATAAACTACTAGAAAATATAGAAGAAACACTTATAAAATATTCAAATAAGTACTGATTTTTTAAGTTAAGACCCCATAAGAACAGGCAACAAAAGTAAAAATAGACAACTAGAATTATATTACATCACGAAGATTCTTCATAGCAAATAAAACAATAAACCAAAGACAGAACCAACAGAATGCGGGAAATTGTATGCAAACATTATGTTCCTGATAAGAAGTTAATATCTAGAATATAAAGAGAATTCAAAGACTCAACAAACCCCAAACAATCCAATTAAGAAATATGCAAAGTAACTGAATAGGCATCTCTCAAAAGAATAAATAGAAATAACCAGATACATAGAAAAACATTTAACCACTATATAGCAAATCAGAACCACAATTAGACATCATTGCAGTAGAGTCTGAATGATAATTATCAAAAAAAACAAAAATTTTAACTTGGTGGCAAGGATATGGAGAAAAGGGAATCCTTGTATACTGTTGGTGGGAATGCAGATTAGTATAGTCATTACAGAGATCAGAATGGAAATTCCTTATAAAACTGAAGTTTTCTACCATATGGCTCAGCTCTCCTACTTCAGAGTGTATATGAAATGGAAATGTTGGTTGCCAAGTTTGATTATGCTGTGTATATATATATATTAAAATATTACACTGTGATCAAACATAGTACTTGTATATTTACATACTCAAAATTTTCAACAAATAAATTTAAAAATGTGCATTTTAGAACTTGCTTTTGGTATTTACAAAATGGTCAACATATTATATGTTTATTTGAAGACTAAATATTTGCTTTATCAATTATATGGACATGCTTGCTTTATCTTACTCTAATCACATTTTTAAGGGATGGTAAATATCATTAGCCACTCCACAGATAAGTGGGAAAGTAAGTCTAGTGAGTTTGGCCATCAGCATTTCTTATAACAAGATTTGGTTGAGAGAATAAAGGTTGAAATGTGCAACTATGTTTTCCATGCTGTGGCACTATGCCTGATGAAAGTGATGGCTTGATCATAAGTCAACTTAGTATTACTTTAAAGGGAATGAATAAGAAAATACCATAACCTTAGAATCAAAAAGAGTTGTTTAGCCTCTGGCTCTACCATACATATATCTGTCACTCTTGAGCATATAAACGTCTCTAAGTTCCACTTGAGTGTAGAATGCAGATAATAGGTAATTAGTAATTGCTATACCATATTTATTGAGTGCCTAATATGTGCCAGGTAGTGTTTTTGGAGCTTTATTCCATTTAATCCAACCATCAAGCCCATAAGGTAGATATTTTTATAATTCCATTTTAGAGTCAAGTAAACTGAGACACAGAAGTCAACTGACTTGCCCAAGGCCAATAATTAGGAAATGGCAGTGCCTGGGTTTGAACAGAGACAGCGTAATGCAGCCTCCACTTCCTAACTAGTTCTGGAAGTTGAAGTAAAGATTAAAATGGCTAGCCTATACATGAAAGACATGTGACTTCACACTGGCTTGCTAAATGGACTTCTCTTAGATTTCTAGTCACCCTAAGCCTCATTTTCAAGCTTCTTTCCTAGGCCTCAAGATACCAGAGTTCTCCAGGGTCTTTCCTGATCCCTTGTCGTTTATACTCAGTCTCCAACATCATCTCCTCCATTACAAAGCCTATAACATCATCTTTAATATGGAGAGCTTCCAATCCTCTAACTCTACCCCAGATATCTCTTAGCACTGCATATTCATATACTCTCCTGCCCACTCATCGTATTTACATAGTGTCTACCAGCAAATCAAACACAACCTAAATGGCACCTTGATTTTTGTCCTTCAAATCTGATTTTTCCATCCCATCTTCCATATCCTCAGAAAATGACACCAACACACACCCCTTTTGTTCAGGATAAAAATCTAGGATTCTTGTTTCCACATCAAATCCTCTACAAGTGTTTCACATTCCACACACAACTTCTTGCATTTGCTTTTCCTTGGCCTGGTATCAACCATGCCCCTCTTGTTTACTGCAGGAGTCTCATAACAAATCTCTCACCTGTCTCTTTGGCCTTCTACATAAATCAACTGTCTGCCAAGAAGCAGCAGGTTCACTTTAGAATGTAACTCCAATTAGGGTACTTCTCTCAACTAGCTTCTCATTGTATTTAAATTAAACAATACCATAGTTCACAACACCACCAATAAATCTGGCCACTGCCAATGCTTCTAGATTCATTCCAATTATTTTATTCCCATCTGGTCTTTCCAGACACTCTGAGCATCTTACTGAATCTTAGATTCTTGGCTTAATTTCTGTTTTTAGATCTTTGCCTACCTTGTCCTTCTTCTGGAAATGTTACCTGATAACCAAATGGCTAACTTCATAGTGTCAGTTTCTGCTTCAAATGTTACCTCTGGATATGCCTCTGAATCACCTAATTTGAAGTTGCTCTATCACTTTGCCCCCTTATAGTCTTTATACTGAGCTGTTTGTAACCTGTTACCTGTTATTATCTGTCTCCTTCTCCCAAGGTCAACGACAACACCACATACTCAGGAAGTACAAATCTTGTCTTTGTTGTTACTCCACTTCCATCATTTAGTGGGCAGGGGCCAACTAACTCCAGTGCATCCATGATTGTGGTATATTGTGGTTGCTATTATTAATGTTCTTTCTTAAGGTCAAGGGCCAGGTTACATCTCCCACACTCCTTATCATATTTTGACAGGACTGAATTTGGCCTACTTAACCACACCAGTTCCAAGATGACAAGAGAACAAGGGGCACAGCAGCCATCTAGACAGCTACACAGAATTCAGCAGCTGAGGAGAGCATACTTAAACCAGAGTGACGCCAGGTAAGCAATCAACCTCTGCACTCCCACTTGGGTCCATGGTAGTCTCCAAATCAATGGCAAGAGCTTAGTGATGTAGAACTAGCGTCAGGTGACATTGAGAAGTGCAGGTGGGCAGGCACATGCATGATAATCTTTGAGCAGGGGCCCAGCCATGGGACTGGGGTTCAAAGGCCAGTTTTCAAAGCCCTGGCAGGAAATGGGAATGACAAAACCAAAGGCAAAGCCTCATTACTGGAATAAAAGTACATTAAATTTGGGGGTTCTCAAACTCAAAGGACAAAGCTGATTTCCACATTTTAGTAATGAGCACACAGTGGGGATGTGGCCTCAAGGGTCAAGAAGAAGCCCACCCTGGGGGATGGACAGGCTGCAGGCGACCTGATGCCAAGTCCCAGGCTAAAGTGGAGTGAAAGAGGTCATCGTGCCAGAGTGTGCTCCAAGCCGTGAGCCATCCAGTCAGATGGGAAGGCTCTATTGATTGCCTTTCGCTGCATCATAACACTGTCAGACGTGAGACCAGAAAGCCTCTTTCTGCTTGCGGCTCTCGATCAATATGATAGATCTTTCCCTCAAAGGCCTGTCTGAATCCTATTATTCTGCCTACACGCATGTGGAGCTAAATTAATGATGATGACTCATGGGCTTCAGAACATCTGTAAACTTATTATCAGCAGCCACACCAGCACCTTATCGATTGCCTCTATTAGACACTGACTCAGTTTATGACCGTCCTTTTTTGGGAAGCCAATAGGTTAACCTCTTTTTTCCTCTCTACCGATAGTCAGGGTAAATGTAAACCCCATAAGTGGTGACCTGCCTCTGCCTAAGCACTAGAGCAGCAATCATGATTATCAGAGTCAGGTGGATTTAGGTATTTGCATTCAACCCACAAACCTTTTTGATCATCTTTCCTGAGGCACAGAGGGAAATGGAGTGTGTGTGGTGATAACGTCATTACACTGCAATGTGAACTCAATTTGGCAAATGGTTACATGAAACATAACAAATTATGAATATGCAAGAACAAATTTAGTGTTGACCACTGATCACTCTTTGTGAGCAGACTGCTTAACATTCTCTAATCAAGGATGATTAGGAAAATATTTCAGTCCTGTTATTTTGGCCTGCTATAGCCTTTAATTTTGTGTTTTCTTGTGGGCTTGACAGGAGGCTGGCTGACTCCTTCTATAGTGACTCATGGACTAGTCATTATAATTTCAATTAGGATGTTGCTGCCTTCACTACACACTTGTGTGTCTATCTCCTCACATCAGGGCCTCAATCAGTATCTGGCACACAGTGAACACTCAAGAAAGAAGCATGGGATGAGGGAATGAATATGAGTTCCTTGGGAGAATTAGCCCCCTACTACTCACACATGGTGCTTGTATGATCCTAGCCGTGGCTTAGAGTTTTCTGAGCATTGAGAAACACAGAAGGCCTGGTTGTACCAGCATCAGGGAATTCTGACTAGAAAATCCTCAATAACCTTTGAAGAAAACATGAGTTACTCAGTTCTCGAAGGCATATAGAGAGACATGTGCATATAAAAGGGTACTTCAAAAAGTTCATGGAAAATAGAATTAAAATACAAGTATAATTTGGTGTGTGAAGCCATTGAAATTAATAGTTTTTCATAATATATCATTTCTATAAACTTCTAAAGAAATCTCATTAATTATTTGAAATACAGTCAGAGACAAAAAGCGAGCTCCCATCTGTGCAAAGACTGGGACTGTAGTCCAGGTCTCACACACACATGGTAACAACCCAGTTCCTTAAGCCATCACTGCTGCTATTCAGGGTCTCCATTGCTAGGAATCTGTAGCCAAGATTAGAACCCAGGCATCCCACTGTGGTATGTGAGCATCTTAACACTAAACTAAATACCTACTTCCTAAGAACTTTGAAAGAACTCTGCATACTTAATGGGTTTCAACTTGTTTTTGGCACCAAAATAAACCTATCTTGTACTTCCAATTTTCATAACGTTTTGAAATATGCCAATACAAATATAGACATTTAAGCATGTTTATTTAGTGATTGTATGCATTCGTGGTCAGTGCATGCACTTCATATTATAATAGAGGAGGAAGCCTGTGTTATGTTCACTGTTTTTTCAAGTGCTCTCCTCCATACAGCCAAGAATCACAGGTTGTAATCCATTTCCTAAGCAGTGGTATAGGAGGGGAAAATAACATTAAGATTAGTATTACAGGCATGGAAAGCCAAAACACTCTGGCAAAACAAAAACAAAAACAAAAACAAAACAAAAAAAAACAAAACCTAAATGAAAGATCTCCGCGAGATCCCAGTGAAAAGAACAGGTCATCAAAGAAGGATGTACCTTTCTCTGAAGGGAGGAGAGAATTTCCACTTTGACTACAACCTTGTCTAAATATGATCAGAGTCGGTGAACTCAAAAGGCTTCCATAGCCTTGGCTACTCATGACAAGAGCCTAGGGTGATTACTGATGCCATAAACAAGAGTGTCAATTTGTTAAGTCAACAACAGGAGTCACTGTGCTCTTACTCCTCATGTAGGATCTCTGTCCTTAATGTGCTGTACATTGTGATTTAATGCTATAACTAGTACTCAAACAGTATTTTTCACTTTGTGTTTCTATGTGGGTGCAAACTGTTGAAATCTTTACTTAATGTATGCTAAACTGATCTTCTGTATATAAAGAGAATTGAAAATGAATCTTGATGTGAATGGAAGGGGGGAGGGAGAGGGAAAGGGGAGGGTTGTGGGTGGGAGGGAAGTTGTGTGTGGGGGGAAGCCATTGTAATCCATATTCTGTACTTTGGAAATTTATATTCATTAAATAAAAGTTAAAAAAAAGATTACTGTTCTTTTCACCTACATCTTAAGTCTACATTTTGAAAACACTTGAATTCTTTTTTTTTGACAGGCAGAGTGGACAGTGAGACAGAGAGAAAGGTCTTCCTTTTCCGTTGGTTCAACCCCCAGTGGTCGCTGCTGCCGGCGGACACACTACGCTATCTGAAGCCAGGAGCCAGGTGCTTCTCCTGGTCTCCCATGGGGTGCAGGGCCCAAGTACTTGGGCCATCCTCCACTGCACTCCTGGGCCACAGCAGAAAGCTGGACAGGAAGAGGAGCGACCGGGACAGAATCCGGCGCCCCAACTGGGACTAGAACCCGGTGTGCTGGCGCTGCAGGCAGAGGATTAGCCTAGTGAGCCCCGGCAGTGGCGAAAACACCTGAATTCTGATATGGTCTCAAACCTTCAACATTCACGCAAATTTCTTCTGATGAGAAATAGAAGAATTAGAGCATATTTGATGTGAAGAGAAATCTCTAGCATGGTTCCTCATTAGAATGGAGGGATTAGAAATGGATGAGATGGTATTTTGGAGTGAGCTGAAGTGCCTGTTTTGCCATCAGCAAAATTGGTATCTGAATAATAGACAATATAAAAGTGGCTTTCAACCCACACTTGATATAGAGCCCTCATCTAGCCAACCACCTACTTTGTTAAAATGTCTCTTCTCGGGACCGGCGCTGTGGCCTAGTGAGTGAAGCCACTGCCTGCAGTGCCAGCATCCTATATGGGTGCCAGTCTGAGTCCCAGCTGCTCCCCTTCCAATCCAGCTCTCTGCTTTGGCCTGGGAAGGCAGTGAAAGACGACCCAAGTGCTTGGGCTCCTGCACCCACGTGGGAGACCAGGAAGAAACTACTGGCTTTGGATCAGCACAGCTCCAACTGTTGCGGCCATCTGGGGAGTGAACCAGTGGATGGAAGACCTCTCTCTCTGCCTCTGCCTCTCTAACTCTGCCTTTCAAATAGATAAATAAATCTTTTAAAAAGTCTATTCTTTATTTAATAGTTCTTTTAAATATTTTCCACTCTTTTGAAAATGAGAAACCATAATGTATACGAAAATATTAAAAGCTAGTTTCCTCTGGAAGCTTTTTTATGTTGCTAAATCTGAGTTTTGAATAGGTAAGTAACTTCAGATGCTACTTTATTTAAGCATCTGTTCAGCCAGTATGTGATGATATATTATAATCTGCATCAACCACACTTGGTTCACCATTAATCAGAAATGAAACATTCTGCCTTGCACAACAGCTTTTCCAGTATTTTTCCATAGTTTGAATCTGAAAAAAGTGTATATATAAATGATTATTGGGTGATAAGCCCTTTGAAGGTTTCTGCTGTAGAATACAATTTGATATATTTCTATCATGAATATGTATTAATCATCAAAAATAACGTGAAAAATTAGGCACAATGGTGACTTATTTTCCCCTTATTCAATACATTAAAAATGAAATTCCATAAGGATGAGTAAAATAAACAAAAAAGCTTAAGTCTGAGTTTTCTTACAACATGATGGATTGAAAGTTTCTCTTCTGTATTGTTTTGAAGAACATAAATCAACAGAATCTTAACTTACAGGATTTGCTACCCTTTCTAGTGAGTATTGACATCAGTAGCGTCTCACAGATAAATCCAAAGGAAAGCATTGTATATCAAGATCCATCAGCCTTTTTATCAATCATTAGTTTCGAAATGTAGTAAAAACCGTGTTTTATTTCTATCACTGGGCTTGCTTATTTGGTCAAAGGAAATATTCAGAAATTTTCGTTTTACTCTCTAAATAGATTTTTCTAGTTTCTTCTAACAGAAGAGGGGGAATTATTTTGTGTTGGAATTCTCTGAGCACTCCCAGAAGCATAACAGCAAAATGGAAGTGACAGAAGCCTGCCCTAATAAGAGATCTTTACGCTGATAGTCACTTCTGATGAGAAAAAGGAATTTTTACTTTATCAAAAAGCAACCCAAGAGAACTCTACAACTAAAAATCCAACATAAACAACCATTTTTGTCAAACTTGCATGAAAGAAAAGTGTTTATCTGTTTGAAGCACATTTTTAGAGTCAAAGAAACCATGGATCTTATTTCTATTAAAGATGATTGAGGATTTGGGGCAAATCATCTTCAGACTGAATCCTTTATGCTTTTCTCTACCTGCAAAAAAAAGATAATACTCAGGTGTCATGCAGCTTATTGAGCTCTGAAAGATTTCCTCAATTAAGGCTCAAATGAGCCAGCATTTACTTTTAATCAAGGCTCAGTTTTTTTTCTATTTAAATAATCATTTTCTCATAAGTGGAAAATAAATTGCATGTAACAGTAACAAATAGTGCTCCTTACCCAAGCTCCTTATTGCCTAAGGAGCAAATTTTAGTTTCTCAAACATGATGTGAGTTACTAATTCCTGTTAACACCTAGGTATACACACAAGTGCGCAGTACACACACCTTTGGATTTAGTCACGAGGAAAGGCTATTTTGGTGAGCCTGTTTAACAATTTACCGCATAATCAACACTTGCTCACTTGCAAGTAGAGAACAACTTTACTGTCTCTCACAGCTTTTACTTGAAACCATTCTGTAGGCTCTTGTAATTCTCTGGATAAAATCTTAGGAAGTTCCAGTTGCCCCATCAATCCTCTTTAGACATTAGAAAATCATATTAAATACCAGACCATTCTAGTGTCAGTCTTCAAAACCCCATCAACTGAAAACTCGTCTTCCCCACTTGCCCACAACAGTGGGGGAGGCGGCCGTGGTAACCTTGCTGTCCAGAGACATGCTGTTCCACTATCACCTGCTCACCAAGTGTCTGTGACTCCGTGGTGCAAGAGGGCAGATCTCATCTGACAGGAGCAGATGCGGAGGAGATGCTGGAGTCCTCGGCACACAGCAGAAGTCCTAATGCTGAGCTTCTCCCTCGGGAGTGTTTTGGTGGATTTTTTGAACTATGAGCAATGAGGATTTTGTCCCTAATATTACTTAAGGGTGATGCCCTCTCAGTCCCCAGCTTCAGTCAGCCTATCCCACACAGAATCCTTCTCTGTGATCATCTTAGACCTCTTGGGTGATGGTTCTTTTGGGGAAAGATGATTTGTTTTACTATTTCTGGTAGAAGGTTAGCCTCTGCCCCTTACATCCTCTTTTCCTCTCCATGCCAATTTTAGGGCACCTCTGATTTTAGACATTTGTGACCATGAACTCCAAATACGTCTATCCCTGAACTCCAGAAAATGCATGTGAATTTTAAGTCTTGAAGTCTCACTGTCTTGTAAGGATAAAGAAAGCATCCATCTTCCTGCAGGAGAGGAGAAAAAAATCTAATAAACTACAATAAAATCCCCTCCCCCTTAAAGAACTGTCTGCCAATCATCTACAACCACCGAATGATTGCTTGATTTCCTGTTCTGTATCCTGGAGGTGGGTGATGCACTGCTGCTAGCAGAACCTATCGTTGGCCACCTGATTTCCAAGACCTGTGTGTGGTGGAAAGATGATTGTTAAGGGTCAGTTTCCCAGTTCATTATCTGCTTTTATGGTGAGTTTCAGCCTTTGAGAAAGATTGGTTATTGACAGATTTTCTAGAAAAGGATATTTTCTTGTCAGATAGTCATATTATTGGGAGGGTCTCAGCATAATATATGTGATCTAAAATTGTTTGAGGAAAATCAACCTAGAATCCATGGATTATCAGCTTTAGCTCCCTGGAAAATGTTATTTAAGCCAAATTTCCACCTGAAAACACACCGAGGTGCATTATGACTGAAACGTTACCCTTCTATGTAAGTGATATATCTGCTTACAAAATTAGAGACATCATAGAGAATATGGGTCAAAGCACATTTTCATGCAGTAAGAGATTGGAGGACTGCTGTCCTGAGCCATTCTATGTTGTCCCTGCTTTGTAGTTATTTATGTTCTTGAATTTATTAAAGCTTGAAACTGTAAGAACTCTGACGTATAAGAGACTGAACTGGCAGTCTGATCTTCTGTGTTATCTCAGTTTTATCATCTGCTGTAGAAGGCAGGGTTAGTTTAAATCTACTTTTTTCAGGTTTAGCCTGCAAAGATAATTTACCTCTATTACATATGCTTACTTTGTAGCTATATAATGTCTTCATTTTCTTTGGTTTTGCTTCATAACTAAAATCTGACATTGTTTTTCCTGATTCTGATAGACAATGTGGCACACCTTGGAGGCAGTCTCTATAACTGATTTCCAACAGATGATGAATTCCTTAAGAGCAGGGACAGTATGAGATTCACCCCAGGAACCTGGTGGCCTCAAACAAAAGCAAATTTTCTCATAAATTAGCAAGGTAAGTCTGTCCAAATTTCATCAAAGTGCTCACATTCATTTTGTCATACAGTGCACAATCAACTTTACAACCCTTTCATGAGCTAAATGGTGGAGATAAAAATGTTTGCCCATTTTATAGGCCAGAACTTTAAGAAAAGTTGTCTAAGTTGACGGGTCAGTCTACTGTCACAGAATAACTACTACCGTCTACTGAGAAGCTGCTATAGATTAAGGGTTGAAGATCCTTTACTTTCATGAAAGCTAATCCTTACAACCTGCAGAGCAGAAATGTCTGCTCCCCTTTAGCAAACTGGGAAACTAGGGCCTAGTGAACCTAAGGAAAATACTAAAATTTGTAAGGTCAAGAAGCATGGGGACCAGCATGGAACCTATGCTTATGTGATTCTAAACCCCTTTTTTTAAACAAAAATTTAGAAAAACCTATGTCTAAGAGCAACACACCGTAAAATTATCACCAAAACATTACACAACTGTTGTCAGTCCTCTACTCTTCTATCACCAGAACTGCTAAATAGAATCAAGATCCTGAGAGTCACGTACGCATTGCACTCAATTGGTCATAATACAGCCAAGTCCTTTTGGCATTCCAATAATGTCATTTGATACCTGAGTTATCTTCTTGGAGCATCCTCTTATGTTCTTTATCCTGTTTTTATTTTTCGCCATCAAAAGTCAATTTCAAGACAGTTTCTTAAGAAAAATTGGGTGCACTTATTCAATGCATGTGATTGGTCTCAGAATACTACACTGTCTTGTTCTCCACCAATGTTTTCACAGTACTTTTGTGCACAAAACCATGGCTGATCAAAAATTACAGAAGAGGTTAGGTGTCCTTTAAAGCAAAAACAAGAATCTACATGCCTAGTTTCCTGCAAATCTGGATTCATATGACCATATTCAAATTGTAGTTAGGACACAGAGACTCTTACTTTTCTCAAACTGATATGGAAATATTGGTCATGGCCAAAGGCAGGATTGGGAAAGCGCAATTCCTAATAAACAGAGGAAATTTCTATGAGTCAACCTGCCCTATAGCAAGATGCAATGGGCTGTTGGATGTCTTCCCAAGCAGATCATCTCCTCTTACAGGAGTACTGTTATGAGACCAACAGATGGATCTACTTACCACATTTATACACTTTTACAAATACTAGCCATGTGTACAAAACAGCACCTATGTTTTGTATTAAATATAATATAAAGTATGGTATGAAAGTTTTTCATTAGGACAGGAGCTCTTATCTGGGATCCATATATGGGCTTTCAAAGGGTTATTCATCCAATAAAACTGAAATAAAAGATAATGTAGCCTGCGCCGTGGCTCACTAGGCTAATCCTCCGCCTTGCGGCACCGGCACACTGGGTTCTAGTCCCGGTCGGGGCGCCGGATTCTGCCCCGGTTGCCCCTCTTCCAGGCCAGCTCTCTGCTGTGGCCAGGGAAGTGCAGTGGAGGATGGCCCAAGTACTTGGGCCCTGCACTGGCATGGGAGACCAGGATAAGTACCTGGCTCCTGCCATGGGATCAGCACAGTGCGCCGGCCGCGGCGGCCATTGGAGGGTGAACCAATGGCAAAGGAAGACCTTTCTCTCTGTCTCTCTCTCTCACTGTCCACTCTGCCTGTCCAAAAAAAAAAAAAAAAAAAAAAAAAAGATAATGTACTTTGTTAAGATGTGCACTTTTGGGTAGATGGGGGAAGAATCTACAAGAAAGGTATGAGATAAATAGGAAGAGAAAATATTGCAAGCACATAATAAACAAATATGGAATAAACATAAAAAACAATGTTGGTTTCCTAGAGAAAAAGCTAAAACATAACTAAAATATCAGATAACAAAATACATAAGGAGGATACTACAAGTTAAAGTCATCTGGATTACTTTTAAGAGGATAAAAATGCTGATTACCTTTAGATATTATAATGTTAAATGGAAACGAAATACTTCAGCATAAACATTAAGAGAAATAATATTCAATATAGAAAGCTAGAAGGAAAAGAGCAAAACTCATTCCAAATGAGAAATTATAAACACCCCAGAAGCACAGGCAGTCAAAGCCAAAATTAACATTTGGGATTGCATCAAATTGAGAAGTTTCTGTACTTCAAAAGAAACAGTCAGGAAAGTGAAGAGACAACCAACAGAATGGGAAAATATATTTGCAAACTATGCAACTGATAAAGGGTTGATAACCAGAATCTACAAAGAAATCAAGAAACTCCACAACATCAAAACAAACAACCCACTTAAGAGATGGGCCAAGGACCTCAATAGACATTTTTTAAAAGAGGAAATCCAAATGGCCAACAGACACATGAAAAAAATGTTCAAGATCATGAACAATCAGGGAAATGCAAATCAAAACCACAATGAGGTTTCACCTCACCCCAGTTAGAATGGCTCACATGCAGAAATCTACCAACAATAGATGCTGGAGAGGATGTGGGGAAAAAGGGGCCACTATTGGTGGGAATGCAAATTGGTTAAGCCACTATGGAAGTCAGTTTGGAGATTCCTCAGAAACCTGAAGATAACCCTACCATTCAACCCAGCCATCCCACTCCTTGGAATTTACCCAAAGGAAATTAAATTGGCAAACAAAAAAGCAGTCTGCACATTAATGTTTATTGCAGCTCAATTCACAATAGCTAAGACCTGTAACCAACCCAAATGCCCATCAACAGTAGACTGGATAAAGAAATTATGGGATATGTACTCTATAGAATACTATACAGCAGTCAAAAACAACGAAACCCGGTCATTTGCAACAAGATGGAGGAATTTGGAAAACATCATGATGGGTGAATTAAGCCAGTCCCAAAGGGACAAATATCATATGTTCTCCCTGATCAGCGACAACTAACTGAGCACCAAAGGGGAAACCTGTTAAAGTGAAATGGACACTATGAGAAACAGTGACTTGATCAGCTCTTGTCCTGACGGCTGATGTACAATGTAATACTTTATCCATTTTAGGATTTTTTTTGTTCTAGTACCATTGGTTGAACTCTGTATTTAACACACAATTATTCTTAGGTGTTTAAATTTTAACTGAAAAGTGATCCCTGTTAGGAATTTGGAAAACATTATGCTGAGTGAAATAAGCCAATCCCAAAGGGACAAATACCACTTGTCTCCTTGATAGGTGACAACTAACTGAGCACCAAAAAGGAAACCTGTTAAATTGAAATGAACACTATGAGAAACGGTGACTTGATCAGCCCTCACCCTGACTGTTGATGAGCAACTTGATATGTTATCCCTCTTAGTATTTTTTCTTTTGTTCTACTTAATACTTTTGGTTGAATACTGTAATCAATACACAATTCTTCTTAAGTGCTGAAACTTAACTGAAAAGTGATCACTGTTAAATATAAGAGTGGGAATAAGAGAGGGAAGAGATGTGCAATTCGGGACATGCTCAAGCTGACTTACCAAACGGTAGAGTTAGAAACATACCAGTGGATTCGAATTCAATCCCATCGAGGTGGCATGTACCAATGCCATCTCACTAGTCCCAGTGATCAATTTCTGTTCACAATTGATCGTAATGATAGGACTAAGAACCAAAGGGATCACGTAAACAAGACTAGTGTCTGCAAATACTAGCTGATAGAATCAAAAAGGGAGAGAATGATCCAACATGGGAAGTGAGATACACAGCAGACCCATAGAATGGCAGATGTCCTAAACAGCTCTCTGGCCTCAGAATCAGCCTTTAAGGCTTGTGGATCTGGCTGAAAAGCCCATGAGAGTATTTCAGGCATGGAAAGCCAAAACACTCTGGGAAAAAAAAAAAAAAAAAAACCTAAATGAATGATCTCTGTGAGTGAGATCCCAGTGGATAGAACGGGACATCAAAGAAGGAGGTACCTTTCTCTGAAGGGAGGAGAGAACCTCCACTTTGACTATGACCTTGTCTAAATAAGATAAGAGTTGGTGAACTCAGGGGGCTTCCATAGCCTTGGCAGCTCATGACAAGAGCCTAGGGTGATTACTGATGCCATGAACATGAGTGTCAATTTGTTAAGTCAACAACAGGAGTCACTGTGCTCTTACTCCTCATATAGGATCTTTGTCCTTAGTGTGCTGTACATTGAGATTTAATGCTATAACTAGTACTCAAACAGTATTTTTCACTTTATGTTTCTGTGTGGGAGCAAACTGTTGAAATCTTTTCTTAATGTATGCTAAACTGATCTTCTGTATATAAAGAGAAACGAAAATGAATCTTGATGTGAATGGAAGGGGAGAGGGAGTGGAGAAGGGGAGGGTTGCGGGTGGGAGGGACGTCATGGGGGGGAAGCCATTGTAATCCATAAGCTGTACTTTGGAAATTTATATTCATTATATAAAAGTTTGAAAAAAAATTTAAAAAAAGTCTCATAAATACAATCTGAATTAAAACAAATAAAAAATTATAATAAAATGAAATAAACTCTTTAGGTGAAAGAAAAACTGTGAGACTAGACAAAAGAAAATCTCACTATGTGCCTTTGCAAAAAGCACATTTAACTCAGAATAACACAGAAAAGTTGAAAATATACCAGGTATATACTACACTAATGAAAACTGGTCTGGCTAGTCACAGACTTTTATTAAAGATTTACTTATTTATTTGAAAGGCAGAGAAAATCAGTCTCCCCCCTCCCTATCTTTCTCTCCCCCTCACTCTCCCTCTCCTGCTCTCTCACTCACTCGCTCTTTCTTCCATCTCTGGTTACCTTCCCAAAAGTCCCTGGCAAGGCTGGAGCCAGGAGCCAGGAATTGCATCTGGGTCTTCCACGTGTCTAGCAGATCCTTAGTTACTAAATGAAAAGAAAGTAAAGAAAGAAAGGCAGTGACAGAGTTTCTATCCAGTGGTTCACTCCCCAAATGGTCCTCAAGGCTCAGTCTAATCAAAGTCAGGACATCAGAACTCCTTCTGGGTCTCTATGTGCTTGAACTTCTGCTCTCCCAAGTACATTAGCAGAGAGTTGTATGGGAGGTGGAGCAGCTGGGACTCAAAGTGGAGCTCTGATATGGGATGCTGGCATCACAGGTGCTGACAATCTAGTGTGCCACAGTTCTGGTCTCGTCTTTCAAGTAAAATAAATCTTAAAAAATGAGTAAAATATTTCATAAAAAGATATCCAACTCATAAGAATGAAGAACTTGTGTTCTGGAGATTATAGAGGGAGTGAAATGATGATGACAGTCATATAATCAATAAAGGACCAGTTTCTGGAATGTACAGGTAGTTACTAGGATTAATAGAAACCAATAAGAAGAAACCCATCCAAAGAGACAAGGTGTGCAATAAAACAGACATTTTGTGATGAATGTATAAATACCTAGTCAATCTCATCATTAGGCAGAGACATACAGAAGACAGTGAGATAACTTTTCATATCAATGCAAAATTAAATTATCTAAAATATTGAGTTTTGGAGAAGTAGATGAATAGGAACATAATTCTGGTAGAGGAGCAAGTTGGTTCAGTCACTTTGGAGAACAACGTTAAAATAATATGTAAAATTGAACATCTGAATATGCTATAACCCAACAGTTTACTACTAGATATGTCCTAGAGAAACACATGTACATGTGTAACAGGAGTCACATACATATTAGAAAATGGATAAATAACTGGGCTTGTAGCTAACAGTATTTCACAATGAAACATAATACAGCTAGACCCACCAACACGGATGATTCTTAGAAATCTGATTTTGACTGGAGAAAAAGAGAAAAAGCAAGTCCCTGAAGACTACAGATTTTGAAAAGCTCAAAGCAAAACAAAACCATCTATAGTTTTGGCATAAATACAAATAGAGCCTAACCTTTTTTAAAGTGTTGATATAGAACTACAGTACAATTTCACTCTAGGGGCAGGCCACAGAATGCATCTGGACACGAAAGACATCAAGACTTTAATTTTTCTTTATTTTGCCGGCTGTGAGTACATAAGTGTTTGTTTTAGTGTAATTTTCTAAATCACACATGTGTTTTTATATCTACTCTCTTTATAGTAGGTTATACTTCAAAATAAAACTGTTCTCACAACAACAATTAAAAAGATTAAATGTGGATAATTTTCACAACAGCAAACAAGTCTCCAGAACAAAGGAATAAATTACAAATTAGGGAAACTTCTGCCTCTGTTATCTCATTTATTTTGTACCATTAAGATATTCTGACTTATTTTTAAGACATTTTATGTCTTTGCTTTTAATTTCTCTTTCTCAAATTCACCAATCCTTCCATGTCATGACATTTATAATTATGGCCTAAAATATATTCAGTCTATGAGCTAATGTTATTTCAAACATAAATATATGTGAAAATTGCCTTCCAAATTACCATTCAGACATTTTCCATAATCTACTAATTTTGAAGCTTGCAATATTTAAGTGCCTTAAGCCAAAGACATTCCTTTGGCTAATTCTTTCATAACCAAAGACAGCTTTATCAACAAGAATAATTACAGAAGTCCCAAGGCTTAAAGACATAATCAAATAAGTCAGTTGATGTCATTGTCTGGCCTCCCAAGTGACAATGCACTTCATACATCAGGTACTGGGTGGTCCCTGAGCACGATTTCAAAAGTCCGCTTGGTGAAATATGGGGTAAAATACTGAAGTCACATAAATGCCTTAGTTTTTTAAGATCATTGAATAGGCCACGTACACATAGCTATTTCTCTCATTGCTGCATAAGACAAAAAAAGATTAAAGTGATGTTTAGAGCAAGATCTCCTTAGGATATTTCTGAAGGTGGTCGCTGGGAGGTTCTGCAGCTTACCAAGAACACCTGCTTCCATGACATGGATTCAACTTACTCTTCAGTTCTGTAATTGGAAACAGATGCTAAGATCGTGGGCCCCAAGAAGCAGACATATGCACCCCTCTTCAGTTTTCCAGAAGAGCAGGGTGAAGACATTTGTTATTTTTTAAATAACTGTTTTGTTTTCTGTAATATATATTTAGCAAAACATCAGGTGACTGTGATATCCTAATGTTTGACATTGAGGAGACTACTTAGTGATGCTCCAGAGAATCCTAAATATAATCCAGGGGCTTTAGCTTTGGCTTTAACTCAAAATTTGGAAGTAAAAAGTCAGATAATTTAATCTGATAAGGAATTAAAACCATGTTTGCAATAAATAAAACATTGAGGAAGTATAGTCACAATTTGCATATTTTTAAAGCTCCAACTTCAGGCTTCAAATAAATTTCACATTTTTATTTAACTCCCATGGAGTCATATTCATAGACCCATTAAGGTATCTATTATTTACTCTTCTCTGCTTTGATGGAACAGGTTTGAGATATAATGTACAAAATTATGCCAAGATTAGAAAGGATTAAATTTTCGTAAAGGATGAGTTTGCAACAGGACGTAAAGAAACAGGGTCAGGCATTGTGGTACGGTGGTTTGCGCTACCACTTGAGACAGCTGCATCTCATCCTAGGATTGAGTCCCATCACCACTTGCAATCCAGCTTCCTGTTAATGCATCCTGGGAAGCAGCAGGTGATGTCTCAAGTACTTTGGTCCCTGATATCAATGTAGGAGACTCAGAGGAAATTCTGGGCTTCTGATTTCTGGGAAGTCTCTCCCTGGCCATTGCAGGCAGCTAGGGAATAAAGAAGCAGATGGAAGATTTCTCTCTCTCTCTCCCCCACCATCTTTCAAATAAATCAAAGACAACAAATCAACATTCAGAAGAAAAGAATGTAAAGAAACAACCAGGACACTCCAGAGGGTTGAATTTCACTGATGATTGACTTGCTAATGTAAAATATTTTCTTTTCCCACGTTGGGAATTATTTCCATGCCAATATTCTGGTTACCTCAACTGCTGAATACTCAGCATGAGAGAAGCTTTGTACTGCAATGCTTGGCACAGAGAGAAGCAAGTCTTTTTTTATTGACCAAAGTCATGACTTAACAGTTCTTTGCCAGTGTGTCATTCCACAGGGAAACATGGCATCTGAGGTCAGGGCAAGACAACCCATGAAAAAGTCAATATGGAGAGAAAGAGGTTTGGTCTCAATACGGTACAGGCAACAAACAGGTTTATTTGGAAGAACCAAGGTTTGTCCTAGGTGGGGAATGGCAAGCTATGGCCAGACATTGGACAAAGTCAGGGACCACATGGCAAAGATGAGCTGAAATCAACTAATGACCAACTGTGGGCAAGCTGATGGAGAAGCCTGGTTTACTGAAGAGAACGATCACTAAGAACAATGGCCTATTTATTCCAATAAATTATTCAGGACAAATGAACCGGTTCGGAGCAAAATTTGAAGTAGTGTCTTGTTTCCTCACTTACAAAAAAGTCATGCCATGTGGTGTTGAAGAGATGACTTAAATCATCCACCACCATGTCTAATATAAAGAAAGCACGTAGTGGTAGTAATTGTGTGGCAAAACAAGTCCAAGGACTTACTGATTCATACAGAAAAGGTATGGAAACTTTAATATCCAATGAAGTACCATCTATGTGTCATCCATAGGTTTTGTAAAATTCACTGCAATATGGGCCAATTTAGCAAGTGGTGTGTGGCCTAGTCTGCAGCCAAATAAACTAGAAGATATTTTCACCTCTTCTATTTCTTCTCCGCTCAGTTCTCAAGTGGCTTCCAGAAATTGCCTCCACTGACCCTTGGTAAATTACTTATTCTTCCTTAAGGTATCCAGATCTCTAACAGTGGTTTTATCTAAAACGAAGTTCCCCTTTCCATAAGGACCTCTCCATCAACTAGATAACCCTGTAAATTCCTTCTTGCTGAGCATTGCTAGATTTTTAACAGCTTATACCTGCTTTTTATTTGCTTTCAGGGTCTGGTCATTACGTCACTCTTGATATTTTTTCCCAGTTTCAGCACAGCTTTGAAAGCCCAGATTTGTGGGCACAAAAACCTTAAGGCAGTACTTCTCGAACTAGTATGTGCGTAAGAATTACTTGGAGATTTTTAGAAATGCAGATCCTGACACAACAGGTGGAGAATGAGGCTGAGAGTCCACAGGTCTAGCCAGCTCCCAGGTGATGTTGATGCTACCAGTCCCCAGAGCACACCTTGAAGGGCAAGGCCCCAGACTTCAAGAAGACAGGGGGACCTGTGCTTCAGGCTCATTCATTTTATTTCACTTCTTGCATTTTATGTCATTAGCAAGCAGCTGGACAGGACTCTATTGACCCCCACCTAGAGAGTTTTACCTGATCATAATATTTAGGGAGTATTTAAAGACCAACAAACTCATACTACAGGGATTTCCAAATGCACAGTGGGTCAGTTAAACTAGTATGGGAATTTTAATAATGATTGCTGTAACTGCTTACAGGCCAAATAGCACACATATTTTATGAGAGCACATTGAATTATGTATCTTTGATTGCAAAAGATTAAGGAAGAAACTCCAAAGAAAATTCTGTGGTTAGCTACCAAGAATTTAGCTCACTCATTTCTTTATATTTCATCTCTTTCTGAAAAACTCACCCAGCTAACCAAGAGAATGGCTCTTGGATACTCAACTTTCAGCAGGCAGGGAGACAAACTCCCCTCTGTAGAAAAATGTGCTGTCTTCCAAAGGTATCTGAGATCTCTTTGCTGTTTTCACATCCACCCTGAAGTTACCTTACAAAAGTGTGTATGTACATTTTAATCAGCATTATCTCAGGAGGAAATGCTCAAGCAATCTTCAGCAATCCTGGTAACTATAATAATCACCGGACAATCTTAGATTTGTGTTAACAGTATGATTGCTATTTGTCATTTGTTTATTCAAATTTGTATTATCATATTATCATTTCCAGATGATCAGCATTTCCTTTAGCATTCAGAACTTAAGCAAGGCCGTGCCATCCAGGTCAATGACTTTATTTAATATGCAGCACTGTAACACGCCAGCCACCAGTGTAGGTAGCTCCTGTCCATACCTACCTCGTATTTTTTTTTTTAACTCTGTGTGATGGAGGTTAAGGTGATGACAGATTACAGTTCCCTAGAGCATCACAAACTGTAACAAATTAAAGAAAAATCATAGGGTACATATATGTACAATAAGACACAATACTTGCCCTGTTTCAGTTCTTATTCTCTCTGTATTTGTCTTACACGAGATAAGCCATCTATAGCTGATAATGAATAGCACACACAGAAAGAATATTAAAGCATAATGTATCAAAAAAGCAGTATCATTTACCAGTGTTGTGCAAAACTATATTGAAACCTAAGACAAAGAAATACATTAGTAACATTCATATTTTCTTTATTGAAAATGGTGACATTTGGGGACCAGTGTTGTGGCTTAGCAGGTAAAGCTGCTGCCTGCAATGCTGGAATCTCTTAGGGGTGCCAATTGGAGTTCCAGCTGCTCCACTTACAGTACAGCTTCCTGCAAACATGCCTGGGAAAGCACTGGAAGATGGCCCAAGTGCTTGGGCTCCTGCATACATGTGAGAGATCTAAAAGAAGCTCCTGTCTTCAGCCTGGCACAACCCTCACCATTGCAGCCATTTGGGGAGTGAACCAGTGGAGGGAAAAAATCTTTCTCTTCCTCTGTCTCTATAACTCTGCATTTAAAATAAATCAATCTTAAAATTATGATATTGTTCATTGTGGATTTTAAGTCACATATATATCTTGATCACTGAATTTTTTCTTGCCTCCTTATATTTTATGCCCAAAATGAGTGTCTCACTCACCCTATCTCCCTTCTAATGACAAGGTCATGGCTAATCTATTTGACAGCCAAGAAAAGAAAACTTGTAAGTAAAAGGCTACATTAATGTCACTATATATTGAGAAAAAATGACAGGTTGGGTTTTCATGAATTGGAAATCAAAGTTAATATGCATTGGATGTTTGTGCTGATTCTTGCAGGTGTAATGAGCAGAGGAAATGCTTTGAGCACTTTCTCAAAAGGCTCTCACATTCTAATGTAAAGCCATCTTACGTAAGAAGAAACATTGTCTTATTTGGGTACCCTTCATCTTAATATACCTTCTACACAGTACTTCACAGCTTTTATCAGATGAACTTTTTAAAAAGAAAAAGCGTATGTAGAATTATCTGGGTGGACTCAGTTTAGATCATCCCAAATTTGTTGGCAACATCCAAAGCATCATAATCAGGAGCCAAACACTTGCTGTTTTCTCTCCATCAGGCCCAGTCAAGGTATTGATTTTGGCCACATCAGTGTCATAGATTTTCTTCACAGCTTGTTTGATCTGTTGCTGTGGGCCTTGATGTCTAAAATGAGCCCGAGTGTGCTGTTATCCTCTTATCTTTTTCATGGCAGACTCAGTGGTGGTGGTGGTGGTGGGGCGGTTCTTGATGATGGCCTAGCAGTCAAGCTTGTTTCTCCTGGGGGAGATTTTCCAGGGATATTTGGGCTGCCACCAGAGGCGTAGTGTCTTGAACCACCAGACCATAGGTGACATGTGGATTGTCTTAATTTTTTGTGGCTGTGGATGCCTTTCAGTGCTGCCTTCAAAGCCTTTGCTTTGGCTTTGTGAGGGCAGGAGCTTCCTCCTTAGCTTTTCCCTAAAATGGTGCCAAAGGCAATCGGAGGAACCTTCAATGCACATGTTAGAAGTGGTGACCATCAGCTGAGAGTTACAGGAAGCAGGCATTCCTCTCCAGTGGCAGGCAGTAGGACGACGATATGAGAACTATTAAATCCGAGATTTTAATCCCTTCTCTTTCATCCTAAGATACTGTGTGGCACAAGCTTAGTTAGGAATTTAGCTCAGTGAAGAAAGCATAAACTTCTGACTCACTGTTCACATGATACTGGACAAGTTCTGAGTTCCTTAAGTGTTATTTTTCTCTTATGTTAAATGGCAGAAGGTCTGCTACATAGACCTTGTTGTTTCCAAAGTAATGCAGTTGTTTGGTAAACTATATACCACCATCTTCCTTATCATGAGTTGATCATGAATTTACCAGCATGTACATAGAAAACACTCATCTAGATTTACCTATGTGTACTAAAGTTTAATGAAAGGAAACATAGTTGTAAAAGAAATCAGCATTTTGTGTAGTTTTTCTCATAACCTCAGGTATTTAGTAGAGATAAATGTGGATGAGTGCAATAGTCATATAGTCAATCCACACATGGCATCAGGTGAACAAGCCGCCCAACTCCATGCTTGAATTACTGCAGGGGCCTCCCCTTCGGCCTTCCTGTCTCTACCCTTGAAATATATCTGCAGCCCTCACCTCCACTTATGATTTCTTTTCACTGCAGCAGCTAGGATAATTTTTTTTAAGATTTTATTTATTTGAGAGGTAGAGTCAGACAGTAAGAGAGAAAGATCTTCCATCTGCTGGTTCACTCCCCAAATGGCTTCAATGGCCAGAACTGAGCCTATCCAAAACCAGGACCCAGGAAATTCTTCCTGGTCTCACGCATGGGCGCAGAGGCCCAAGGACTTGGGCCATCTTCTGTTGCTTTCCCAGGGCATAGCAGAGAGCTGCATTGTAAGAACAGCTGGCACAGGAACTGGGGCCCATTTGGGATGCTGGCACTGTAGGCAGAGGCTTAGCCTACTACCCCACAGCACCAGCCCCAGAATTATTCTTTTAATTTAAGTGAAATCACATCATTTAAGGTTTCTATTTAAAAAGCTCCAATGGTTTCCCATCTCAGCCTAAAAACTCAGTCACTTACAATAGGTTCTGATACTCTCAGAATCCTTGCCTCCCTCCTGCCCTTGGACAAATTTGTCAGTGCCTACATTTCTCCAAGTGTAAAAAAAAAATGGGGGCATCATAATAGTAATAAGTTCAGTGGACTTTTATAAAGATTAAAGTACTTATTACACATAGTGTTTAAAATGGCATTAGCAAATCACCACCATGATATTATCTTCATCTGATTTTTTTTTAAAGTCTCTCATTTGGCTCCAGAGTTGACAGTGTGAGAAGGTCATTTCATCTGTTGCTTACTCATCTATAACATCTTCAAGATCCTCAACACAGAGGAATAAAGCAGAAACTTCAAATACAATTGCATATCCCTGGCGCTTGCTCCTATGTCTTCCGTGCTTCCAGTTTCCTTGAAAAAAATTTTTTTTTGACAGGCAGAGTTAGACAGTGAGAGAGAGGGAGAGAGAGAGAGAGAGAGACAGAATGGTCTTCCTTCCGTTGGTTCACCCCCAAAATGGCCGCCACAGCCGGCGCGCTGCACCAATCCAAAGCCAGGAGCCAGGTGCTTCCTCCTGGTCTCCCATGTGGGTACAGGGCCCATGCACTTGGGCCATCCTCCACTGCCTTTCCGGGCCACAGCAGAGAGCTGGACTGGCAGAGGAGCAACTGGGACACAATCCGGTGCCCCAACCGGGACTAGAACCCGGGGCTCCTAAATTTCTTTCTTTATCCTTTGGGGGCACTTTTGCCCTTTTTTCTATCCTTTCTGGCATCCTTTCTGTCCATTTTAGGTTAATGTTATTTTCCATGCCTTTAAATTCATAATCCAAATTCCTCACACTTGGCACCCCACCTTCTGCACTCCGTCTTTAATTCCTTATACAATTTTCACTAATCTTTCTGTGTTCTCTCATGTGGGAGAAAGAGCGTGTTTATTTAACCTGTCTGAAACCCTGTGCTTTGGTGGGAATAGATGGGTTTTTCTGGAAATGCTAAAAATAGAGTAATTTCTTGCATGAAAACATGATGCAGCTGGATAGGAGCGTGATAAATGGACTTGGAGACAAGGCACAGAGGTGGTTGCAAAGAAAACAGTTTTACTTGCTGGGTCCAGGAGACTGAATCCTAATGGGTTCAATAGCAGGACTGACTTGATCATGAACTCAAGGATAACTTGATCATGATTCTTTCTTACTCCCCGAGGCAGGAGCTAAGCTAATGTGGCCCTAAAAAGCATCCCCCAGACGGAAAGGGTGTGAGAGCTGGCAAGGACAATGTGGGAGCAAGGATCTTGTACAGTATTACACCATTTGGCTTTTAAGTAGGAAGGGCAGAGCTATCCTATTCAACTGGTATTTTGTGAAATAATTTTAGCTTAATTTTTAGACTCAAGTCTGCATTTCATTCTCCCAAGGTATAGAAAAATGAAAAATAGCTCCATAAGTGGCTCATAACTGTAAGAAGCTAAATGGCAGAGATCAAAATACTTACTACTTCCAAGTCACCAGCATCAGCCTGTATCAGTAAAATTCTAAATACAGGGAAAGCAATTCAGAGGGAAGATGGTCATTCAGGGATAGGTCTAATGAATTCAAATAAAGCAAAATCAAAATTCACATTACTTAAAGAACCAGTCCTTGCCATGTCTGCTCATTGAGCCAAGCTTCAGTTTTGTAATTCTGACATTGGACATCATGAACAGTTTAATGGATGCTGTAGAAATTCAATAAGATAGGAAATGTGTTTATTACTGGGTCCAACACATGGATGGGTACCTATATTAGTTTTCCAGGGCTATGTAACAAATTGCTGTAAACTCAGTGGCTTAAAGTGACAGACATTTATTATCTTACAATTCTGCCAGTCAAAAGCCCGAGAACTGCCAATTTTTCTGATTGGGGTCCTGGCAGACTGAAACCTGGAATCAGCTGACTCTGTTCCCCTCTAGAAACTTGATGAAAGACCATGCAGGGTGTTGGCAAAGTCAGCTCCTTTCTATCTTCAACAACCATTTATCATTTTGCTAGCTTCAGAGGTTTTATTTCAACAAGAGGCCACTCTCAAATGTATCTTGAGACCCTCCTTTCTATATTCAAAACAGGAAATGGAGAAACTTTGCTCAATTTCCTCTCATAATTTCAATCTTTGTGACTTCTTGGAGGGACCAGGGTCACCAGAAGATGCCCATTTTTTGATAACTAAGTGGAATGATTTGTAATCTAATCATAGGAATGCTACCACATCCTATGCATGGCTTCGCCTGCATTTAATGAGGAAGAATTTTATAAGCATATGACATGGTTGCAGGAATCTGGCAGCCATCTTACAATTCTTAACTGTTGCTGTTGTTTTTTACTGAGGCTTGAATATAATCCCTGGGGATAAGAATTTCATATTGTATGGCGAGGGATTCCATAGAGATAAAACATATATATAACAGGCTCTCATAGGCCAGATCGCTTGGATAAATTTAGGGGATTAGGACTCCTTTACTTCAAGGGACATCAGAGAGGTGACTTAGTGATAACCTGGTAACTGCATGTGAAATCATGCTTTGACTTCAAACTCACTGTGGGAAGATAAGCTAGAACTTAGAGTTGTAGGAAGGAAAGATAAAGCTAGGTTAAAGGATTGTTAAAACTCAAATTAGTTGCCGAAAGGGCTGTTTAGTTTCTGCATCTGTAAATATTCTAAACTAGGCTAAGTCATCCTGTATTTGAAGGGTTGGGGCACAGCCCTGCCTGAAGCCAAAGGGAGATAAAATGTTATATCCATGCCCTCCTGCCATGTAACTAAGGATCTGCCCGCCTATTTGATCAGTGTACATCCCAAGATCCTTCACAACATTGAACTGTCTGTGAGAAAGAATAAGGTTAAGTCAGGATCCCTTGATTAAGACCAGTTAATATAAACACTGAGAAGCCTGTGTGCTGCCAGCATAGTTTTTGGCAGCAACAACAGAAAGAAGAAAAATCTGTAACAGAATAACAAGAAAATGGCTTCCGTTCCTCCCTCGTCCCTCCACCCCCAAATCCCAGTTGGCGATATGAGGATCTGAATTGCGCAGTGCTTGGATGTGGTGCTCACATGTCACTGTTGTGTTGAACCTCCCCAGGCGTGTACAGAGCTCACTGCTCAGGAGATTAACTTCCCAAAGCCAAAGTGCTTGACCAACTCAAAATCTATTTGAGGAATTTATTGTTATTTTCATCACTGAACCATGAAAAATAAATTCAAAAAATAGAATCCCCATATACTTGTCCTTTGCGAAATCTCTAATTTATTGAAGTATCCAAGAGTTAGAGACAGCTGAGAGAGATGTTATTATCTGTCTATTTACATATATTCTTTTCCTTTTTATAATTGGAATTTATGACTTGGGAAAGGATTTGTTCTGAATACTGTCAGTTTCTCTGTTGTGGTTTTTCACTTCAGAATCTGTCCAAGTATACACACTTGTCATTCTAACTTGAAATCAAAGAGAAACCATGACAGCTTGTTTTGACATCACTTTAGATAAAACACAAAGAACAAAAATTCCATAAATTGGTAGTACAAGAAGACATGGCATGCAATGAACTAAGATTTTAATTTGAACACGCCATGTGATTTTCTCCTATCATTGATCTACTCATGAAACTGAGTTAAAAAGGTTATTAAATATTTTTTTGGCATTTAACTCATTTAAGATGAAAGGAAATGGAACATTAATATGAACAAGACAGTCATTAGAAACTGGGAGACACTGAAGTAAATCCTCCAGACAAATTACCCAACAATGAAAGAAGGGTGATGAGTATACTGTGGACTAATGATTGAATATCCTGAAAATATATTTTGGACTGTCAGAGATAAACATTAGTAAAGTCTCTTAAGCACTATAAAGTCCTTTTCACTAACATTGCCTCATTTACTAGGATGAGCACAAGAAGAAAGATTTCTATTGAGAGTTGGTGATTTACAAGCATACCGTGAGGCACTTCCAGGTAATATCTCATTAACTTCTCACATTGCTTCTGTAAGAAGGGACTTGCCTCAGTTTCATTAATATCTCAGAGTCTCAAAGTCATTAAGTGATTTGTCACTTCATGTAAAAATTATCCCCAAATTCAGGAGATTTAAACTACTTTCCCCCTCCCCATCTTGCTCTCAAATATTTTGGTCAGGAATTTAGAAAAAGCTCTGTCAGGCAGTTCCCACTTATGTTCTATTGGATAACAGCAGTCAAATGTCAGTTCAACTTAGCCTATCGAGGACTGGACTTCCAGGATGGCTCAATCACGTGACTAGCAGGTGCTTCTGGGTGTCAGCTGGGAGCTCAGGGGACTACTGACAACTGTCCACAATGTCTATACATAGCCTCTTCAGTTTTGTGGTTTTGAGATAGCCAGACTTCTTACTCTGGGGCAATTGGTGGTCATGTAAGTGTTGTACAGGGCCAGGTAGTAATTACATGACCCTTCTGTCTGGCCTCAGGTATCCCATAGTATCACTTCTGCAGCCATACTCTATTACTTGAAATGACCAGAAGTCCAATAAGATTTCAGGGGAGAGGAGGTAAATTCTACCTTTTGATCAGAGAAATGTCAACATATGTGAGGTCCCTGGTTTAAAATTCCCATACTTGTTTCAAACTGAATGGTGTGTAAAAACTCACTGATGTGTATTACAAACAAGATCTCCAGTTACAGATAGGAAGAAACCTGGAGAAGCTGAGACACAAAACAAAAAGAAATGGGCATCACAAGTTTCGGCTTTACCCATGTGCCACAATACCAGTCCTACAAAGGACTTTCATAAATTTATAAATGACCAACTTAACACCAATGAGGTTGAGAATAGAAAAGTTAATAGGCTTTTGGATCAAATCATAGGAAAGGTGGCTTGAATCTGACTTTAATCAAGAGTGGTACAAGGTATGGCTGTGGGAGCTTTTCTATTAAATCACATTTGATTCTGAATGTTGAGTACATTTCATCCATAGTAGATCACTCTCTTCATATTACTATAGGCAGGCATCAGTCAAAACCACCCAGAAGGATGGGCCTCCTTCTTATTGGTTCAAATCTGACATACAGAGAACGATTCTGATCCCCAGTTTTGTTATATTTGCATACTTAATCTGTAGAGAAGATACTATTTGAGTTGCATGATTCAAGCCGATTACTAGAAGAGAGGTAGAAGGAATGGAAGGAAAAATAGCAAACTAAGTTTACAATAAATGGTGAACAGCTTCTTTTCCTGAAAACTGCTTTGAGAAATTTCTGTAGAGACTGTACAGAAAGAAATCAGTCTTTTACCTCTCAGAAAAATCTTTTGTGGTTCCAAAAACCTATAGAAAATTGGAGGGATTATTTTAGATGGTAGAGTAATGGGCCAGAAGTCAAAGCTCATACATTTCCCTTCATCTATATACCACTCAAGTATTTAATCTAGGGGTATTTTGGTTTCTGTAGACTAAATTAAACCTGTCAGTTCTTAGATAGAACTTGCAAAAGCAAATTTATCTTGCTAATATTACCCTTTTCAAACATCACATCTCCTTTCATAAACACTGCCTATGACCTCCCATTTGATCCAGTGTAGAGACCAATTTCTTTAGCAAGTGTTTAAAAAAAAAAAAAAAACTCTTTATCAGTCCATTACAGAGCATTGCCAAGCTTGCAGTTTCCTCAGCTCACCCATTCCAATAGGCTGGTCATATGGTCTAACTTTACCCACCTAGCAAAAAGGCCTCTCTATATGACACCAATGTAATGAACTTCCAGGGAAAACACTGGACATGTGTTTTGGGTAATATCTTCCAGTAGGAAGAGTTAGGATTTTGTTATTACAATTAATAGCAATTATTTCTTTATTCTTTTGTGGGTTGCTTACCTTCCCATCTGTATTTTGCTTAAGTTTAACTGAGATGGGGAAATATGTGCGGGATGATTTCTGCCTAGAATGGATACCCAGATGGCCAATGACAATCTATAGACAGCATAGAGGGTATATGTTAGGCCAGCTTTCTTTAGGTCTCACAGAAAATAACTAAGGCTTCTTTCCATTCCTTTGTTTTTTATTTTCTCACCATAAGAGGGGTAATGTCTAAAGACAAAGACAGGGACAAGTCTGAAGGAAAGAGCAAAGTTGAAATCATTCAGTTGATCGCTAATCACAGACTGTGCTAAAGAATGGAAAGGAATCCTATAGAGTATTCTCTACTTGCAAACATATGCACTCACCATGTTTGGGTGCTATAGGGGTTGATACAGAACTAGACATTTTTTGAATGCCCAGTGTACATGTATTTCTGTAGAAAGTATGGAAGCATTTGGATTAACAGAAAACATAGCAAAGAAAGATGCAGCCTTTGTGATCCATGGCACATTTACAATACCAGACTGTCAATGCTCCTAGACAGACTATTCTACTCAATTCATTTAAGTCAGATCCACACATGTGTGGCCCATTCAAGTTAGTTGAATTATAAGCAATCACGCAGGGATTGGTGTTTGGTACAGCTGTTAGGGCTATTTGGGATGGCAAGTGGGGTCAAAATTGAACTTTTACCATCCTCCAAAATTATCTGAAGCTCTTAAACCAAGATGTGGTTATTCAGGTTTTTGCCTAAATGTGAAACATGGAGGTTTTCTCATAACTTTTTAAATGCAAACTGGAAAACACTCTAAAAACACCTTATTTACTCCTTTTAAACTTTTATTTAGCAAATATAAATTTCCAAAGTACAGCTTATGGATTACAACGGATTCCCCCCCCCCATGACTTCCCTCAGTTTGTTACTTTTTAAAAAAATTTCCTAAAAATGGTTGAAAAATGATTGATGAAAATTTTTGATATACACATAACTGTCACTGTGGACTTATTTAATCCAAGTATTTTTTCTTTTAATTCATGGATGCTTATAAAAATTTGGTTTGGTTATCATTAGGCTGATCATCTGTCAAACTAGCAATTTTAGAGATTTTCCTTTGGTGTTCCAAATCTCCCATTCTATACCTACATTCCTTAAGTGGTTATTGCATGCACATTTGTCCTTTCACTGAGAAGAAATTATTCTAATGAAGCTTATGGACAGAGCTGCTGCTGATAATGATGAATATATCATCATCTATTTATTTGGTGGTTACTATTTGTTATTTACAACTTTTTATGAGGCCGGTCAGGATTAAAAAATAATACAGGCAAAGCCCATCTACTCCTATAGTATTAATAATTAATATTAATTAATTAATCTACCCTATGGAATTGGTACTATTACCCAATTTTACCAATGACAAAACTGATACTTTATAGAAGTAACTCACAAAAATTCCTATAGTTAGTGAATGGTAAAGTAGAAATTCAGTCTGCTATTTATTGAACTCCTAAGTTGGCTTCATTTGTTATTTCAATGAACATAATGGACTGCTAAATAAATCTGTCATGTGTATTTGTAATACTTTCATTTTAGACAAGAAATAGTAATGGAAAGTAATGCTCAGCAGAAAGTTAATAGTTAGAATTGGTGTGGTTCCTAGTACATAATGGGCTAGTACAGAAAGTACTTTCAAACCTCTGAGAATGGCTTTTCAGAATCTCCCAAATCATACCACATACAGAAAACCCCAGAGTTTTCTTGAATGAAGTGAGAATTAGAAGATCCAAATAGTTCTGGTTAGGCTGTCACCTAGCTCTAAGGTTTTGAGGTCTCATATGTAACATGAGGAAGGTGGGCAAGATCACGCACAAGGATTATGTCAGCCGGAGCATCCTGTTTTTGAAAGATGGATTGCACGTTGGTAAAAATAGAACCCAACTTTCCTGTCCTTTTAAGACTCCAGTGTCTGATGCCCCATGTAAGTCTTTTCTTTGTAAAACACAGGGTAGGCAATTTTTCAGAGAATGTCATTACAGCACTACTGCCCTGAAGCCAATTCATCTCCAACCTACTTTCCTTGAAATTGGTAGTAAAGACTTAACACTGTTTCCAGCCTTTTTCATCTTCAAGGCTCTTACTAAAACATCTAATTAATCTTCAAAATGTCACTGAGGTAGCAATAATCCACTTGCTGTCAGTCCTCTTACATTCTCTTCATCTTTTCTTGTCAATCATAGTCTTACAAAGACAGCATTAGAGGAGACCAGGAAGATTTTAGCTCAAAATCACACTGATGCTGGATTCTCTTGAATATTCTTGCCAAGGGTATATCCAGTAGCATTCCTGCTAAGTGTGCATCCAGTTTAGGAGATCATTTTTGGGTGCCTTCCCCTATCAAGAACTGCTCTGTATCTTGCAATTGTTATCCTACTCAAACAGAATTCCAATAAGACACCAAACTGCTGCTGATTGAATACTCGCAGTAGGCTGGGAAAATCAGAGTACCTTTCTCTATAGCAAAGAATTAAAGCCACTGCAGTCCAAATCTGGAACATTTATTTGAATGTAATTGATAATCTTGGAAGTGGTCTGGCATCTAACTTCTTTTGTGTGAGATAATCAGCTAATATAAAAATACAAAACACATGTGCCAAATAAGAGATGCAATTTGGAAAGAAGAGGAATCCTTTAATCCCAATCATTTTCCACTTGTTGATTCCAATCCCTGGCTGAACCCCTGCATTTGCGTCAAGTCAGCATCCTCATTAATATTTCCAAATGATTTTTCAACAAATCTAGGAGAAGGAACTAATTAGAGTTTTTACTAACTTCTCATACAGATCTCCATTCTACCCTTTCCTGCTGAGACACTTTGGGTCTAAAGAAACACTAAGGATGTAATATTTTTTTCTTCCTCCAATTATGATGAGATGGAAAAGTAGAAAAGGGGTAAAACAGTATTTTACCTCTTATTGATGGCTTTTGAATTTGTTTTGTGCTGAGAGCATGCTGTTTTCTCCCTCCTTCCCAGGATGACTTGTAAAATTGTATCCACCCTCTCAGAAGTATCAGAGCAAAGAAGGTAACATGTAAACCTACCGCCTCATTAATTTATAAAAGAATGCTAATATTTTCTCCCATTCCCAATGTATAATTGGAACTATCTACTTAATAGAATCAATTCTTTAGGTTTTTAGATTGTGCCAAATTAGATCTTAAAATCATGAATTGATAAGGAAAACATGGTATAGAGTGGAGTATTACTCACCCTGACATTTGCCAAAAAAAAAAAAAAAAAGGAATTTGAGATCATTTTGCTAAGTGGAATAAGCCAGATGTAGTAAGATAAATACCACATGTTTTCTCTCATATATGGAAATGTGTGAGTCTATTATTTGGTAAATACTTATATATATATTGCTTTCACTGAATTTTACCAATTATATAGATACTTATTTTCTTATTTTATGACTTTGCCATGAGTTCCTCATGTGATAAATATACTTATGCCTGCATTAAAGATAGTGTGTATATGCACACACATTTACATATTAGCAAATATGACAAAATGTTAAATATTGTTAAATCTGTGTGCTCATTGAATTTTATTGTTCTTTTCTGTATTAGTTGAAATGTCATAAAATATAAAAATACATGTCAGAAAAAGAATATTGCTTGAAGTATATACCACTGTAAATAACACTTTCCTGAATCCCTTGTCTTATGCAATTTAGAGATGGCTATCAAAATAAGAATTAGTTTTCAATTGAGAATAATGGTAACTTAATAGTCTGGAAATTTATTATTTAACATATGGTTGGATTTTGAAATATTGTATTGTCAGTATCTACTTTGTCACATCCACTCCCCTGCTTCTCCAAGTGTAGCCTAGGAAGCTAGGTCCAGATGATACCATTGTAGGATGGAACTGGATATTAACTAGGTCAAGGAGGACATGAAAAGGAGGACATAGAAGAAAGGAGCACTGATGAATAGAAGCCTCTGGAGCCTAACTGAAATTCCATTTCCATCATGCTTGTGCCACCCCCTGGAATATGCAGCATGATAGCGTCTACCCAATTTCCCCAGATCTTCCTAAATTATGTCTTCTTGTACTGGATTGTAGAGATGAACCCATGTGATGTGAATAATGAAGTGCTCCTTAAGAAGCCAAGAGATCCAAGATGGCTGAATAGGGAGAAAACACATCAATTTTAGCCACAGGAAGACCCCAGGTAAACAAGGGAAAGACTATGTTCCCAGGGGACAGTTGGAGCAAAATATTTAGTGGACAACTTACAGACTGTCAGAGAGACCCCATGGAGCAGTGAGGACAGTGTTCAAACACACAACAAGTATCAGTACATTACCAGTGACTCCAGTGGCTGGTGGCTGGCAGGAAAATGCTATCTTCCAAGTGCAAGGTGAGAGGAGGCTGCAGCAGCCGACCAGTGCTTTGTCTAAGGAAGAACTCTGGTCCTTATTGACTTTGAGTCTGGCCTGGAGATCTGGCAGGGGCAGAGTACCCACTTAGCTCCATGAAGGGAAGCCATATTGCTTCCCTCCTTTCCCCCATCAAAGCCCCAGACTCAGCTTAATGAGGTGGAACACAAATCAACTTCTGTTGGGAAGCTCACCCTGAGGGCAGAACAGAGAGTGGATCCCCCACACTCTGAGTATGAGACTCCTGCACTTTGAAAATCATTAGACTGTGTTCTGCATAGACAACCAAACTAAGAAGGCTGTGGGATATGGATGAGTTTTTAGGCAGTTACCTGGTATGACTCTGGAAGCTCAGAACTCCCTGAGTGCTAAGGTGGACTTCACAGAAGGTTCCATGCTCACATTACAAAGCACATAGGTGCCATTTACAGTTTGTAAGCATGAGTGGATAGGATGCACAGGCACTGTGAGCTCACTTGAGACAGTGAATCATATCACCTTGACACAGAGAAGGGCTGAGGCTCTGAACATGACAGCAAGCATGGTCCTGTCTACCTGCTACTGATTGTTCTGGCTATGGTGTATGTACTGAGTATAAAGGAGATCCAAAACAAACAATAGGATTATTTTACAGAATAATGGTAAGACAAAGTCATTGCTTATCAACAATAATCTTGAATATAAATGGACTGAATTCTCCATTTAAAAAGGTACTACTGGGTGAATGGAGTCAGAAATAAAACCCATCTTTATGTTGCCTACAAGAAATACACCTTGAAGCCAACACTGTGGTGTAGCAGGAAAAGCCATTGCCTGCAGTGCTGGCATCCCACATGGGCACTGGTTTGAGTTCTGGCTGCTCCACTTCCAATACAGCTCTCTGCTATGGCCTGGAAAAGCAATAGAAGATGTCCCAGGTTCCTGGGCCACAGCACTCATGTGTGGGAGACCCAGAAGATGCTCCTGGCTCCTGGCTTCATCTTGGTGGAGCTCTAGCGGTTGCAGCCATTTGGGGAGTCTAACAGAAAATGGAAGACCTCTCTGCCTCTGACTCTCTAATTCTGCCCTTCAAATAAATAAATAAATCTAAAAACAAACACATCTCACCAACAAACATACACATAGACTAAGGGTGAAAGAATGGAAAAGATTCAATCCAAATGGAAATAAGAAAGTAGCAAGAGTAGTTATCCTAATATCAGACAAAATAGACATTAAGATAGAAACAAAGGAGACAAAGAGTGACATTATGTAATGATTAGGGGATCAATTCAACAGAAAGATGTGCTTATCCTAAATGTCATAAATATGTATGTACCCAATGTCCCAATGTTAGGGAACCTGGACTGGCTATTTAAAACAAATGTTAATAGATTGAAAGGCAGACTAATTATGTATTAGATATGTGGAACAAGGAACAGAAAAGAAACACCAGAAATTAATCCACACATCTACATCTAACTAATCTTTGACATACAAGCTAAAGCCACTTTCTAGAGAAAAGACAGTCTCTTTAATAAATTATGTTGGGAAAATTGGATTCTCAAATGCCGAAGTATAAAATGAGACCCCTATCTTGAGCCCTATATAATTCACAATGTCAATTCACAATGTATCAAGCATCTAAACCTGAGAGCTGAAACCTCCAAATTACTAGAGAAAAACATATAGTAAGCACTTCAAGACATTGGCATAGGCAAAGAATTCTTGGCCAAAACTCCAGAAGCACAGGCAGTAAAAGCAAAAATAGACAAAGGATTACATCAAGCTGAGAAGCTTCTGTCCAACAAAAGGAAACATTCTACAAAGTGAAAAGGCAACTGACAGAGTGAGAAAATATCTGAAGAACATGCAGCTATGAAGGATTAACATCTAAAATATATAAGGAGGATTAAGAAATCCAACTACAACAATCCAGTTAAGAAATAGTCAAAGGACAGGAACAAGCATTTTTAAAAAATATTCATTTATTTGAATATTGTGTATTGAGCTGCAATAAACATTAATGTGCGGACAGCTTGTATGTTTGCCAACTTCATTTCCTTTGGGTAAATTCTGAGGAGTGGGATGGCTGAGTTGAACGGTAGGGTTATATTCAGGTTTCTGAGGAATCTCCAAACTGACTTCCATAGTGGCTTAACCAATTTGCATTCCCACCAACAGTGGGTTAGTGTCCCTTTTTCCTCACATCCTCTCCAGCATCTATTGTTGGTAGATTTCTGCATGTGAGCCATTCTAACTGGGGTGAGGTGAAACCTCATTGTGGTTTTGATTTGCATTTCCCTGATTGTTCATGATCCTGAACATTTTTTTCATGTGTTTGTTGGCCATTTGGATTTCCTCTTTTAAAAAATGTCTATTGAGGTCCTTGGTCCATCTCTTCAGTGGGTTGTTTGTTTTGATGTTGTGGAGTTTCTTGATTTCTTTGTAGATTCTGGTTATCAACCCTTTATCTGTTGCAGAGTTTGCGAATAATTTTTCCCATTCTGTTGGTTGCCTCTTCACTTTCCTATTTCGTTTGAAGTACAGAAACTTCTCAATTTGATGCAATCCCAAATGTTAATTTTGGCTTTGATTGCCTGTGCTTATGGGGTCTTTTCCAAGAAGTCTTTGCCGGTATCTATATCTTGCAGAGTTTCTCCAATGCTCTCTAATAATTTGATGGTGTCGGGTCATAGATTTAAGTCTTTAATCCATGTTGAGTGAATTTTTGTGTAAGGTGAAAGGTAGGGGTCTTGCTTCATGGTTCTGCATGTGGAAATCCAGTTTTCCCAGCACCATTTACTGAATAGACTGTCCTTACTCCAGGGATTGGTTTTGGATCCTTGATCAAATATAAGTTGGCTGTAGATATTTGGATTGATTTCTAGTGTTTCTATTCTGTTCCATTGGTCTATCCACCTGTTTCTGTACCAGTACCATGCTGTTTTGATAACAACTGCCCTGTAGTATGTCCTGAAATCTGGTATTGTGATGCCTCCAGCTTTGTTTTTGTTGTACAAGATTGCTTTAGCTATTCAAGGTCTCCTGTGTCTCCATATGAATTTCCGCATCATTTTTTCCAGATTGAGAAGAAGGTCTTTGGTATCTTGATTGGTATTGCATTGAATGTATAAATTGCTTTTGAGAGAATGGACATTTTGATGATATTGATTCTTCCAATCCATGAGCATGGAAGATTTTTCCATTTTTTTGTATCCTCTTTTATTTCTTTCTTTAAGGTTTATTGCAGCTCAATTCACAATAGCTAAGACCTGGAACCAACCCAAATGCCCATCAACAGTAGACTGGACAAAGAAATTATGGGACATGTACTCTATCGAATACTATACAGCAGTCAAAATCAATGAAATCCGGTCATTTGCAACAAGATGGAGGAATCCGGAAAACATTATGCTGAGTGAATTAAGCCAGTCCCAAAGGGACAAATAATATATGTTCTCCCTGATTGGAGACAACTAACTGAGCACCAAAGGGGAAACCTGTTGAAGTGAAATGGACACTATGAGAAACAGTGACTTGATCAGCTCTTGTCCTGACTGTTGATGTACAATGTAAAACATTATCCATGTTAGTATTTTCTCTTTGTTTTGTTCTAGTACTGTTGGTTGAACCCTGTGATTAACACACAATTATTCTTAGGTGTTTAAATTTTAACTGAAAAGTGATCCCTGTTTAATATAAGAGTGGGAATAAGAGAGGGAGGAGATGTACAATTTGGGACATTCTCAATCAGACTTGCCCCAAATGGTGGAGTTAGAATCATGCCAGGGGATCCCAATACAATCCCATCAAGGTGGCATGTACCAATGCCATCTCACTAGTCCAAGTGATCAATTTCAATTAACAATTGATCACATTGATAGGTCTAAGAGTCAAAGGGATCACACAAACAAGTCTAGTGTCTACTAATACTAGCTGATAGAATCAAAAAGGGAGAGAACGATCCATCATGGGGACACACATGTGGGATACACAGCAGACTCACAGAATGGCAGATTTCCTAAATAGCACTCCAGCCTCAGAATCAGCCCCTAAGGCATTCGGATATGACTGAAGAACCCATGAGAGTATTTTAGGCATGGAAAGCCAAGACACCCTGGAAAAAAAAGGAATACCTAAATGGAAGATCTCTGTGAGTGAGATCCCAGTGGAAAGAATGGGGCCATCAAAGAAGGAAGTACCTTTCTCTGAAGGGAGGAGAGAACTTCTACTTTGACTATGACCTTGTCGGAATAAGATCGAAGTCGGTGAACTCAAAAGGCTTCCTTAGCCTTGGCAACTCATGACTAGAGCCTAGGGAGATTACTGACGCCATAAACAAGAGTGTCAAATTGTTAAGTCAACAACAGGAGTCACTGTGTACTTACTTCTCATGTGGGATCTGTCCTTAGTGTGTTGTCCAATGTGAAGTAGTACTATAACTAGTACTGAAACAGTATTTTACACTTTGTGTTTCTGTGTGGGTGCAAACTGATGAAATCTTTACTTAATATATACTGAATCGATCTTCTGTATATAAAGATAATTGAAAATGGATCTTGATGTGAATGGAATGGGAGAGGGAGCGGGAGACGGGAGGGGTGTGAGTGGGAGGGAAATTATGGGGGGGGGAGTCATTGTAATCCATTAACTGTACTTTGAAAATTTATATTTACTAAATAAAAAATAAATTAAAAATATTTATTTATTTGAAAGGCAGAGTTACACAAAAGGAGAGACAGAGTGAGAATAAGCACAGAGAATCACCTGCTGGTTCATTCACCAAAACCTCACAAAAACCATGCTGGACCAGTCTGAAACCAGGAGCTAAGAACTCAGTATGAACCTCTACCTGCTGCCTCCCAGCATGTACATTATTAGAAAGCTTAAATTGGAAGCAGAGCGAAGCCAGGATTTAAACTCAGTCACATGGATAAGGGATGTTTACATTCCAAGTCATGTATTAATCACTGCTCCTAATATACAACTCAGTCTTGTCTTTTCAATTTTTGATTAATCCAAAATAGCACAAACCTCTAATATAGGATGTGACATTCTAACACATGCTTGAGTACACAGTGTACATGGATCAAATCAGGGCAATCAGCATGTCACTGTCCCCATCACCACACCATGTTTGGAGACTTTGAACTTCTCCCTTCAAGTTGCTCATAAAATACAGGTTTTTGTCAATTGTTGTCCCCCCGTTGCATTGTCTAGAACTGTTCTTTAATGGAACTCTTGCCGTGGACATTATTACCTTGTTTTTTTATATGGTTCTTAAGTCATGGTTCCTACATTTGTTAGTCTCGTTAGGCTGCTCTAACAACATACCATAGACTATGTAATTTATAAGAAATTAACTTTCCTTCACAGTTTTGGAGGCTAGGAAATCCAAAATTAAGGTGCTACTAATCTGGTGTCTGATGAAATCTTTGTTTCATAGATAGTATGGTTCCCCTTTCTGCATTCAAATATGGCAGGAAGACAACACAGCTCTTTTAATAAGTTTTAAATTGTTAGTTATTTTATTTACTTGAGAGAAAGGGAAAATGAGTGAGCATTTTTCATTCACTGGTTCATTGCCCCAAAGGCCCATAACAGCTGAGCTGGGTCAGGCTGAAGCCAAGAGCTGGGAAGTCAATCCAAGTCTCTGATAGAGGTAGCTGGGACAAAAGTGCTCAAGCCATCACCTGCTGCCTCCCAAGATGTATATTAACAGAGAATGAGTCATAAGTGGAGTGAGGACTCATACCCAGGCATTCTGAGAGGGAATACAGGCATCCCAAGCAGTGACTTAACCGCTACACCAAATACCTACTTATACCATCTGCTTTATATGAGCACTAATACCAAACATGAGGGCAAGGCCCTCATGACTTAATTGCCTCCAAAAGGCACTGTATCTTGACACTATTGCACTGGGGGTTAGGTTTCAACATAATGAATACTATGCAGATAATAGAACTGAATCAACAACCCCATTACCTGGAACCTGTTAGAAATTCAAATTCTCTTTGTTATAGATTCAATAATAGGAGTGCTAGACTTGGGGAATCTTTCCAAACTGGGTGAGTCTCCTGTACACTCAAGTAGAACCATTGCTCTTGGGGCCATCACTTCAGGCAGAAAATCTAACTTGATCACATGAAATTTTATACTCTTTTCTTTAGCAGTATCATGAACTGTATTCAAACTGAAGGAAAAGGTTAAAAAATCAATCTCTCTACCTCAACTTTAGATTATGATTTTTTATTTTGACAATATTTTCCTTGGTTGAGTTTTTTAAAAACTGCTCCTGAGATGAAAACTTCCCTGCCACACCTTAGCATTGCCCTTGCTCTCAGGGCATCAAGGAGAGAGCAGACTTTGAGAGCAATCAACATAACGCTGCCTGGCTTCTGCAGGACAAGAGGGCATTCATTCATTCTAGAAGAGGGTTGGGAGGACTCACACCCTGGCTGCTTGGCATAGTGTCCTCTGCACACAAACCTCACCTGTCCCTCAGCTGAGTGGTCAGGCAGAATTGCAGGGTCAGGAGATCAATCTTTAAGAATAAAAATTATTTATTTCAAAGGAAGAGTGCCATACAGAGAGAGGGAGGGAGATAAGGAGTGTGGTAAAGAGGGAGGGAGACAGTCTTTTATCCATTGGTTACTCCCCAAACATCTGCAATGGCTAGGGCTGGGCCAGGCCAAAACCAGGAGCCTGGAATTCAATCTGGGTCTTCTACGTGAGTGGAAGGGGCCCAAGTATTTGGACTATCTTCTACTGCTTTCCCAGGTGCATTAGCAGTGAGCTGGATTGGAAACAGAACAGCTAGGACTTGAACTGGTGCTCAGATATGGAATGCTGGCATTACAAGTTTCTGCTTAGCCTCTGCATCACTATGTTGACCAAGAAATTTTTCAACTTCAGGGATTTAAACAGCATCCGTAAGATCTCCTTTCTTCTGAAAACAGTTTCAACCAGAGATGGTTACTAGTTTGTTTCTAGGTAAAACCAGGTAAGTCAGGATGAACTAACTTGATTTGAGTGTTGTGCATGCCTTCAGTTATAGCTGCAGTCTGAGCTGATTAATCACTAAACTGTGACAAGAGGGATGCAATTCACAAGAGGCCTGGCACTCATCTCTACCTTTAGTTTTATCTACAAAAAGAGTTACCAGGGATCAAGCCTGACACACGAATCTCTGATAGCCAACCACCTTCCTTCTTTGCATTCCCCCTTCATTCCAAAGTGCAGGAACAAAAATAACCATATAAAAACCATGTGTATAAGAATTTGGTTAAGTGAACCACCTCTCTAAGAATATTTTAGTATGGAACAGATGAAGCTCTCAGTTTTCCTTTACCCATCAAAACTAAAGTGTAGGCATTGAGGACACTGAAACTATTGGCTTGTTTCAGAGCCAAATCTAATCCAGGCTAGCCAGATTAGTAGGATCTGACCTGCCAGCTATTAGAATAGCAAGTACTGTGGTGCTCTTCCCAGATCCTCTTTTTAGATTCAATCACCCTGATCCCTGACTTCCAGAATTAGCAGCAGCCCTCACTGGAATTGCCCTCACTCTTAGGGATCTGTATTGCCCACAGTTACACCCCATACCAGAAGGCAACTCATAGCCAACAGTGTGCTTAAGTAGAGATATTGTGAACATTCCAGCTCCAAAAATCTCACTAAGATCAGCTGAAGCCTCAGTTGTCAGTTTCTCCTTTGGTCCAATCCTGCCTTCCTTTTTTTCCTTAAAGATTTATCCCCTGGAAGTCCATCTTCTCTACCCCAAGCACACAGAATACATCTTGATATCTATTGCCAGAAAATCCAATCTAACCAACAGGAGTGACTCTAGGAAGCAGGCTGTTAGTGGGCTTGTGGAGTTAGATGATTGTTGGCCAGCTGGCAATGAAGACCCATCATTACAGGGATACAGTGGAGAGTGAACAGCCCTGGGATACAGTGGCAGTGCAGTCAGTACTCCCACTGGTGAACGGCAGTAGGATTTTGGTGAAAGAAGAAGCAATGATGTAATGTAATGGACAATGTAATAGATCTTGCAATGCTTATGGTTCTAGGGCCATATGAAGGAAATGATAGTCATAAGAACATGGAATTGTGTGGTAGATGTTGATTATCAATGCTTAATTACACAGGTATAACAAGAAGTGAGGTGAGAAATCATCAATTCAAGCCACAATGTGAAGGCAGTGAAATCCTCCTTTGCAACATTCAAGGTATCTCCTGAGGCTGGAGGATCTTACTTACCGTCAAGTTTTTAGATCCTCTTATGCAGTGGATTCCCTTTGTTGGATATTCACAGTAAAGTAACTGCAGAATCTATGACATTATTTGAAGTTCAACCACCTACCTATTCTCTAGACCTTGTCATTGGTTTTCCATTACTGTTACTTTCAATCCTCTGATCATCCAGCCAAGCTTAGCAATTGCCCCCAAAGTTAGTGTAATCCACACGTTTGCCCATTTCTCATTCCAGAATAAGTAGGTAATGAAACATATAACTATTTTGCCATCCTGGGAGGGTTTCCTTTCAACACTTTCAGTAATGCCTGGATCAGACTACATCCTCTTTTTGTTGCTGCCATCGTATCATGTAGAATCATCTGGCATGCAAGTTTTCCTCAATCAGGTATAAAAAAAAGTCCCACGGGCCATAGACATTGATAGAAGTAGACAAGGCCAAGAAGAGAGTTGGTGTTCAAGGAGTTTGAGTTACTTGCTTACATATTTTCAAGACCTGTTTGAGGTTTCTTTCACATTCCATTTGTATTTCATGATAGATTATTATTGTAGACTCTACCCTCATGAATAGATAGGCCAGACAATACTTAGCCAACCTCAAATCCTTTGGCTATCCAATATCTCATGTTTAGGCATTCAGTTTCTACAAAGGTCTAACAGTAAGTCAGAGGCTAATTTATAATCCATTCTTCTCTTGGTATTTGCAAGAAATTCAATACAGCATCCATATTTGTCATGATCATTTCTAGTATCGTTGGATATTTTGAATCATAAGGACCAAGAAGTGGCTTGGCTAATACCATAGCCTAAACTTGTTGTAAGTCTTTTCTTACTAAGATCACTACTTGATAATAACCACATTAAGTGTGACTGAAAATGTGTTAAAACTGCACATTCAAAGGTGATGTAAGCTGCTTCATAAATCCAGAGAGGTCTATGGAGCAGTGCACCTGTTTTCTGTGGTAGATGATACAAGGTGAGGCAAATCTTTCATTTTGGAAAAAAAATCTTGACATGCTGCAAATCAGTAAATCACCAGAAACTTCACTGAAGTTTCAGACACCTGTATTTTGAGTGTTGTCTTCCCTACCTCTATTTTGCACGTGTCTTACAAAAGTATCTAGGGTGTTGCTAATTACTTTTCATTAGATCTAATTAGAATGTCATTTATATTCCATAAAATAGCAAAATGGCCAAGTATAAGACAACTGATATTTCTGCAGCAACCTTTATACTCTGAAGAAATGATGGAGCCCTTAGCAGGATTCTCCAGGTATTCCGATTGCCTTATCAGGAAAAAGAAATAATTTCTCATGTTTCTTACAAATTGGTTTGGAGAAAAACATTTTGGCCAGGTCAATAGTTGCAGGCCAAATGACAGAATTCATGTTGATTTATTCCAGTAAAAATGAGACACTTGAAATGGCAACAGCAATTGGGGCCACTAAGTACATAAGAGTTTGGTCATTCTCCAAGATCTGACTTCATTATTTGCCTAACTAGTTAGTTAAATGAAGATATAATAGTTATCATCACCCCTGCTGTTAAGTCTTTGATGGTAGCTTTTACCTCTGTTATTTCCCTAGAGATGAAGTAATGGTAATTATGAAGGGCTGGTCCAGGGGCTTTCACTTTGTTATTCCTGCCACAGTGACCCTCATCTTACGGTCAGAGCACCAAAGAAGGGGAAAAAACAAACACTGAGCCCACTGTGAGTCACATTCAAGTAAGACACCACTTGGTATTTGAGTACTGTAAATCCTACTGTGGCTGTCAGGCCACAGCAGCATGTTGGGCCCCCAAAATTAACTAACTCAGGATTACTACCTCATAGGGCCCCAGTTCTATGTCCCTCAATGTCTTCTCATCCTAATGAAAGTCCACAGGATTCTGCTTATGGTGTTTGCAACAATGGCATAGAATCCTTATTCCAAGTTATTTCAACTCTCCTTCAATCCAGGGTTTCAAGGTCTAAAATTCAGTTCTGAAAACCCAGTGTGAGGCCATGGCTCTTCAGTGTGTCAAGTCAAGTCAGGTTTTTGGTTCCAGACTTCGAGTTTATCATACCAGTTAAATAGATTGATAATCTATGAGAATATTTAATTCCTCATGAAACCATGATGAATTATCCCACAGGCAAATATTTATATGGGTTTAAGCGTTTTGATCATTGGCATATTTCTTTATGGTAAACTTATGGTCCTGCCTCATTTTTCAGACTAAATGCTGCAAGTTGGTCTGATACCATTAAGTTCATTCCTGTACAAGTTCCAAAGTTTCTACCTATTTGCAACAGCAAAACATTATAATTCTTTCATTAGGGGGGCTATTTACTACTGAATTATACTGTTTCTGGCTTCTTGGAGAATGGTGATATCAGACCCTAGTTAGAGGTCTAGCAGGAACAGAATGTCATCATAGAGTGTCTTGACAGGAATGAGCATCCACTCAAGGTTTCTGCCCCATGTGGAGTTACCATGGGATTTTCAAGCAAGGTGAGCTATCTCTTTAGACACCAGAGAGGAATCTAATTCTCTTGGTAAGAGTCTCAAAATGACATGGTAATTTAAAAATTATTTTTATGGAGTCAATCAGATGTACTCATTCTAAGCTTCATGATTTCGTTCTTTCCTCAATAACATACTATATTGCTTATGAGAAACTTGACAAGACTGAATTGAAATTGTATAATGTAGCAACCCATCAAATAATTGCATTTTACTTTCAAAAACATAAGCCCTGTGGCTATAAGATGACAAAGACCCATCAAGGTTGTCATGGAAGTTGTCTGGTTCTCAGACAGTGACTTAAGCTAAAAGCTACTGGACCTGAGAATGTCATTTTTTGTAAGTATTCAAGTACATTAAAAAAAATCCAAAAACCACAGTCCTTGTAGTCATCGTTTCCGCCAAAAAAGTCAATTGCAGCAACCACTTGGGATCCTAAGGCCCTTGTTTCAGTTGGCACTTATCCCAATCAAGCTCAAGTTATAGTTTGATTACCTATAATGCTATTTCTCACTTTCAAGAAGTTCAGCACAGCACTTCAGCCTAAGGGGTAACCGAGCCAATTCCCAAATTCCCCCTTTGTGAGACTACCCTATTTATCAGTGGACTTCTACTAAGCAAGAAATGACACAGGGAAGGTTTAATATAAAGCATTTCTAACTATAACAGAGGAACAAATCTGAAAGAGAACTCTGAAGAATTGTGTTGTGGGAGACTACATGAAGAAGGAATAAGAGGACCACGCAAAAGTTGGAATTTAGATCTCAATAGAGCTGTGGTTTCAGTCCACTCACTCAGGAAGTTCCCAGGCTGTGCCAGTACCAGACAAGCAGACAACCTCTAGGGTAGGCTGACTGGGTCTGGAGCGGGGAAGAAGGAGTTGCAACGCAGGCAACGTGAGGCCTGGTTTGCATGTGGTCTACATCTAAAGGGCTACACAAGGGAATAATTTGGCCAGTGGCATAGTTGTAGCTGCTAGCTGGTGAAGGGACTGAATGTCCCAACGAAGTGGCTAGGACAAGGCCACTGTATCAGGATCAGGAAATAAATGAAGCAGCAACACATTAGAATGAGAAAAATAAGTCTTTCCTCTGCTATCTCTCACTACATATAAGTGTACTCTGAGAAAGTTTTTGTGCTCTTCACGAAATGGAAAAGCTTAATAAAGGGTCCCATTTCCATGATTACAGAAGCAGTAAAAACTAGCAGATTTGGAACCAAGGTGCAATTAATTCACAGCTGGAACAGATCCCTGTCTTGAGTCTCATTTCCTACTTTGAACTTTACTTCATGTGTCCCTTGTTTCACTTCTTCACTCCACTGTGACCATGGTCCAGTATCACACAATGACTATTCTTATTTCCTAAGCCAGATGATTCAATATGTAAAAGGGAATTTAAGGAAGGAAGCAGTGAAAAGTCCAATGCATTAGCTTTTACAAAACAATCTCATTAAGTGATACTGAGACAAAATCTGATGGTAACAATTTGGTGTGATCCTAATTCTCTCCTTTTCCTGCTCTTGTACTGTAGCACAGATAATACAATCCTCAAACACTAAGGACATCTTTCCCATTCCTTCTGATTTGCAGCAGCAATGATCAGAATTTAGCCCAGAGATATTGTTACAATTACCTGGTTCCCTGATGGCCGGTGGAAATATTCAATTAATAAGAGGGATTTTCCTAATACTGGCTGCCTGTTTACATGGGTCCCAAGGGACCGACAGGACTATTTGCTCACACAAAATCTGCTCTTGAGCTTGTCCTAACACACATCCCTCAATATACCTTAACGGAGTTATTTGTGAGAGGTCATCACGGAGGATGGCACATCTTTTCTGTTAAAACGTGTTCTAATTTCAACACCAAATAAACATTTTCCAATTTCCAAGTCAATAAGCAATATCATTTTCTAGCCATGGCAATTGTGCTCTGATTCCCTAGCTGAACTCCTGCTGTTCCTGTGTAAGTGAACTGCATGATTTCAATGCTGTACTTATTTCAGAACAGAGGGTCTGACAGAGCTGCTCTAGCAGATCTACAAAATATTGGACTTAGAGGGTTTTTTTTTTTTTTTTTTTTAACAGGCAGAGTGGACAGTGAGAGAGAGAGACAGAGAGTAAGGTCTTCCTTTTGCCGTTGGTTCACCCTCCAATGGCTGCCGCGGCTGGTGCACTGCGGCTGGCGCACCGTGCTGATCTGAAGGCAGGAGCCAGGTGCTTCTCCTGGTCTCCCATGGGGTGCAGGGCCCAAGCACTTGGGCCATCCTCCACTGCACTCCCTGGCCACAGCAGAGAGCTGGCCTGGAAGAGGGGCAACCAGGACAGAATCCGGCGCCCCAACCGGGACTAGAACCCGGTGTGCCGGCGCTGCTAGGTGGAGGATTAGCCTAGTGAGCCACGGCGCCGGCCTGGACTTAGGGTTCTATGTTATAGGTTTTATGACTTTTAGACCAGTGAGAGTTAAATACACAGCCATTTTTTCCCCCACTGTGCATTCCTTTTAAATGACTCACATGATTTTTTTTTAAAGTCAGTGTTCTTGATTACAATCTATAGAAAACATCTGGAAATCCTGAAAAGGGCCATCAGTATACACAAAACCAGGAACCCTGAATGAGAATATGGGTCCTTACCAAGGGAGCTCTGGAACTTGGCAGCAGACACTAGCTGATCTACTGCTAAGAGGAAGATGACCTCAACCTGCTGGGAAGCCCCATATCATTCACATACAGGAGGTACCTAGGTTCAATGTAAGTGGCCTTCCATAAGTGAGAAGTATGCATATTCACACCATGGCTACACAAAAGGAGATTATTGGGAGATGTCAGGTGCTAATAGGAATGGAAGGTTAGACACTAGACTGTCAAAAAAATGACAAAGTTCTCTTTCAGTTTCTTTTCATGATATCCCTTTAAGTGACAAGGAGATCAATGAACAAATCCTAGGTCTTCTAAGTCAAGGTATAGTATGTGTGCCAAAGCTTAGATAAAACAATTTCTTATCACTGAATCATTCAATCATTATATATCAATGTATACTAAGTACAAAATTCTGTTCTGGGTCAGTTATACCCCATTGCAATCTGTACACCAACTTTCACCCTTCTCTCATTTCTCTCCTTGCTACTTAGAATTTTAAAAATGTACATAATGGAACCAATAAATTCCTAGTTATTCAGTCTCCCATGGATGATATTAAATTTCACTTTTTCCCTCTCAGTTTGGTCCCCTCAGCCTTCCTTCCTGTTGGTCATTGGAGATTTAGTTTGAACCTTTTTCTAGGAAGGACAGAGAAGGGGAGGAAAATCAACTCAGATGCCTATCCCAGACTAAGCTGAACAGCTCTGGAGATTTAAACACAGGCACAAAAATCCATTTTAAAAGAGTTTTGGCTTTCAGTGACCCATGTTCTCCCTGGCATCAACCAACAGAACTAATTGAAAATGGGTTGATGAGAAGAGCCTGTGATTAAAGTGGAAGCCACAAGTATTCATATAGGCAGCCTGCTGTCATGCAGAGTACAGGGCCTTAATTCAACTTCTGACTGTGCCTGCTACTGCGTGAGCTGTTTCACTGTTTTTTGAAACATGGTAATAGTTACAAAGGCACTTTAAGAAGTTTGTGGATGATGGAATTAAAAGATGTTTTGGTGCAAAAAATATCCAAATCCATGCATAGTTTCTTCATAATATGCATTTTCTATGAACTCTTTGAAGACCTCTTCACATGCCTGTGTCCCACAATTTTTGCACCAGAATAAACTTACCTGTTAATTCCATTTTCATGGATATTTAAAAGTACCCTCATAACATGCATATACAAACACTGTGTATTCACACACGGAAACTTTGGTGAGTACAGAAGCAGTGAAGACAGCCAGGTAAACATGTGGGCTCTGGATTCAGAGTAAATTGAAGTCAAAATCTGGCTTTACTGCTTAACTCTGCAACCCTGGGCAAGTTACCTACTTTCTTTATGCATTCATTTCTGCAGATGTCAATGGGGATAATTGTAATACTTACATCATGAGATTGCTGCAAGAAAATTAAGATATACATACAGGTTGGTAGTAAGTGCTTGTCATAGAATGACCACACCATAGCAAACAGTAGCTACTATATACATACATTACACATATATCCTCAAATTACTAGCTTTGTGACTCTCCACATTCTGCTTAACCTCTGTGGTGCCTTTGCAATTTGACATTAATAACCACCTCCCAGGTTTGTTGTTAGGATTAAAGAAAGAGAAGCTAACATTTTTGGAGCCCTTACTATGGTTTATTAAAGGGATCTATGGAATCTGAAGTACTGTCAGGTGTAAGATATTATTGTGCACCACAGCTGGTTAGAGGATTCGCAACAGAAGAATACAATTCACATTCATTTCACAATCCCCTCTGATTAAAATGCCACTTGGGAAGTACAGACCTTTCACTCCGAAATGATCCACATCCAAACAAAAGGTTAAGTAGCAAGTCACCATTCTGACTTTGCAATCAAAGGTAAGTTCAATCTGTCAGCGTGTATTTATGAGGAAGAGAGGGAGCAATGACAATACTGTGAAATGAAGTTCACCTCACTCAAAAGACACTTTTCTACAGCACATCAAACACTGGTATTGTGAAGCCTCAGGCACAGGTGAACTCTCCCTCCAGGTGAGAGAGGACATGGAGCCAAACAGCAGGGGGAGGATGGGAGAGCGCAAGGGAGCACTCCCACATCTGTCTGAATTTTGTGGGGCAAGCTGGCCCTCAGGCAGGACTTCTCTGTTGCATTCCAGAGCAGGGGATGGGGAACATCCAGCCTGTGGGCCATATCAGGCCCACAAAATCATCTGGCCTGGCCCTGCCAGGGCAGCCACAGGTGGGACTTGAAATTCAAGAAATCTGTAGCAGGCTAATTTTTAATTTGATAATTTTATATGACCCATGAATTATGCTATAAATATCCAAAATGACTCTTGGCAGCAAAAAGGTTTTCTTATCCATCTGGAAGCAGAATTCCTCATTCAGGAAACCTATCTGTACTCTTAATGCCTTCACCCAAGTGCATCAGGCCTACTGTCAATAGGGAAGGTGATCTACTTAAAGCTAAGGCGTGTCAATAATCTTCATGCCCACAGCTACCTTCACAGCAACACCTAGACTAATGTCCGACCAGACACCTTGGTGTAGCCCTCTGGCTAGGCTGCAACACAAAATTAACCACCTCTGTGTGGGAAGAGCCATACACAATTTTGCTTGGGGTGGTAAAGAAAGTTCATGAAGGGAGTGACATATGAGTTTTCATCTTAAAGAAGCAGTAGGAAGTAGAAGTTTATCTTCTAAGAGAAAAAGCAAAAGAATTCTGACCAAAGCAACCTCAAACTCAGAGGCCTCACTAAAAGACTGATCTAGGAAGAGGCCATTTCTCAACCAGATGAAGCAGTGTAGGACTCTCAGTCAGAAAGAAGAGACTAGAGACTGCTTGGTACACCCAAGGGCGAGCAACCCAGGAGGCCATTTTTAGCTGTTAGGATTTTTTTTAATAGAATATGGAAACCCACTTTGGTCTTTAAGTATGAGACTGACATGGTAAAAATCTAAATTCTAGAACAGTGGTTCTCAAACATGAGTACACACAAGCATCGCTTAATAGTCGATAGCAATGCCAATTCTCAGATGTTCGCCTAGGATGTAGAAATCTATAGCCATTGTATGAAGTTCAGCAACTGAGCAGATTTTTAACAAGCACCTAATGATTCCTATACCAGTGTTCTGTGTCACTCACCACTGTGCCATTCAGAACACCAGAAGACTGTGCTCAGTCAGTGGACTCCACTGGTGAGCATGACCTCTGCTCACTGTGTCCATCCTGTCCTCTCAGAGCCTGTCCTCTCAAAAAGATGACAGAAGGCATAACTGAACAGAGCTGTTAGACTGGATGGACAATCCCTTCCCCTCTCTCATCCGATTCTGTATGAAGCTTTGGAATAGGCAGACCTCACCCAGTTTGAATGACTATCATCCAAAATTCAAAAAAAAAAAAAAAACAAAAACAAAAAAAAAACAAAAAAACAAATGCTGGTGAGGATGTGGAGAAAAGGGAACACTAATACACTGCTGGTGGGAATGTAAACTAGTACAACCATTATTCAAGACAGTATGGAGAGTCCTCAGAAATCTGAAAATACATCTAGCATATAACCCATCCATTCCACTCCAAGGAAAATACCCAAAGGAAATGAAATCAACATATGAAAGAGTTATCTGTACCTTCATTTTATAGCAGCTAAACTCACAAGCTAAGATATGGAATCAACCCATTGACTGATGACTGGATAAAGAAAGTGTGGTATATAATCACAATGAAATACTAATCAGCCATAAAAGAACATGAAATCCTGTTTGTGGCAACAAAATGGATATAATTGGAAACCATTATGCTTAGTGAAATAAGCCACACCCAAAAAGATAAATATGCTTTCTGATTTGTGGCAGCTAATACAGAGTACAAAAATAAAAACTGTAAAAGTGAAACTGACATCTTGTGATTTGATCATTGTTTATGGTTCTTGTCTATATATCTGTAGGACAATGGTCTTTCTACATTTTACTTGTTGAACACTGTATGTAGTAGAGCATTAAGTCTGATCTGAAGTAAATTGTGTTATTGAAAAAATTAAGAAAAAGGAAAGAAGGGAGGTATTTTTATAATTTAGAATTCTATGAAATACATAAAATCTGTTCTCTTTATGTCAATAAAACCAATGCCAAATCTGTCAAGAAAAAATATTCTAAAGACAAAAGTATATATATTTATGCGGTACCCTGTGGTATTTCAATACAGTTAACACATTGTGTAATGTCCAATCACTTTAAGATCTATATCCTCAGTTATATATAAATATCCTCAAACACTTAACATTTATTCATAATTAAAACCACCAAAATATGATCTTGAATGAGTTTGCTGCCAAATCCCTTGACTCCTGATTCAAACACATTCCTGATTGTCTTTATCTGCCAATTTATTGAGAATCAACAGATGTTTCTGAATTCTAGTGGGAAATCTGGTTTAGGCTCTGGTGAGAACCCCACACAAATACCAGAAATTCTACTCAGTACATGATGAATGGGTCTGCCTTCTAGTCTTCCTCTCTATAGTTCAAAAGCTAATATGGTCTAAGTATAAATCTGAGCCCACTGTCAAAGTTGGTTTCCCAGACAATGTCCTGAGGTTGATTCCTCAGTAGAGGTTAATTGATCAAGCCTGGGAGTTCTCCCCCATCCTCAATGTGTGAGCTCCAGAACTCTCTTCAAACCATGTTGTAATAACCATTTCAGACCCACCATCAATGAATCAAGAATAGTCAACTTGCCATTGATAAAAACAGCATACTCATTGTTACCGAGATTTTTGGATGCACCCCTTAACTGAATCCTCAGAAGTGAGAGAAGACTGCTATTTTCTATGGAACCCTGGAAGGCATAGAGAGCCAAGGGACACTGTTAATGATTTCTATGAACTCTTTGTCAGGAAGCCATCATGGGAATAGGAGTTTCATTATCACTTTACAATGTTTACAAAGAGAACACCTTAGCACCATCACCTTAGAGGAAAAGAGTAAGCACCTTTTTTGTCAGCAGCTGTGACACTCCTGTATGGTCTCTTTCTCCAGAAAAGCTGTTTCCTTTTGATAGACTATCAATCTCAGCTCCTGGACAATTGGCTTCCACCTATGCTGACGTGGAAAATCAATCTTGGTTCCCAGAAGGCAGAGTAACTGTTACCAGAGGTTACAGAACAATTGTAGTTGCTTTTTTTCAGCAGTGAGTATAAAGAACTTCTACCAGTCTTGGAGACATTTATCTCTCTGTTTTGCCATCAGCTCCTCTCCTGGCCAATTTAGGAGAAAGAATGATGGAGGCCAAATCAATTATGGTAGAAAAGTCAAACAAAAGGGCTGCTGTTTAAAAAGAAAACTGTAGCAGGAGTTAAACTGAACTTCGAAATATGGAAAATTATGCTACTTCAGTTTTTCTCCTGTTACGGACTTAGCTCAATGCCTGAGTTAGTATGGTTAGCTCTCTTGCACCGATTTCTGGCAGTAGACAGTAGCATTGCATCAGTGCACTTATAATCAACTGGGATTTCATATCCAATTCCTTTGTTCATTCCAATAGACTGCCAATTTCTGTCATTCTGTATCCTTTAGGACATCTCTTCCATCTATCCCTGTATTTCCTTTCTCCTTGGTGAAATAATAATCGAGAACGATGCCTAGACTTAAATAACTTGTCTCAAGAATCCCTACATGAAGAATCTTAATCTCTGATCTATTTATTCCATTGACCATCACAGACTTGCTTTGGGCCAGGCATTTTTTCTACACTCTAAGAAGCACATATTGTATGTTCGTATAAATGAGAAAGTGAACAAGGTGTAGAACACCCCAGGTTACACGTAACCTATTACCTGGCAGGCCAGAATTCACACCTGGGTCTGCAGACACCACACTTCACTGTTTGTCATTCTATTACAATCACGTCCTTTCTAATTGGCTTTCCTATGGATCTTCTCTAACAAATTGCTCATTATTTCACACTCCTCTAAAACTTTTCTAATGACTCATTCACTACCAAATTCCTCTCTGCCATTAATATCGCCGAATGCCAAAGTCTATTACTATTATACTGTGATTAGGTTGCTGTAACAAAATACCTCAAATCGGGTGGTTTAGACAACAAAACAATTTTCTCAGTGTTGAGGCTGGGGGGGGGGGGTCCCAACATCAAGGTGCCAAGTAGAGAGTATATCTACTCTAGCACAATTTCTTCTGAGTCTTTTGCTTACTTACTGAATAGTTCTTTAGCCCTATCAGCCCTGGTATTTCAACTTCACTTAACGTTTCATTATAGAGCAAGATTTCTCTGGTTTCTCGCCTCCTAAGGTGAGAATCATTTTATTGAATTATTCTTATTGAATCATTTTAATGACTTCATTAAACATTAATTACTTTCACCAGAGCCTCCATCTCTGAATATAGCCACACTGGGAGTTGTGAATTCAGCACCTGCATTTGAGTGACAGAAACATTCAGTCCATGACACAAAGTCTCCTAGTACCCCACATTCCTGTCCTTCATTTTCACCCAAATTGCTGGCCTGCAAACTTATGGGACACTGTAGACAGTTTATGTATTTTGCCACTTCTGAACCATTGTTTTTTATAATTCCTCCTATAATTTGGAAATGTTTGACCAACTCTTTCCTACTTACTGAACTCAAAATTCTCCCTTGATTTTTATGATTTTCCTGATTTCTAATAACTTTTCCGTACTCTAAACTTTGGAAGCACTTATTACCTGCACAGATGGCTGGGTAATTATACAGGCTTTATCTCACTGTCTATATCTCCTTGGGTACATCTTGCCAATAATCCTCACTGCCCATAGAACATCATTCTGGACAGCTTGGTGTTACTTGAAACAATGTGAACTCATGAGTTCCTAAACACTATCTTCTGCATTTCTGTGACTTGCTCCTTTTCTGATGGCACATATTTCACCGATTTTTGTGAGGTTCACATCCAATTCATCTTTTTAATTTTTTGACAGGCAGAGTGGACAGTGAGAGAGAGAGAGACAGAGAAAGGTCTTCCTTTGCCGTTGGTTCACCCTCTAATGGCTGCCACGGACAGCGCGCTGCACTAATCCGAAGCCGGAAGCCAGGTGCTTCTCCTGGTCTCCCATAGGGTGCAGGGCCCAAGCACTTGGGCCATCCTCCACTACACTCCCGGGCCACAGCAGAGAGCTGGCCTGGAAGAGGGGCAACCAGGACAGAATCCAGTGCCCTGACCGGGACTAGAACCCGGTGTGCCAGCGCCGCAAGGCAGAGGATTAGCCTATAGAGCTGCAGCGCCAGCCCCAATTCATCTTTAAACTATGGATTGCCCCCTTACATTTTAGTTTACTTGCTCCTTTTCCAAAACCATCTTTAGTCACTCTTAACCCCCTTGGATACAGACTCTGACATCCGATCTCTCCTTTTGTTTCATGTATACAAGCCAGCCAAGTCTCCCTCCATGATGCTTTATCCTATTATACTTCTTAAGGCATTGTTCAACTTTTCATTTTGCATCATCTGCTTCAAAAGTTTAGATTTGTATGGAAACCTCATTTAATACTACTAAACATACATTTCTTTCTTTCTCTTTTTTTTTTTTTTTTTTTTTTTGCTGCTTTTATTACATGGCTCTTGTTTCACGGAGACTTGTGGCTTGATCAAACATTCTCATCAGTTTTCACCTGATCTCAAAGTCCTCTATTACTCCCATTGCCAATTTTAGTGTCACATTTTTATTTGCTCAGGATCATTTTTAAAATATAATAAATCAACTCTGCTTCTCAGCCACGCTTTATCAAATCCTCTCCACACTTTGTTGTACTAGATCATCACTGCTCCAAAACATGCCATTCTTACTGTTGCCTTCTTCCTTACCTAAGGAGCCCCACATGGTCCTCTAACCTGGGTGTAGAATCCAAGATATTCTAGACAGTATCATTGATCAAAGTTGTGTACAACATGAATGATTAAAAACCAAAGTGAAACATGATAATGCAATGTAAGTACATAAAAGCAAAAGGTGACTGGAATTTTGTTCTGTGTTTTTTTTTTTTTTTTCCTGATACCTCAATTAGAAAATGGCTGAAGAGATTTGGGTCATGAATCCAGTCCTCAAACTAAGCAGAGCACAGTCCCATTTTACACAAAAGTTGGGTTTTTAACAATAGCATGTAACAAGGAAACTATGCAGAACATTCCTTGGAAAATATTGGACTGACACACAATCCCTCAGCAGGTTTGACATGGCAGTTTGTTTTGTTTGTAAATTGGAAACCAGATGACATAACTGGCTTGGGTTTAGGAACACATGTTATGAGGAAAAAAAAATTCAAATAAGATCATTCAGCTCAGAAAAATGCTCACAATACAAAAGTCACCTTAGAAACACGATAGACCTGGAGAGATTTCTGCCCGTTCGTTGTCAGGAATGGTAGGCTCATGACACTTTTCACACTGCTCAATAATTTACCAATGCAGTACACAGATCACAAAGCAAACATTCAAAGATGTTTGTGATTAAATTCATTAGTGCCACCCTTGCAGTTGAGAACTGAGAACCCTCCCTAGCCCATCTCTTTTGCCCACTTCCACTCTTGTACCAGCAGCCACCTGAGCATGGCTGAGACCCCACATTGCCATGGCTGGCATAGCACGGCAGCACGCATGGCCAAGCCAGGTCGGAGAAACCCCTGTGTGGTCTGGAGTGACAGGAATATTTGCACTTATTTCCTTCACTGAGGGCTTATCCATTCGGGCCCCACAGGAAAGTGCTCGCTAAGAAGGGAGCAGTGTATGAAAATGTTGCCTGTGATAGAGCTCTTTAATAACATCGCCATTTTGTGAGTCTTAGGCAAAGCACATTACCCTCATGTGAGTGATAAAATCCTTGGAATCTGAGTCTCCTCACTCAGAGAAGTATTCATGTAGTGATCATCCCCTTAAATTTTCATTAAGGTAGAAAGAAATGTATACTCTTGTATCTATGCAGGCTTTCTCAAATTTATGAACGGAGAAGTCTCAGAAATGTTAGCTATCTCTTTGGAATTTAGAACCATTTTCCCACAGAAACAGTGTAATCCATGGTAGCTCAATACTCAGGCCAGCCTGCAACAGCCTTTTACCTATGAGGCTGGTGCACTGTGCAGATTAACAACCTAAGTCTTGTGTAGCGCAACACCCAGCCTCAGTTTTCTGGGATAAAGCTGACACCCAGGCCCCAAACCTTTGTTCCCATTTATGAGAAGGGTAATATTGGAGTTCATTGGAACAGTCCTCCCTAACCCCAACACACACATCAGATCTCAAGGAAGCAAAAAGGTCAAAAAGACATCAGCTGACTGCAGACGCAGCTGAGCAGGATCAGGCATGCTACAAGCGAAGCCGCTTGTGTATAACTGGTGCTTACAATTGCACAGTAGGAAGGAATCTCTCACTCTCTCCCTATGTTTTTTTCTTCTCTTGAAAAGAACAGGGACCTGAAAATCTTCCTTAACTTGGCGACCTTCAATCTCTTCGGTGCTTGTGTTCTTTCTTATGTCATATGGAGAGAATATCTAACTTGCAAGTGGTAATAAATATAATTTAGTTGGCACACAGTAATATTTTAATGCATATTAAATGCTAATGTTATGATTTCAATGCTATTTTACCTACTAAATTGTACAGGAATTTGAAGACCTAGGCAGTTTTATAAGCAGGCAGCTTCACTGTTGTAGTATGCCTTTAAGTTTAATGTATTAGTTATTAAAGCAAAGTGCAGACAGCCTGGAGAGGAAAGAACAGAACCACCTGGAATGCAAAATATACATGAGGCAGCTTCCTTGTTGAAGGCGACTCTGCAGACCTTGGGTTCTTTGAGAGCCTCCTGTTAAATTGTGGGTTCAGTACCAGAGTGGCTAGCAACGATGCCCTATAGGAAATGGAAGAGCTGGACATGGATGTCTACAGTATGTTCTTCCAGGAATTTATCCAGTGGATGACTTAGTGCCTAGTTGCATGTTTACCACCACAGTGTCCCTCACCTGGGAAACCACCTATACTGGCAGGTACCATTTTGGCTCTCGTCTGGCCAGTATCCAGTTTATGCCTGCCTGCCCATTGCTCCGGTGCTGGGAGTCTGATCCACGTTCTCCACATCATGCTTTTAGAGAGGAGGGAATATCTTTTATCTGCTGGTTCATTCTCCAAGTGCCTGCAATAGCTTTGGTTGGGCCAGGCCAGAACCAGAGCCAGGAGTCGGTAATTCCATCTGAGTCTTCTATGCGGGCAGCCAGGGCACGGGTACTTGAGCCATCATCTGCTGTCTCCCAGGGTGCCCACTAGCATGAAGCTGGATTGCAAGCAGAGGTGGGCCTGGGCCCTATGAACTCTGATATGGGATGCAGGCTTTCCAATGATGGTTACTCCACTGAACCACAGTGCCTGACCCATGGGTTCTTCACTTCAACCTGACTATATCCGCTGGTCTCAGAGATGGAGCTGTTGCAAGAACAGTAAGAGTCTGGAATTATCAATGAAGTAGGCACTAATGAACAGCCTTTTTCTAAGCTTCTGTTGTTGGTGACTGAGAACCCCATGAGGCAAGGGGATGACAGTGAGACGACAGGTCTGTCGTGAGTAGTTCATTGTAACAGACGGCTTCTGTCCAGAGGAAAGAGAGCTGGGTTCTTAATTAAGAAAGAGGGGCTCTAATTCTGTCACTATTTATATTGTGACCTTGAGCTAATACTTAATCCCACTGGATTTCAGTTTCATAATCAGAAACTTGTGGGACCTGCGCTGTTGCGTAGTAGGCAAGGCCTTCGTCTGTGGCACTGGAATCCCATATGGGCACTGGTTTGAGTTCGGCTGCTTCTCTTCCAATCCTGCTCTCTGTTGTGGCCTGGGAAAGCAATAGAAGATGGCCCAGGTGTTTGGGCCCCTGCACCTGCATGGGAGACCTGGAAGAAGCTCTTGGCTCCTGGCTCCTGGCTTCTGATTTGCCCAGCTCCAGCTGTTGCAGCCATTTGGGGAGTGATCCAGCAGATGGGAAAACCTTTCTCTCTGTCTCTTCCCCTCTCTGTCTGTAACTCTACCTCTCAAATAAATAAATAAAATAAAATAAAAAAGAAATTACACTTGCCCCAATTATTTCGTATTGTTTCCTGGGTTAATAAATTAGATAATAGGTAAGAATATACCCAGAAAATATGGCATGTTAGGTAAATGCAAGGAATTACAATCTTAATCATCACCACCATTATAAAACTATCCCCTAGCCTTTCAAATTTTTCTGAAAGCAAATGCCATGTTGACCTCCACAGAATGCTGGCTATTTTCCTAAAGGACTCACTGACCTTTTAAATCGAGTTTACTATTTCTTGGTCTATTGCATTCTGCTTATTGGCCTGTATCCTGCCTTGCCAGAAGTAATCAGTTTTGTTTATAAATTCCTAATTGCACTTATTTTTTTCAACTGTATATTGGTATCAATTAATAAACGTTCATTGAGCACTTAATATATGCATTCCACACTTTACGAGTTCCTGGGAATGCAAAGATAACTAAGGCACTGTCTGCACACTTAAGGAGTTTAAAACCGATTTCAGATTGCCACAATAAAGGGAAAAAGAAGAGGTGTTTCAGAAAGGATATTCTCAAGTGTTATATTGGAACAGCTTTCATTGCTTCCATTTACCCTCTATTGGTGAGAAGACAGTACACAAACACTAAAAGCAAAGGAAAAAAAGTTTCACAATAGGCATTTCTTGTGTGTCTAGGAAAAGAAAAATGAAATAGCATGCTCACAACTTAGCATTGTTGCTACCATATGACTCTCTTAAGAAATACATTGACTGTAGTATGCACATAGTGCTAATGGAGCAGAGAGGGGGCAGTCATTTAAGTATGCTGAAGGCTTGGGAAAATTGACACTAAGTTGGAGCCTTGAAAGATGAGTAGACATGAGTAAAATAGAGGAAGGGTGCTTTTCACAAAGGAATGACATGGGGCAATTTTTAAGGCATTCAAATGCACATACTTTGTGGGAGAATAGCAGCTTCATTTAGTTGAATTCTGTAACTTAATCAAACATGGAAAAACATAAAACTGGAAAGACAGAATGCTAGATTAGAATTTTAATTCATTTTATCACATCATGGGATGCTGTCAAATATTTTTAAAGATTGATTGATTTATTTGAAAGAGAGAGAGAGAGGAGAGAGAGAGAGAGATCTTCTACCCAATGGCTCACTTCTCAAATGGCTGGGCCAGGCCAAATCCAGAAGCCAGGAGCTTCATCTGGGTCTTCCACATCGGTGCAGGGGCCCAAGGATTTGGGCGATCTTTGGCTGCTTTCCTAGGCATATCACCAGTGAGCTGTTTTGGAAATAGAGCAGCCAGGACTCAAACTTGTGCCCATATGGGTTGCTGGCACTGCAGACAGTGGCTTAACCCGCTACATCACACTGCCGGCCCTACATCAAATATTTTAAGGAGAAACTCTGACATGATTATTAAGCAACATAAGTACTTGAACTGGTTGATCAATGCATACTTCTGATCACATTTCCAGAAATGGTTGGAGGAATTGCTATAGAATTCCAAAATTGAGTCTACTTTTCCAGTGCACAACAAGACTATTACTGACAACAGCATGGGGGAAAAAAGTAGGTGTGTATTGCAAAATGCAGAGCAAGGCGTCAAGCAATTGATGCTGAATTCCCAGACTCCTGAGCGGATAAAGGCAGTGATTCTTATAGTTCAAAGTTGGGGATGAGCAGTATGTGAGCTCATGTGTGGGCCTCTGGTGGTTCTACAGTGAGCTTGGCCTTCCCTGATTGCTCAGTGATAGGGGCCTGAGACTTTGTATGGTAAAGGTGGGCTGTGGTCTATCTGGTTCTAAGGGTAGGTTGGGTATTATTTTCTCTGATGGGAGGTAGTGGCTGTGCATTCCTCCAAATCTCTCAGAATAGAGGTTGACACTGAGACATTAACTCCATTAACTAAAGGGGCAATTCAAGTCTTAATACTTCAGGGTCTCTTACTCTTGTGTCACTCCCTTAATGGGTTAATCTTTACAGAGGAACTCCAAACTAAGGAAGAGATATTGGGACTTGATCAAAGGCATTGGGGAGAGGGGCTTGGCTTCAAGGCCAGGATAAAATAGCAGTTTACATTGGGTGTATAAAGTAATTACCATGTCCAGGTATTGTGCTTGGTATTTTCATATAACATATTTTTAATTTTTAAATGTGTTTGAGTGTGTATTACTAGATGCTATTAAGTCTGGAGTTTCATCAACAACACTGAAATGCCTTCTGACGTGCCCATTTTGAAATGTCTACTGCAATAACATGAAGAAAAGACTGAGCCTTCCTCCTAACAGCTGTAACCCTTTGTTGCCTTCTTCACTCCCTCCCCCTCCAGGAAATTCATGAGATTGTTGCACTTGACTTCACTTACAATTTCCCTATGTGCTTGGATCCCAATCTGCCTAGTCACCAGCTTCCATTTTTCTGGTGGCACAACTGCTGCTCCCCCTGAGGTTCCATAATCAAGAAGAACTGACAGGCCGGTGCTGTGCACAGTAGGTTAATCTTCCTCCTGCGGCACCTGCATTCCATATGGGTGCCAGGTTCTAGTCCTGGCTGCTCCTCTTCCGATCCAGCTCTCTGCTATGGCCTGGGAAAGCACTCAAAGACGGCCCAAGCCCTTGGGCCCCTGCTCCCACGTGGGATACCTGGAAGAAGCCACTCGGGCCATTGCCAGCCATTTAGGGAGTGAACCAGCAGATGGAAGACCTCACTCTATCTCTCCCTCTCACTGTCTGTAACTCTACCTCTCAAATAAATAAATAAAATCTTAAAAAAAAAGAACTGACATATGCTCCCCCTCTTAAGAAAGGGGTCCTTGACTCCTGGTGCCTTCTTGGGAAGCTCTCTAAGCAGATGAGCCCTGGATAATCTAGGTGCATACCTTGTCCCCATGGGTAGCCCACATTGTCTTGAACTTGTCTCCTCAGATGGTTGTTCTTACCCTGTTCTATTAGCTACTCTATCACAGCCACTGAACTCTCTCATCATTTTAAAAAATTCCAGTATCTATATTTATCATCTGGCCTTGAGAATTCCCTTCTCATCAGGCAGACCCGCTTGTGAATAGACTACAGGCTTTGTCTCTCAAGAGCGCCCTCTCCAATGGATTGGGTTGCTGTGCCAGGCAACTTTAAGGTAACTTGTTCTCCTAAACCTCTACAGGGATTCCAGCCCGCATTGCGCCCCATGGTTTCACGCTCTGTGCTCTCCCCTCCGCACCGGGATGCTGCATCTTGGTGGGGTAACAGAGAGGCCTTCACTTCTTTAGTGCCCGTAGTCAACACCCAGGCATGACATGCGCAAGAAACATGCAAGTATTAACCGCCTGGAACGTCAATAGGCAGCTCTATGTGCCCCACATTAAACAGGCAAATTAAAATTCAACAATGCCCCTAGTCACATCTGCGTTTCTCTGTTAACACACCAGCCTCTTCGGCAGAACAGCTGTGTATTTTAGACTTTGTACTATATTTACAAACTTAATGAACTTGCTTTCAATAAAACACAGTCACCAAATTCCTCACCGAAATTTCTGTCAATGATGCCCATAGAACTGTGTTCACGTTATGAAAACACCAATCTGCTTATGAAGGATGATGCCAGAGTTCACTTAGGCTGCAGAATCTGCAGCAGTGTGTTGGCATCCCACAGCTTGTGATTGGTTTGTCACTGTTCCGCGGTTGCGTTCCCTTCCTTAGACAGGAAGCTGCAGAAGAGCATCGCTCCTGCTAGGTCTGCAGAACGCTGCAGAGGTCGTTCAACCACTGCCGCTGCATTCGGAGTTTGCATGGCAGCCGCAGTGCAGAGCAACTGCAGAGGAAGCTGGGGAAATTTTGACTGTGGGTATGCAACGCGTGATGGATCTTCAAGTACCGTCTTTTGTGAAAACATGAGTGGAATACAAATAGTTGACATCACACTTACATCTCTTGCAATCTTTCAGCACTGCTTTCAAAGCAAGAAATTTCCACTTCACAGGAATATGAAGTTTCCAAATGTGCAGCCTGGTGTTCTTATTTGCATATCATTCCCAGAATGCTTTTCCAGCCTTTGCTTTTCCAAACTTGCTGTTTTAGGCAGAATAAAGAAAAAGCTGAGGTGTCCCTGTGCTTTTCTGGCTTTAAATAAACTGTTCCTGTGATGTACAAACAAGAGAAATAGGATTTTTTTTTTCTTTGCTCCAAGCTTAGTGTGATTTTAGATGGCAAAGTTTGAGTTTGGAGCAAGCAGCAATGGTATTTTGTTCCTTTTTTTTTTTTTTTTTCCAGGCAGAGTGAACAGTGAGAGAGGAGAGAGACAGAGAGAAAGGTCTTCCTTTGTCATTGGTTCACCCCCCAATGGCCGCCATGGCCAGCGTGCTGTGGCCGGCGCACCACGCCAATCTGAAGGCAGGAGCCAGGTGCTTTTCCTGGTCTCCCGTGGGGTGCAGGGCCCAAGCACTTGGGCCATCCTCCACTGCACTCCCTGGCCACAGCAGAGAGCTGGCCTGGAAGAGGGGCAACCGGGAAAGAATCCGGCGCCCCAACCGGGACTAGAACCCGTTGTGCCGGCGCCGCTAGGTGGAGGATTAGCCTATTAAGCGGCGGCGCTAGCCGCCTTATTTTTTTAATTAAAGTTGAGTGCCTGGATTCTGGTCACTTTTGGACTTCTTCAATATCTCATTTCAGCTACATGTATTATAGACAAAGATAGGTTGAAGATTGGAAACGACTTTATAGATCTAACCTGGAGCATCCCTAGACAAGGGATCAGCTCTGCTGTGTGATGGCTAAGCCAGATGTGGCTGCCGACTCTTTTGTTCATTAAATGCCTTGTTGACACTTGTTTCCAATGACAGCTGGAGTGATTATACAGTCAATAGGGGCCACTTCTCACCGGCCACCTCCCTCATGAATACATAGCTTTAGAGACACAAAATGTCCTCATCTTTAACAAAAATGAAACATACAATACAAATGAAAACAAAATAATCCTGACTCGAATATTATTTTTTAAAGAAAGTTGAGGCAATAATTGATAAAACTTTCCCAAGATTTTATGAAATGTAGAAAATTAAGCTACAAACCCACACTTCTGACTGTTTGTTCAGTGTTTATTCTGCAGCCCACATAAAGTGGCCAAAAGAACCTACCATAAGCCAGTCACTGTCCCAGGCCTGAGGACACAGCAGGGACCAAAAAAGAGATAAAAATAGAGTTCTGCCTTCAGAGAACATGCATTCCAGCAGAAAAATCCATGGCGCTGGGCCGGCACCGCGGCTCACTAGGCTAAACCTCTGCCTTGCGGCACCGGTACACCGGTCGGGGTGCCAGATTCTGTCCTGGTTGCCCCTCTTTCAGGTCAGCTCTCTGCTATGGCCCGGGAGTGCAGTGGAGGATGGCCCAAGTGCTTGGGCCCTGCACCCCATGGGAGACCAGGAGAAGTACCTGGCTCCTGCTGTCAGATCAGCGTGGTCCACCGGCCGCAGTGCGCTGGCAGCGGCAGCCATTGGAGGGTGAACCAACGGCAAAGGAAGACCTTTCTCTCTGTCTCTCTCCTCTCTCACTGTCCACTCTGCCTGTCAAAAAATAACAACAACAACAAAAAATCCATGGCGCAGAGTGTTACCCTAAGTTGAAATAATTCAGTTTTCTCTGTCCTCTAACTTTCCAGTAGGGAAAGGAAAATTCTCCTGCATTTATTATCTTGTGGTCATCAAGGGAAAGGCTGCAGTTATTGAAATATAGTCCTACTAACTCAAGTGCCAAGAAAGGCAATGCTTTTTAGGACATTTAATTTATACCTCAATTAATTCAGTTGATTAGGCACCTTTTTTTTTTTTTTTTAACAGACTGTATTAGGAATTCAAGGATACGGTATCCACTCCAGAAGGCAGTCATAATGAGAGAGTCTTGTGAATGAACAGACACTGAGGAAGAAATGCCATGAACGAATGCTACACAGATAACAGTTTGTGCAGAATGTTGTGACAGCTTAAAGGAGAGATCAACACCGAGGTGAGGGTCGGAAACCACGGTGATGTGGGGAAGCAATGGCCTTCAGCTTGTTTCCTGCTCCTTCCCCTCTCCCTAGAGCTCCTTCCTCTCTCCCTGCCACCTCTCAGTGATGTCAGCCACGCTGACCCCTATTTTCCTTGGCTAAAAGCACACATTTTATAAAATTGTATTGACAACACCCACCTTACATCTCATAATTTACATTAAAATGAGCTACTTGTTCTTTAATCAATGTTTAAGTGTCTCATAAATCCATCTCTAACAAAAGGAGCTCAAAGACACTTCTTTGCAGCACTAACTTCCTTCTCCAGACAGAACACCTAAAATATTGAAAACCCAGCTTTTCTTGTGGAATTGCCAACTCTCAGACAGCCTTGGATTCTACCCACTGGCTCTTCTCAGAGAAAGTTTTTAACAGAACTGTTAGTCTCTCTACAAATTAAATATTCAGTCTTGGTCTATTTGGGGGATGAACCCATATAAATGCATAATTCAGGGAGATTGAATATTTTTCCTTTCATAAGACTTAAGCAGTATTTTAAAAGGATTTCTTTATCTGAAAGGCAGAGAACAGAGTAAGAGAGAAAATGAGAGAGGGAGAGGGAGGGAGGGAGGGAGGGAGGGAGGGAGGGAGGAAGAGAGAGAGAGAGAAATCTTTCATACAATGATTGACTACTCAAATTGTTGAAACCGCTGGGGCTGTGCCAAGTTGTAGCCAGGAACCAGGAACTCTACTGTGGTTGTCCACAAGGTGGCAGTGACTCAAGTACTCGAGTCATCATCTGCTTCCCAGGCATATTAGCAGGGAGCTGGAACAGAAGCTAAGTTGCCAGAACTCAAGTCAGCAATCCTATATGGAATGCAGAATTCCCAAGTGCTGTCTTAACCTACTAAACCAGAGCCCCTGCCCCTTAGGTTGTTGTTATATAAGAAACATTAGATGGTTTTAAATGCTTTCATTTAATCAATGATAAAAAGACACAGCATTCCTAAGACTATATTCTATCTAGAAGGTGACTTTGCTTTGTGCTTTACCAAAAGGTGTCTAGTTGATTTTCCTTGAAATGGTGGGTACTATCTCACAGAAGAATTGCAAACATGTGTACATAATGATTTTTGAAAAGAGAGCTTCTTCGATATAGTGATGAATCACATAACAGGTAGGAAGAATGATTAAAGGACTCAAAAATAAAGTATGCACTCCTTCAACCTAGTAGTTCCTAAGAGAGATTTGAAACCATGCTTTGTGGGACATCCAAACATTTAATGCTGTTCTTTAATTTTCCAAAGAAAACTTTAAACATTTAATAGCTTTCCTGAGGAAATGAGGCTTCCCTTTGGTCATGAAGTCAGATTCCCTCCTCCCACCCACCCATAGAGAGAGAGAGAGAGAGAGAGAGAGAGAGACAGAGACAGAGACAGACAGAATCACTTAAAAGATAACCAAAGAAGTCCAGCACATCAGTGACTGGATTCCCAAGGCTTGCTTTTTTTGTACTTTTCTTATTCTTATATCTTGAGAGTTCCATTTCCCTACATTGCTATTTACCACTTATGATGTCCCTGCCACAGGGATTTTCAAAGCCCTCTGTTCTTTCTACCTCTCAGTTCTGGTGTGAAATGAAAGTCAAGGCATATATTCAGGTAGTGACTTGATCTGATTGATTCTGCAGTAAGTCTGCAGAGTAAGAACATACAATATCCACATAATGAGGATATGTGTTGAGGGAGTCGTGTACGTTACTGACCAAGTTCAGATGTCCTGTGTCTCTGTGTTCACTCTGGCCTTCTTATCTAACTTGAAATGAGTCAACGAATCCTCGTGCTAAGTGTGATTTTTGTTCAGTGCAAAGGAGAGAAAAATCCAGTGTCCCAATTGCCAAGACCAGTTCCAGCACAAAGTGACTAGCGAGAGCCCAACTTCTGTGAGTTGTCAAATACTGTAAAGGGCCTGCTATCTGCATATGTGTGTGGCGGGGGAAGGGGAATGTAGTTTACTACATGTACTCATGTAGAGTAGGAATTTTTGATTTGTATATAAATTTTAGAAAACATGGTTAGTTAAGTGCTTGATTTTATTTGTAAGTGTTTATCTCAGGAAAAGCCCTTGCAACATAAAAAGAAAGAAAAAGACAAGAAATTGTATCATAGAATTTATAGGGTTAGCCAATTTGAATCCTGAATATAACATAGCTATATTAATTTTTGACAGCACATTATTGAGATTTTCCAAAGTCTAAGAGTATAGGCTGGATATATCCATCCCTCTTCAATTTTTATTATGCCTTTGACATTATTAGTTCACTGAAATATCAATTAGTCAGAGAATATATTGTTATGATTCATTAACTTTTCTTCTTAATTTCAGTTTAACTAGAAAATGGTTTGTGTTTCAAATCTGATTGAAATTCTTCCTAAAACTACCACTTTTATGACACGGCACAGCACCACTTATTCAGTATTCAACCAATAGTGATGAAGGGCTTGCTGGCCTATGATCCAGGCATGGTACTAGACACCCGGCATAGAGATCCAGGGGACCTGTCCACCCAGAGTCATACAAGACAACTCACCTTTGTGATGCAGCCTGGTCTAGGCTATGCAACCCACAGTGCATTCCAGGGGACCCTAACAGAGGCAAGTCTGCTCAGTCTGGGATCTAACAGAGGGTGAGGGTATCAGAAAAGACATTCCAGAGATAAGAAAATGGCATATGTGAAGCAAAATTATATTCATGGAACTGTGAATAATTCAGCATTCCTGGAACACACTGAGTGTGTGAGGTGAGTTTACAAGGTAAAGCTGATCAGTAAGCTGTTTATCCTAAAGACCCTAAGCATGCCATGAGTCTCTGGCTTTTAAGCAATGGAGAGGTATAATTTTTATCCCAGAAAGATCTCTTAGGCAGGATTATGAGGGACCAATGAGAGAGGGAAAAAGCCAGGAGCAGGGAGATTAATTTGGGGTATGTTGTGTTAATACAAGCAAATAGCATGAAGATATGGCCTAGCTGGGATGGAAAGGAAAGGTAGGATAGAAATCTCTTTTTAAAAAACTGGTGATTTCTAGTGTGGTTCTCTGACTGGCAGCATTAGCACCACTTGTGAACTTGTTACAAATGCAAAATTTCCAGGTTCCTCTGAGACCTACTGAATCCGAATTCTGGAGCTGGAGTGCAGAACTCTGGTTTAACAAGCTCACTAGGTGGTCCTGATGCATCTTAAAGTTTTTGAACTCTTGCAATAGATTGTTTTACAGGATTTGCTAGTTGTTTTGCTGTTTGGAGAATAGAATGCCTCACAGATACCTTAATTGTCTGCTTAAATCATTGGCAAATTGAACCACTGATGACTCAGGGCCCCAGCACCATTGCCTTAAGTATTACTTAGAAACCTTATGGGAACTTGGGTAATTGGAAACTTACCTCCAAGCATTCTTTCTCAAGTGTCCTGCAATTTTCTTTTGTCTCCAGCTTTCTTCCACATGCTGAGTCATCATTTCAAAATAACCACATGCAATTCTTAAACATGCTTCTTCAGTTGTGTCTAAGAATCGTAGCTCAGTGACACAGACCGCTCACTCAAATTAGGACAAGTCAAGGAGCGCTTATTTACAGAGACATTAATTACCCACAGTATTAATTATGTTCTCCCTGATACCGTTAAGTATAATGTAGAAGGAAGACAGGAACTTGAGGATACCAGGAATACAGTTGTCACCACTTTTAAAAAGATGAGCACAGGAAGAAGACCCTGAAATTCCAGAGGAATAGAGTCACAGTGCAGACCAACTAGGGAGGATCAGTGACTTCCTGCTAGGGGCACGACCAGACTAAAGCAATCTCACAGTGTTGGAGAGGAATCAGGGGAATACATACCCTAAGCTAGTGGTTCCCCAAGTGGTGTCCCCAGACCAGCATTAGCATCCCTTGAGAAGCATGAGAATTGCAAACCATCAAGTCTAACCAAAAATCAGATAGGAGTCAGAGACTCAGGGTGTGGAGTTCAACTGCTTGTTTCAAGTTCCTTCCATGTGATTTTGATGCATTCTTAAGTTTTAGAGCAAAGGATCTAATATCAGTCCCCTTTTTCTAATTTCCTCTTGGGGCTTCTTCCATTGGTCAAACCCAACCAGAAATTCAAGGGAACAGGAATCAGTTCCATTAAGATCAGCCTCCTATGGCAGAAAACTTGGTGGAAAATGCTGGAGAAAGCACCTGGCCAGGAAAATCCAAGAGGTTCAGCAGAACCCTGTGCTGGCCAATTGCCTGCAACCTTACTGGCCACTCCTGCCAGCTTCTTGCTATCCCCTGGCCTCTCGATAGGGGATACCCCAGGACTCAACCTTTTAGCCATCCTTTCTGTCTTCTCATTCCCATTCTGATTTCGTCCAATCTCATGGATTTAAATGAAACCTCTATATGTTAACAAAGTGCCAAACCATATCTCCAGCCCAGACTTCTCCTGAACACTGGACTGGTAAGTCCACTTGAATTTTCTACACAGATAATTAATGGGAACCATGGCTACAACTAACATCAAGCTTCATAGCACCTCTCATAGCAAGATCTCTTTTCCCTACCTTATTGTCCCTCTCTGCTAAAGACAACACTTTCAGCCCTCTCTTGATCCCAAGACCTTGGAAATATCTTTGGCAAATTCCTTTCTCTCACATCCTGCACCCTATTCATAAACAAATCTTCATAGTAGTTTTCAAAACATCCCAGGATCTGATCACTTTGTACCTTCTCTACTCCTACCACCATGTTCTAAGCCACTGTAATGCCTTGCCTGTGGTGGCAATAATCACCTTCTAATGTGCCTATTAGCCCCTATCCCTCCCAATTCTGTCTCTTCTCAATACATCTAGAGTTGTTTGCATATAGGACAAATAATGATATTCCTTACCTCAGAATCCCACAGAGGGGCAGGTGTTTGTCTCAGCAGTTAAGACACCACATGAGATGCCCATATCCCATGTTGGAGTGCTTGGTTCGAACCCCAGCTCCAGTTCTCATTCACCTTCATGCTAATACACACCTTGGGAAGCAGCACATGATGACTCCTACATGGGCTGCCCATGGAGGAGACCCAAACCAAGCTCTCAGCTCCAGGATTCAGTGTGATCCTGCCCTGGCTATTGTAGGATTTGAGAATGGAATGTATCTCTCCAAGCCTTTCAAATAAAATGAAAATTAAAAAAAATATCCTAGAGACTCTATTATCTATCAATCATACTCAGGTATGTAGCATCAGAGACAGAAACAACATTTCCTAATGCAACAGATTTTTATTTCTTCTTAGACTACATAAACATTTTAAAAATATTTATGGATAATGTGCATTATGAAACAATTATGAATGGACTTCAAGCTTCTTTTCACCAAAGTCAATTTCAATTTTACTTTCCTTGAACTTTTTGCAGTACCATAATACTTTCATCCTCACTGTGGCAGGGGAAGGGGTGAGAATTACACGGAGTTTAAAATATTCCACTTCCACTCTCATTTCCTTGGCTAAAGCAAGGTGACTTGCTTTGTAACAAACCACCACAACATCTCAGCAACATGAAATGATAAACATTTATCTGTTCTACATCTGCAGGCTGGTTGGGAATCAGCTTACCTACCCTGGGCTAGGCTGGGTGGTCAGCTTTAAGCTATAAGTCGCCTGGGAACATTCTCTTTAATATGCTTCGCCTGCTCCTCCTAGTGAGCAGGCAAGTTCAGCCATGCTGTTTTCATGGTGATGGCAGAAGCTGAAGAAGAAACCCTCTGTGGCATTATGCATACTTACATCCTGCTGTTCAAACCTCACCCAAAGATAAAGAAATATCTATCAACAATGAGGTGAGTGTGTATCAACAATGAGTGTGTATCAACAATGAGTGAGGCATGGGTGTGGATGCAAGAAAAGGGTGAAGAACTTGGCAAATAATCTAATCTATCACAGATGGCTACACCTGCTGTTCAGGATACAGGGAAATACAGTCCTCCTATGTGCCTGGAAGGATAGCTGGAAATATTTGTGGACCACAACTACCGGTCTTTATAGTGACCTAAAAGGTTAAATAAATCTGGTTCCTACCAACTTCCTATTTTCATCTCTTACTACTCAACCTAGGTCACACCATTCCAGTTACATATTAATTAAGCTCCTAACTCAGAGCCTTTGAAATGCCATTCTTTTTGCCTGAAATGTTTTTTTATTAAATATTTGCATGGCCTTGTCACTTATGTACCTTGGGTCTTTACCTTGTATGACCACTTACCTAAAATGGAATTTATTTCAGTATGGATCTCCACTACTTTTATTTATGTATAGCCAAATACTAACTCTCTTCTCACATAATACATTTTACTTGTCTCCTCCCCTTACTATAAGATATACAAACAGGGATTTTGTTCTATTTTGTTCACTATTTCTAGCACTATAACTGTGCCTGCCACACAGAGGCATTTGGTAGCTTTTTTGTTTGAATAAATGAATATAATGGAGTTGATATTTCTGTATTTTATATTTTCAAAGTTGGCTGATAGATTCATCTGGCTCCTAAGCCTAATTCAGACGATTTTGATTTGCTGGCCTCGCCACATTATCCTAAAACTCCTCTCCAAGAAACATTATTTGGCAGAGTATCTTTATAGAACTCCTTAGGAGATCTCAGAGAAAGACAGGATTTCATTGCTGATATCATCTTCTAAAGTCAGCAGTTTTCACATGGGCATATATATATATAGAGAGAGAGAGAGAGAGAGAGAGAGTGAGAGAGCTTATGACAATACGTGGAGATATTTGCTGACTGATACTAATTGGGGAGAGGGTATAATTGGCATCCAGTAAGGAGAGGCCAGGCAAGATGCTAAACATGCTGCGATATACAGCTCAGTCCCCCTCAACACAGAATCACCCACCTCAAAGCACGAAGGGCTTTAGGTCTTGTAAGCTGGGTCTAAGGGGGATGCAGGAGTCCTGGCTCAGTGGTCCTGAAAGTTGCTTCAGATAGTCGAAACTTTGCTACTCATCAATGTTGCACTGTTACACTGCAAGGGCAGGGATTGAGATATCATCCATTGGTGCATTCTGAGCGTCTTGTGCAGAGTCTAAAATATAGCAAGTGCTCAGAACTAATTACTGAGTGCACTGAACGAAAGACGCCATATGAAAGCACTAAATGTCTTCTCAACGCTGAACTACGCTCATGATTAAGCTTTGCTTCACTTCCTTTATTCTAGTTTAAGACCAAATCTAGACCTACACTAGTCACAGTTTTGTGGTTTTCATCTGTTTTCCTTTTCTATGAGAGAGAAAAGGAAAGTCATATTAGTCTTGCATGTGAAAAAAAAAAAAAACAACTCATACATTTTGCTAAACTGTCTGCTGGAGGAATCTGTTTCCTCCTATGGCTAAAACAGGAAATGTGGTCAGTTCCTCTGGAACCTAATGTGGTGAGCTTGAGGTATTGGAATTTAGAGAAGTATTTTTAGTTTGTCGTTGAATCCATTTTTAGGTCAATAGTAAACCAAAATATTTCTCTCCTTTTTTCTATTAATACACTTGCTGATTTGGTCTGGGTTTTTCTCACTGTGGCCTTTGGATAAATGTGAGCAGTAATTTTTCAGCAAAGCTATTTTTTTTTACCGTTTCTTGTCAGAACCTTCTAGTGTCTACACGTAGACAAACGTGTATATGGGGACAAGCAAATTGTCACATAAACCTTAAATTTTAATTTTTGCAATAACCAAGATTATATTTGGTATTCACACAAAATATAGCCTGGGAAAAATCAGATTTTCTTTTGTTTCTGACAAAACAGGCTTTCAGTGAATAGTCAAGTTAATTTATTCTTATATAGCATGATCAATCTTTCCCAGGTAAGCCAGAAATCAACTCTTCTTTTTTTTTTTTTCAGGGGTGGGGGCTGTTTAGGAAAAAAACTCATACATAGAATTTGGGATTTGGTAAAAATCTGTGAAAGTATGAAGACATTTCCATCAAGGCAAAAGCCCCACATTCACATGTGAGGTCAACCCAAGTCCTTGGAGACAGTGTTCTCTCTTGTTCCTTGACACTCCAAATGTAAAGCTTTGCAAATATGCCCTGAAAGTGCCTACTTCTACCTGCTTCCTCCACAGCCTCCCTGGATGAAGCCTCCAGTTCTCCCAAGCTTCCACTCCTGCTCTCCTACAGTCAGTTATATGCTGAGGGATCTTTTGCAAACCTGTTATATGCTTCATTCCCCTGTTCAACACTCTCTAAAGACTCTCTGACATATTCAGAATCCAAACTATTTACCATGACCTACAAACCCCATATGAATTGCTCTGCCTATATGTCACACATATTTGCCACCGTTGAGTTCCTTGGTCCATTAGCCTGACCCCCTTTCTGTCCCTATTCCATCCCTAGCCAGTTTCTAATCAGGCCTTTTGTGCCCGCTGTTGCCTTTGCCTACATTGTTCTATAAGAAATTTCCACATATTATTGCCTTTCAGCCTTGAGCTCTCAGCAAAAATGTCCCTCCTCAAAGAGGCTTTCCTTTGCCTTTCTACCTTGATTTTTCTTATAACCTTTATCATTATAAAAGAATACTTCAAAAATTCATGGGAAATGCTTATTATGAAAACAACTATGCATGAATTTCAAAAATTTTATACCAAAATAAACACATTTTAATTCCATTTTCCATGAATTTCTTGATACATCTTCATATGAAATTGTGTGGTTATTTTCTGTTTCTTTTTTTGATGCAAGTGTTAAATTAAGGACATCATGTCATTCATCGTTTTGCTTATTCTATTTGGTGCCTACAATCATACCTACCACATCACAGATGCTCAGTTATTATTCATTAAATGAATGAAACTGACTAGAATCTTCAATAATGAGCTCAGGTCCATGCTTGACATTGTACTTGAGAATTTTTGAAGAAATTCTTTAGTTTTGCTTCCTGTCTAAAGAAAGACTTAGACAGATGATGTCATAATGTGATTAAAGATGTAGGATATACAGACTATGTCTGCAGTTTACTACTAGTTGACATTGGGTAGGTTACTTGAACCTTCATCTGTATATTAATTTCTCATCCTTAGAAATATAATAGCATTATCTTATAATAAAAACTTTATATATATTAATTTAATTTTCACAAAACCCATTTACCATTGAGTTTACTTCAAATTAAATCAATATATGTAAGCATCAGAGAAAAGTCCTGGAACATTTGAAGTAGTCAATAAATGTCACTTAGGGCTGGCACTGTAGCATAGTGGGTAAAGCTGCCGCTTGCAGTGCCAGCATCCCATATGGGTAACGTTTGGAGATGCAGCCCAAGTCCTTGGGCCCCTGCACCCACGTGGGAAGATCTGGAGGAAGCTTCTGGCTCCTAACTTCAGATCAGCACAGCTCTGGACGTTGCAGCAATTTGGTGAGTGAATCAGTGGATGGAAGACCTCTCTCTGCCTCTCCTTCTCTTCCTGTGTAACTCTGATTTTCAAATAGATAAATAAATCTTAAAAAAGTCATTTTTCTTAGAGTTAATATCCATTATTTACAGTTTCTTTAATTGCAAATTTGCCTACTAAAATTTTATTTGTGACTTCAAATCAATACGTAGTGTTTTTGAGGTCATTTACAAACACACACACAGAGCTGTGAAAAATTTGAGATATGCATATTCCCAGCTGACTTGGATTCAACAAGGTAATACTCCATCAACTTATTTCAACTAGATAATGTCCTCTTCACAGTCTGTTTTGTGCTATGCTTCTCAGAATTTTGTGCTTTTTTTTGGTGATTTTGCTATTTAGAAATGGTCCTCAGGGAAGCTCCAGACGTACAGTGTAAGTGTTCGCTGTGTAGTGTTTCTAAGTGCAAGAAGACTGTGCTATGCCTTATGCTGAAACTACATGCATTAGATAAGAAATGAGTTGTAGTGCCACTGACTATGAGATCATTGTCAATGAATCAATAATATCTATTAAATAAAGTCTTATTAATCATAATACACATGTGAAGAAGACACATGGATCATGGGTGAAAATGTGAGCAGAGCCTCTCAGGAAGCAAACTCTGTATTTCCCCTAAGAGCAATCATTCAGTATTTGCTAATTCAATAGTGGTAACAACTGTACAGAACACAGCTGCTGTAAATGAAGAGAGCCAATTGTGTTTCTCTCCATCCACTCACCAATCCACTCCTCCAGAAAGTATTTTTTACTCTAAAAGCCTCAATTTCATCACAATTTGTTCTCTGTAATAGCTTACCATCACTATCTCCACCATCTGAAAGTCTCACAGATCCAGGAGAGAGAGGGCTCTGGCTATGGACAATAAGACAAATGGGAATGAGGGACTTAGGCACATTCTCTGTATTGGTGTTGTTCCTCCCTCCCTTCCTTTCCAGCCCGACATCCTCAATGGTTTTTAGTCTGCATGGTAAGAAACATACTGCCACTACCAACCAAATATCCCAGGTTTTTCTTGGATCCACATGTCCCCAAAAAATGTGGATCAGTTGCCCCTACCCCAGCTATTTAGCTGTGGCTAGTGTATGTGTTTGTGAAGTGGTAATTCTGTCTACAACTCCATGGATAACAGGTAGTGGCTAGAGCTACATTATCTGATACAATAGCCATTAGCCACATGTGGCTATTTACAATTAAATATAAATACATTAAAACTCTTCAGACACACTAGTCACCTCAAGCGCTTACTAGCCACATGTAACTAGTGCATACAGTACTAGCAGATATATAACATTTCTACCATCACAAAAAATTCTATGGAAAATGCTGCTATAGATAAAGAGATGTTTCCCAGGGGCAAAAAATAGAAATGAGGGTAGGGAGGAGTGTCTCCGGGCAGATAAATCAATAGGTCCCTTCTGTATCTCTGCAATAGTTGATAAAATGACCCAGTTCTCTTGAAACAATTTCTTCCTCTGATGATCAGGAAATTTTCATACTCCTACTATTTCCCTGTGATCCTTTTCTCCCACAATACTCACCCTCTCCTCAGTGTATCAACCACTTCTGTGGTTTTTAATAGCAGTATGTTGATGAATCTCAAATTTAAATCTCAAGATGGCTGAACAGTATATAGCCACACTAACTTCAGCTGCTCTGGATATGAAAAAAAGAACCACAAAGGAAAGACCATGTTTTCAATGGGCCTAACTGATAGAAATATTTGGCAGAGAAGTTAAAAAACAATGAAGACTCCATGGGACAAAAGGAGAGAAAAAAGAGACAGCATTGCAGCCGGCTGCTGGTGCGTCAGTTGCCAGCTGTGAGCCAGCGTCTTACCACATGAAGCACCATGTGGGCATTCCTAGCAGGACCTGGGGAGATGTCTGTAGGAAAACTGCAGTCCTAGACCCACAGCAGTGCCACCAGACCCAGCATCACGTAGGCTTGCCAGTAGGATTAGAAGGCAGGGAATCTTTTCTCATTCAGTTCCAAGAACAAAGCTCTTGCAATTAGAATCACCACATCACCAGGGAGACTGACATTGAAATCTCTGTTGACCAAAGATGTGCTCCCTAGGAAACTCATATTCATCTCAAAACCATACTTCTATCCCTATGAACTGCAGTAAGTACTATGGTGTCACTTAAAGACACAATTGATTGATCAAGTCAACAGAAATCACTCAGAGACTACACCCTCGTGCTCACCTAGAACCAAAGCCAATGCAATAAACCAAGTAATACCCCACATTACAACTAAACATAAACTCTTTCCCAATAAAGCCTACTCCATAAAGAAGAAGAGATAATTACACTAGATGTGCAGTTGTCAACATAGGGACACAGGAGACATGAAGCAGCAAAGTAGCATGAGGCCTCTGAAGTAACACAATAACCTTTGAGAATTAGATCCTGAACTGAAGGAAATCTAAGAAATGGCAGATATAGAATTCAAAATAATGATTGTAAGGAAACTCACTGATATGCAAGAGAATGAAGACAGATTAAAGAAATGAGGAAATCAATGAGTGACATGAATGTAAATATTCCTAAGGAGCTAGAACTCATTAAGAATGAAATAGGAATTTTGCAGATCAAATCTTCAATCAGTGAAATAAAGATACAATTGAAAGCTTTTAACAGCAGAATAGACCAAATGAGAAAAAGAGCTTCTGACCTCAAGTATAAAAATTTTAAAATAACCCAATCAGACAAAAATAAAGAGAAAAGTGAAAAATGCCTACATGAAATATGGGATACCATTAAACGATTAAATATTAATGTTATAGGTATCCATGAAGGAGAAGAAAAGGAAAATGGCATTGAGAACCTGCTAAATAAAATAATAGTTAAAAATTTCCCAGGGCTTGAAAGCGACATGGGTATCACCATATAAGAAGCTCAAAGGACCCCAAGGAGACTCAACCAAAAAGGATCTTCCTCAAGGCATATGGCAGTTTAACTGTCAAATGTTAAAGACAAGGAGAGATTCATAAAGACAGTAAGACAAAAGGGTCAAGTTACATATAAATGAACATCAGACTTAGATTAACATCAGACTTCTCAGCAGAAACCCAACAGACCAGAAGAGAGTGGGATGAAACATTCAAGGTCTTAAAAGAAAAAAAAAATTCAATCAATGACATTATAACCAGCAAGCTATCCTTTAAAAGTGAAGGAGAAATACTGTTCTCTAGATGAGCAAAAGCTGAGAGAGTATTCACCACCACCATAGCAGCCTTACAAGGTATTCTGAAGGGCATCCTGAATTAGAAGTAAACATGAAAACACATGACATCACCAAATTCAATAACAGAGCAGGTAGAATCAGTATCCAATCAACAAAATGCTAGGTCTTAGTTCTTTCAATACTAACTGAATGTAAATGGATTAAATTCTCCAACCAAAAGACTTAGGTTGGCTGAATGGATAACAAAGCAGGATCCCACTATATGCTGCCTACAAGGAACTCACTTCACAAAGATGCACACAAAATGAAAGTGAATGGTTGCAAAAAGATATACCAGTCAAATGGAAACCAAAAGCAAGCAGACATTGCTCTCCAGATAACAGATAAAACAGACTTTAAATAAAGGACTGTAAAAAGAAATAATGATATTATATTTTTATTAAAATTTCAATTCAGCAAGAAAACATATCATAAATATACAAGCACTCAAAACAACAACGAGAAATTTCTCAAACTGAAGATCTAATGATATACCTCAATAACTTAGAAAACCAAGAACAAAGCAAACACAGAAATCAATGAAATCGACACTCAAAAGATCAGCAAAACAAAAAGTTAACTGCTTGAGAAGATAAACAAAATAATTAAAGCTTTATCCATACTAACAAATGAAAAAAAAGAGATAAACTCAAATAATAAAATTAGAGATGAAAAAGGAGATATTACAGTTGACAGTACTGAAATACAAAGGATCATAATAAACTACTATGAAGAGCTATATGCAAATAAACTGGAAAATGTCAATGAAATGGATAAATTCCTAGATACATATACCAATATTAAATCAAGAAGATATTACACAATCTAAACACAACCATAACAAGCAATGAGATTGAAGCAGTAATCAAAATCTTCCATCAAGGAAAAGTCTGGGACCTGTTGGCTTTACTACTGAATTCTACAAAACTTTCAAAGAGGGAGTAACTCCAATACTTTTAAAGCTGTCCAAAAATACTGAACAGGACGGAACTCTGGAGACCTCTTTTCATGAGGCCGGCATCACTTTGATACCAAAACTAAACAGACACCACATGAACAGAAAACTACAGACCTGTTTCCTTAATGCATATAGATGCAGAGATTCTCAACAACATATTAGCAAATTAAATCCAAAACCACATCTGTTGGTTTACTTTTCAATTGGCTGCAATGGCCAGAGCTGCACAATCTAAAGCCAGGAGCCAGGAGCTTCTTCCGGGTCTCCCAGGTGGGTACAGGGGACCAAGCACTTGGGCCATCTTCTACTGCTTTCCCAGGCCATAGTGTAGAGCTGGATCAGAAGTGGAGCAGCTGAGACCTGAACCAGCATTCACATGGGATGCTGGCACTGCAGGCCTTAGCTTTACCAGCTACCCAACAGCACCAGCTGCACTAACTGATTCTTGACAAAAGTGCTTGGACTATACAGTAGAGTAAGGATTATCTCTTCAGCAAAAGATGCTTTCAAAAGTGGATACATCATATATGTGATTGCTTTAGATCCATACTTCTCACCATATATGAAAATCAACTTAAGATCGATCAAAGACCTAAACTTAAGACTTGAGACTATGAAGTTACTGGAAGAAAATATAAAGAAAACACTCCATTAGTGTAGGGAACGGCTTCTTGGATAAGACCTTCAAAGCACAGCCAACAAAAGCAAAACTAAACAAATAGACTATATCAAACTCAGAAGCTTTTGCATAGAAAAGGAAATGATGAATAGAGAAAGAGAAATCCAACAGAATGGAAAAAAAATTTGCAAATCACCTATCCAAAAAAGGATTAATACCCAGAATATGTCAGCGAGTTAAAAAAAAAAAACCTCAAAAAGAAAAAAAAAAACAACCAATTTTATCAAGAAATAGGCAAAGACTTCAACAGACAGTTCTCAAAAGAAGAAATACAAATGGTGAACAAATATATGGAAAAATGCTCAATGTCACTAGAACTCAGTGAAACGCACATCAAATCCACAATGAGATGGCCGGCGCCACGGCTCAATAGGATAATCCTCCACCTACCAGCGCCGGCACACCGGGTTCTAGTCCCTGTCAGGGCGCCGGATTCTGTCCCGGTTGCCCCTCTTTCTGGCCAGCTCACTGCTGTGACCAGGGAGTGCAGTGGAGGATGGCCCAAGTGCTTGGGCCCTGCACCCCGTGGGAGACCAGGAGAAGCACCTGGCTCCTGCCTTTGGATCAGTGTGGTGTGCCGGCAGCAGCACGCCGGCCGTGGTGGCCATTGGAGGGTGAACCAATGGCAAAAGGAAGACCTTTCTCTCTCTCTCTCTCTCTCACTATCCACCCTGCCTGTCAAAAAGAAAAAGAAAAAGAAAAAAAAAACACAATGAGATATCACCTCAACCCTGTCAGAATGACTGAAATCCAAAACACAGAGAACAATAAATGCTAGCAAGAATGTGGAGAAAGGGGAACACTTATATACTGTTGGTGGGAATGTAAATTAGTGCAGCTACTATGGAAAATAATGTGGAGATTGCTTAAAAATCTAGAAATAGACTTGCCATATGATCCAGCAATCCGACTACTATGTATATGCCCAAAAGACATGAATACATTGTATCAGGGAGATACCTGCACTGCCACGTTTATGAGTGCTGTTCACAATAGCCAAAATTTGGAATCAACCAAGATATCCATCATTAGATGAATGGACAAAGAAAATGTGGTATATACAGGAGACCTGGAATAGCTAAAACAATCTTGTACAACAAAAACAAAGGCGGAGGCATCACAATACCAGATTTCAGGACATACTACAAGGTAGCTGTAATCAAAACAGCATGATACTGGTACAGAAACAGATGGATAGACCAATGGAACAGAATAGAAACACCAGAAATTAATCCAAATATCTACACCCAACTTATATTTGATCAAGGATCTAAAACCAATTCCTGGAGTAAGGACAGTCTGTTCAATAAATGGTGCTGGTAAAACTGGATTTCCACATGCAGAAGCATGAAGCAAGACCCCTACCTTACACCTTACACAAAAATCCACTCAACAGGGATTAATGATCTAAATCTATGACCCAAAACTATCAACTTATTAGAAAACATTGGAGAAACCCTGCAAGACATAGGCACAGGCAAAGACTTCTTGGAAAAGGCCCCAGAGGCACAGGTGGTCAAAGCCAAAATTAACAACTGGGATTGTATCAAATTGAGAAGTTTCTGTACTGCAAAAGAAACGTCAGAAAAGTGAACAGGCAACCGACAGAATGGGAAAAATATTTGGTAACTATGCAACAGAAAAGGGTTAATAACCAGAATCTATAAAGAGATCGGAAACTAGGCTGGCGCTGTGGCTCAATAAGCTAATCCTCTGCCTAACGGCGCCGGCACACCGGGTTCTAGTCCCGGTCAGGGTGCCGGATCCTGTCCTGGTTGCCCCTCTTCCAGGCCAGCTCTCTGCTATGGCCCGGGAGTGCAGTGGAGGATGGCCCATGTGCTTGGGCCCTGCACTCCATGGGAGACCAGGAGAAGCACCTGGCCCCTGCCTTTGGATCAGCGCGGTACGTCGTCGCAGTGCACCGGCCATGGTGGCCATTGGAGAGTGAACCAACAGCAAAGGACGACCTTTCTCTCTGTCTCTCTGTCTCTGTCTCTCTCTCACTGTCCACTCTGCCTGTAAAAAGAAAAAGAGAGAGAGAGAGAGAGAGATCAAGAAACTCAACAACCACAAAACAACCCAATTGAGAGATGGGCCAAGGACCTCAATAGACATTTTTCAAAAGAGGAAATTCAAACGGCTAACAGACAAATGAAAAAATGTTCAGGATCATGAGCCATCAGGGAAATGCAAATCAAAACCAAAATGAGGTTTTACCTCACCCCGGTTAGAATGGCTCACATTCAGAAATCTACCAAGAATAGATGCTGCAAAGGATGTGGGGAAAAAGAGACACTAACCCACTGTTGGTGGTAATGCAAATTGGTAAAGCCACTAAGGAAGTCAGTTTGGAGATTCCTCAGAAACCTGAATATAACCTTACCATCAACCCAGCCATCCCACTACTTGGAATTTATCCAAAGGAAATTAAATTGGTAAACACAAAAGCTGTCTGCACCTTAATGTTTATTGCAGCTCAATTCATAATAGCTAAGACCTGGAACCAACCTAAATGCCCATCAACAGTAGACTGGATAAAGAAATTATGGGACATGTACTCTATAGAATACTATACAGCAGTGAAAAAAATGAAATCCGGTCATTTGCAGCAAAATGGAGGAATCTGGAAAACATCATGCTGAGTGAAATAAGCCAGTCCCAAAGGGACAAATATCATATGTTCTCCCTGATCAGTGACAACTAACCAAGCACCAAAAAGGAAACCTGTTGAAGTGAAATGGACACTATAAGAAACAGTGACTTGATCAGCCCTTTTCCTGACTGTTGATGAACAACTTAATACTTTATCCCTTTTAGTATTTGTTTTTTGTTCTACTTAATACTATTGGTTGAACTCTGTAATTAACACACAATCATTCTTAGGTGTTTAAATTTAACTGAAAAGTGATCCCTGTTAAATATAAGAGTGGGAATAAGAGAGGGAAGAGATGTACAATTTGGGACGTGCTCAGTCGGACTTGCCCCAAATGGTGGAGTTAGAAACGTGCCAGGGTATTCCAATACAATCCCATCAAGGTGGCATGTACCAATGCCATCTCACTAGTCAAAGTGATCAGTTTCAGTTCACAATTGATTATAATGATAGGATTAAGGGTCAAAGGGATCACATAAATAAGACTAGTGTCTGCTAATACTAACTGATAGAATTAAAAAGGAGAGAACAATCCAAGATTGGAAGCGGGATACACAGCAGACTCACAGAATGGCAGATGTCCTAAACAGCACTCTGGCCTCAGAATCAGCCCTTAAGGCATTTGGATCTGGCTGAAGAGCCCATGAGAGTATTTTAGGTATGGAAAGCCAAGAGTTCTTTACACTGGAATCTCACTCGCAGGGATCTTTCATTTAGGTTTTTGTTTTGTTTTGTTTTGCCAGAGTCTCTTGGCAACCAAGGCAATTAACTTTACAAATAGAAAAGACAGTTTTGGAGGCTCAAGTCTAAGGTCAAGCTGTTCAATGGTTTATAATCTTTTTTTTTTTTCTTTTGACAGGCAGGGTGGACAGTGAGAGAGAGAGATAGAGAGAAAGGTCTTCCTTTTCTGTTGGTTCATCCCCCAATGGCTGCCGCATCTGGCGTGCTGCGGCTTGCACACAGCGGTGATCCAAAGCCAGGTGCTAGTGCCTCTCCTGGTCTCCCATGTGGGTGCAGGGCCCAAGCACATGGGCCATCCTCCACTGCACTCCCGGGCCACAGCAGAGAGCTGGACTGAAAGAGGTGCAACTGGAACAGAATCCGGCGCCCTGACCAGGACTAGAATCCCGTGTGCTGGCGTGGCAGGCGGAGGATTAGTCTAGTGAGCTGCGGCGCCAGCTGGTTTATAATCTTGTGAGAGTGCTGAATGGCAATGGTTGACTGTGTGCAAAGGAATCATCACATGGCAAGCCAAAAGCTGAATGAGAGGTTGGGTACAGTTGAAACATAAAAACATTCTCATAAGAACCACTTCCAGAGAGTATGTTCTCAATGATACCAGGATCTCCCACTGGGTCTCCCTCCTAAACACAATAATTGAATTAACTTTTACTCTTTTTTTTTTTTTAAGATTGATTTATTTGGAAGTCAGAGTTACACAGAGAGAGGAGAGGCAGAGACAGAGAGAGGTCTTCCATCTGCTGGTCACTCCCCAATTGGCTGCAACAGCCGGAGTTGCGCCAATCCGAAGCCAGGAGCCAGGAGCTTCTTCCAGGTCTCCCACATGGGTGCAGGGGCCCAAGAACTTGGGCCATCTTCTACTGCTTTCCTAGGTTATAGCAGAGAGCTAGATTGGAAGTGGAGCAGCCGGGACTCGAACCAGTGCCCATATGGAATGCCGCAGCTAGGGCATTTTACCCGCTGCGCCACAGCGCCGGCCCCGTACTTTCACTCTCTTAGTATCATTAACATAACCTTTCGAGTTTAAAGCCCTGTATGAACTTGAAAACCAAATCACAACCTTAGCATCCCACTCATAGGTTCCCAAAACTCATATCATTCTCACATACCACATACAATAATTTCATCTCCAATATTTTCAAAATCTTAACTCAGTTCAGCATCATTAATTTAGAAATTCAAAGTCCAAAATCACATTTGTCTCATGGTGAACTTTTAGTGGTGTGAGCCTGGGGGGATTAAAACAATGTAAAAAAAGTTACATACTTTCAAGATGCAATGGCAAAACAAGTACAGGGTTACATTCCTACTCCCAAAGGAGAAGACTGTTTAGTAGAGAGGATGAATTGGAATAAACCAAGACCAAAGCACAGCAGGCCAACTATACATCCTAAAGCTCCATGTCTTTCACCTGGAGGAGGAGAGTGTTGTCATGGCAACTTGGCATTAATCGCTCACATTATGTTATTTTTTAAAAAAATATGTATTTATTTACTTGAAACTCAGAGTTACACAGAGAGAGAGGAAAGAGAGAGAGAGGTCTTCCATCCGATGGTTCAATCCCCAATTGGCTGCAACGGCCGGAGCTGTGCCCATCCAAAGCCAGGAGCCAGGAACTTCTTTCGGGTCTCCCACGTGGATGCAGGGCCCAAGGACTTTGGCCATCTTCTACTGCTCTCCTAGGCCATGCAGAGAGCTGGATTGGAAGTGGAGCATCCAGGTCTCCAACTGGTGCCCTTTTGGGATGCCGGCGCTTCAGGCCAGGGCGTTAACCTGCTGTGCCACAGCACCGGCCCCACATTGAGTTCTTAATCTACCCCACAGTTCCTTCTCTTTCCACACCCTTCATCTCAATAAACATAATTTACCTTCTCAGTTTCTTAACTCCGAAGATGTGGGAAAAATCCTTGACATCTTCCTTTGCTTTGTTCCAATCTACTACCAACTCTGATCAATTAGACAATCAGTATATTACTTTAATCCAGCTATATTTAAAAAAAATCTAATGCCAACTTATTGCTTTATTTTAAAATTGATACTTTAAAAAATATATAATATATATATATATATATATATATAGTATCACCTTACTGTGCAATGCCAGGGTTTCTTCCTCCTATTTAATCATAATGCAGTGTCCATTCTTTTTCCCAATCTCTTCCTTTCCCACTCTCTATGGTCTCTGGTAGCCACACTTGATTCTCAGCTTCTATGAAGATCACTATTTTTGGATTTCATGTCTGAGTGAGATCATGCAGTACTTGTCTTTCTCTGCCTGGATTATTTCACTTCACCTAATATACTCAAATTCCATCCATGACATTCCAAATGACACGTTTTCATCTTTTTTATAGCTGAATAGTAATCGACTGTGTATATGTACCACATTATCTTTATCCATTGGTGAACATGCATATGCATTTCTTATCTATTGTGAATCACGCTGCAATAAACATGGGAGTGCAGATATCTTCTTGACAGACTGATTTCATTTCCTTTGACTATATCCCTAGTAGTACTATTGCTGGGCCATGGTGGTGGTTCTATTTTTAGTTTTCTGAAAACCTCCTTTGTGGGGAGCAGGGCCCGTCTTCCGTAACATGGCAGAGCCTGTTGCCTGGGAGACAAATAAGTACTGAGACTATGGAAAAATAAGTACTGAAACTACCAAGATTGGACTAGACCACTGAGATGATTGAGACTAACTCTATGCATCTGATCTCCCACCATATGGTGCGGAGAGGGAGTAAACAACTTCCACACAGCTGCCTCACCAATTCGGCTAACAAGCTGCAGGAGCTGATCCTGGCCCTGATTGGAGGAGAGCAGCGTGCTCAGCGCGTGGGGAGAGAACGCCAGCAGAGTTGGGATTGGTGGAAGAGGACTATAAAGGAGGAGAGAGACAACATGCAGGAGGAACATCTGAGGAACCCCTGAGAGAGCCGGCTGGCGGTGTGCCGCTCCTCTGTGGAAGCAGGGGAAGAGGCGGGGGTGCCGCCCCTCCACGGAGGCGGCGTGGGGTGGGGGGTGGCAGCTAATCCGGGGAGGATCGGGGAAAGAAACAACAGCAAATCCATTGCCGCTCCTCCACGAGCCTGCGGAACGAGCAACACTCCACACTCTTTCCCTCAATGGTTGCACTAATTTTTAATCTCACCAACAGTACAGTTGTTCCTTATTATCTACATCCTCACCAGCACTTGTTTTGCCTTTTTAATACCATCCATTTTTAGTGGAGTCAGATACCAAGCCATTAAAGTTTTGATTTGCATTTCCTTGATGATTAGTGATGTTGAATGATGCCAACATCCTGATGTCACACTCTCATTTCACTTTCCTTCTGTTTATAGGTCTGTTTTTGTTCCAATGTCATCTTCTCAAAGAATCCCTTTCTATACCCTGATGTAGAGTCCATATTTTATTTTCACCCTACATTATGTATTTGATTTTGCATATGTGGTGGATTACTTATGCAATTATTTATTTAATAGGTACTCTCCCTTCTCTGTTTTGTTAAGGGAGGGAAACATGTTTGTTTTACTGTTTTAAGAATCTGTTATGTTTAGCACAGGGCTGAGCAGCTAACCAGCCTTCAGTATGTGCCCATTCAATTTCTGGAGCACATACATGTGAAATCTGTGGACTGATCTTCCTTACTTCCTTATGGCTTCAGAGGTCCTTCAGGTTCTGTCCTTTATCTTCCATGGGTACAGCTTCACCACTAAATGATGACTCCCAGCCAGCTTCAGAAACCATGACTTCCTTTCTGAGGGACATGCTCTCAAAATTGAGCTCTCCTTCCTGACTCCAGGAGAATAATCTTGACATTTTCACAAGACTCCTCCCTCCAGAATATCTGATGCTTGTACAGCTCTTCCCAGCCAGCCACTATGATCTTTGAATTCTCCTGCTAACCTTTCATGTAGTGTTAGAACATGCAAAGGGAAGCCCCTGGAGATTTGCAATGCACAGCCTGCACAACTACGAGGGGCACACATTCCTTCCCGTTTCTGAAGTCTCACTTCAGCCTTATTGTGTCACTCTTAGATCTTAGTAAGAGGAGCCTCACAACTTATATTCCTACTCCAATTCTTATCATAGACAGTCATTTCCCAAAATGCACAACTGTTTTGCTGGAAGAGACTAATGCAACATGTAATATCCAATTTTGTAAATGAAGAAACATAGATTCAAAAAGTGGCAAATAAGGCAATATGACAAGGCCCACTGTCTAGCAATATATGATGTGTAAAGCCATCACTAATAATCAAAAGTGTGAGGGCTTCCTCTCATAAAGATAAGAGACTGAACTCCCTTGCTAGCCACTCAGGCAAAGCTTTGTGTAAACAGGTACTTATCTACTTTTTCAAACTGATTACAAATTCCTTTCCTTTTGGCTACTTCATTCCATATTCCATGAACTGCCCACATTCATTTCACACATTTTTTTTTTGCTGGACAATTTTTAATTCTTCTTTTATCTCACCTAGAATACTTTCATTTAGCTTTGTGTTCCTTTGAATCTAACTTGTGTTTTGGGTCTTAAAGAATGCCTGTGAGGCACAGTATCTGTTGTTGAATGAATGAATGAATGAACAAAACATTTACCAGATTTCCCCCATACTGATGATGGCTAAGTTTCCTTTGAAGGAAGTCAATAAAATTATCCTATCATATTCTAAAGTTTGTACCAAAATGGACAATATTCATTTTGAAAATATTCATTTGACAAATTCAACTCTCAAAAAGCAGCAGTTCCTTAAGACATTGGCAATTATACTGTGCTAATTGATCACTTGGCACAGTGCATATGGGATCTCTTCAACTTATTTTCACATCTTATACTTTCCCAAAGCATACATCAATCCTGATTTTCTTTGACTTGAAGACAACAAATGAGAAAGGGGATGAATGTTGGAGTCAGAGGGAGAAAAGGAAAGCCTAGAGAAGACTGAAAAGCTAGAACAGAAATTAATCTGCAATATGGCCTCAGCCACAGAGACATATCACAGTATGTAACTTGGAAATTTTAGTTGTTAAAAAGAGTTTGCTATAGGCATTATTTAAAAATGTAAATAGAATCCGAGAAATGTGGCAACCAATATTCAACAGCTTAATATAACCTGAAAGTCAAATGATTTTGTTAGAAGATGAAGATTTCTAGGTCTATTATCTTGCTTCAGTGAGTACATTAACTTTCGTTATAGACTTACCTCCACTCTAATATGATGTGATTAAGAATTACTTAAATATCTATTTAGAAATGAAATCTAATTGAAAAATGCAAATCAATTTGCAAAATTCAGAAAAATAATTGAACAGCAAGCAATTGTCTTAAGTTAAGTGGTTAGTTGCTTATTCATTGTTAATGTCTAACTATTTTACTTTCCGAGAGTCCAGTACGCTCTACTAAGTTCTGAAGGGCTGTGTAGTCTTTCACTTGATCTTTAAAAATAGTAGAATTTGAGTGAATGCCAATAAAATAATCAATGAATTATCTTTCAGCATATTGAATCATGACTGCCAATAAAAAAAATTCTAGGATTTCAGGCATGAGTACTAATCTATGAATTTTAATGTAATGCTCCACCAGTGGACCCCAGGAGAATATGAACAACTTGGACATCTGTTGAATTATTTTTAAAGAACACTGGGCAAGCATATATTTAAGGAAATGAAATAAAAGGTTTAATGTATTTGCATTAAAATCTAATTTATATTTCATATTATGATTTTTCACACAAAATTTATCTAAATTAACTATGATGCATAGAATTAGTTGACTCGCCTCACCTACACACACACTTTGATTTACACATGACTGATATTTCCAATGGTTAAATGTATTCTTGCCACAGAATACATTTGTCTCTATTCCCATTGCCCAAATGACCTAAAACCATTAGGTTGGCGAAGTTTCAGTCAACACTGTACAGTTGCTATCCCGTTTTCAGTAGGAGGATAATAAAGAAATGTCAGAGGAGAGTGTATTTCATTAAAAGACCCAAGCAAAAAAAGTGAAGTAAGAAGCAACAACAGGAGCAAGAAAACAAAACCCAAATCCCAATTTGCTGTGTAGTTGCAGGTCAGAGACAGAATAAGCTGAGAGCAGATGTTTTCTCTTTCAGCCATTATAAAATGAAGCACTCAGAAATCACCCAATCACTCCAAACCGTTGCATACATTTGTGAAAGCAAGTTTGTAATCTGGTATGCCTTTAAATTTGCAATTTAGTAATAAATAATGGAATGGTTTTGTTCAAAAGCAATATTTATTTTTCATGAAGAAGCATATTACATTTGCTTACAGAAAATGCTATGAAGCCTAAAAAGCTGCATTTTACCAATGTGAAAAGCAAACATAAAATCGTTACCTACGAAAGTGTTTTATTCTGTAAGAACATATTGAGTGAGCCATGCAGACATGTGGATTTATTGGGGCTTGTTTTGAAATGTAATTTGTACGGTAAGCTTTTTATTCCTTTGATGGCCATGAAACAGATTTATTGGCTACAAGTTGGAAGTGCAATAGATAACAGATAACCAAGGGAGGAGTTTTAATAAAACACTCAGGAAAGCAAAAGTAAAGTGACTGAATATGCCTGTTTACATTTAAGGTAATAAATAAACATATAGATAGGGTTTTAACTGAAAACTATTGTGGGGTTATTGCAACCTGAAAGGTTTATTAAAAATTGGGTGGAACACTCCAGTTTTTCATATTTACAGTTATGATGTGAGCCATAAAAAACTGGAATGATGTAACACGCATTTTGAGGTTGGTACAGGAAGCCAATGATTTCACAGAAAACTTGCAGTGGCCATGAAGGAGAAGAGTGGCTCCTGATTGTTGGTGTCTGCCTGGCTATTTCTGACTGTGCTCTGGGTTTCTGGAGACTAAACAATAGAGTATTTAAATTTTTCCAATCAGTCCCTGAGTAAAAACACCGGATACTTTTAGGGGAGCAGTAAAAGTTATATCTTTAATAAGCACAGGTCTTTCACTACAAAAACAGGAGACGAATCAAGCTCCTGAAGGACACTTGAGAACTTGGGTTTGGGGCATTGTAGCAATCTAATTATATTGAATAGGCCACTCCTCTGACACTGGGCTTTAAGTAGTGCAGTCACATATGCCTCACCGTGTCTGGCTGTAGTCCGTAGGGCCCTAGACTCATAGAAGAAATCAGCTCTCCTTTTTACTTGTAAGTCAGGAAGAAAAATGGAGCTCTCCTGAGCAGTCCCTGGGCTATCTCGATTTCAGTGTTCTCTCTTAAGTGTCTTTCTTTAGAGAATAATGAATCATTTCCTGCTCCTGGGGTCAGTCTCATTTAAAATAGACATACAGGAGCCAGGGAGGAAGATTTACTCTAAATATCAATAACCACTGCAAAACAATTTTCCGGGGCGGGGGGAACAGAGCCAAACTTGTGCTCCCTTAAGTTACAACTGGCTTCCTAAAACAAGCTCCAAAGATTTGGAAAGCACCGAGACCCCAGATCTGATTTCACTGGGTTCAGGAATGAGAAGCAGAATGGTGACTGAGTATATGATCAGAGATTTACATCAGCAAAATTGGTTGTTTTATTAATATGCAAAAGCTTTTAGACTATGAATAATCCATGCTGGCTTGCCAAGTATAAAACACTGCTGTAAATTCACGTCTATATGTTGAAGAGACAGGGACACAAAGGCAAAATACATAAAAGTGTTGGCATGGCTTAGAGAGTTTGAATCCATTACTGAACAAGGATTCCACCAGACATTCTGATTTCCAGTCATGTGAACATTTTGAAGTTTACTTTTTTTTAAGTTTGCATTGCTTAATTCTGCCAATGTATACCTTTATGAAAGGCTCATACACAGTCCCCATGTCATTCTTGGAAGGATTTGCTCTTGTGGAGGGGTTTATGGAAAGAAAAGAATTCAAAACTTGGCTACAACTTATAAATTGTCTCTTGCAAGATTATAATAATAAACCTTCTGAGCAATTTTTGAGACAGGTGTTAAATGAATTAGCATACATCAGCAAAATGCATAAAAAGAAGACTTAATGACTTACTTTCTAAAGCACCTATATTATTTTGGCACAGTTTTGGAGACAAGTAATTATCATCTACACAGGTAACTGCATCTCCTGGGAAAAATGATTAAGTATTTGCCCTTTTCTCAGAAATCATGTTTTTCTTCTGTTTTATAATCAACTAAGACATGTACATAAGAAAAGCTCATCTTTTGGTTTTTAATATACAAGATACTTTTCCAAAGAAAGATTCAAAATTTTATGGTAATTCAAAATCAAAAAATAAACAAATTCATCTTCTGGATTTTTTAAAGAAATATATATTTGATATTCCCCTTATTTCGTCAAAAGACTAAGGTTCTAAATAACCATATATGAGCTCTGTGTGCCTGGCTATATATACCAAATAAATCATCTGATATATTTACATCTAGATATGGAGATATACATATGTCATATATGTATATATGGGGTATATATATCTCCTCATATACTATCATTAAATGGAATCCTGTATTATTGGATATAGAAGTTGATGACATACCCTTTTATGTGCTATGGCAATAACAAAGCTAGGTTGAAATTCAGCCACCACTTGTATTCATTGCAATGCATGCTAGTAGTATGTTCTGTTGCTGGTGGGAAAAGGATCTCTTACCACACCCTCCTTAAACTAACTGCTCTTGCATGCTTAACGTAAGTGTGTGCACAGTCTTTTATCGAGGTGGTCTTGAGCTGCAGATACAGTCACACCGTTCATGGTGATCCAACTGGATGTCAACAAGAGCCATGTTCTTAGCTCTGTTCCTCCTCTTGAAATGGCCAGGCTCAAACTTTAATACCTATGACAAAAAACATATTACCTGTTAGAAAGCCCTTAGAATTTGCTGCAGCCCGGTGCCACTTCCTTATGCCTTTTTATAACAACAAACACTTAACTCATCGAGAATTCAACTACAGCTACGGGCTTACTTTAGAAGGCACACATCTGAACACCTTGGCCAACAAACACTGATCCCCTGCATTGGAGAAGGCCACTGATCACAGAGGAATGCCTCTGCATTGTGTACCTGCCATACCAAGATGACCTTCAGTTGTACCTTAAACATTTTTATTAGCTTTCTATGGACCTGTTTTGTGAAAAGTGCTATCCCAAATATTACATCCTTCTGACTAAAGTATGTGCTACAGATAAATATAATAATGACCACATTATTTCCAAAGATGGGATAATGCATAAACTCATGCAAATGATATGATATGATATGTCAGTATTAAGTGTTGGGTTGAGGTAAGACCTTTTGCCTTAAGAAGGTCATTTGTGATGTTAAGGAATGAAAATACATTTCTGTTCTTTCATATTTGTTAAAGTACAATAGTATTTCAATCCAAAACCAGTCAAGGTCCAGACAGTTTTTATACTTTAGGACCTGGTATCAATATAACATTTGTTAAATCAATAAGTATATCCTTCATTTTTAAGGAAATGTTGTTTTATTCATTTGAAATATAAATTGGCATAGGCAGACAGAGACATCCAGAGATCTTCCATCTGCTGCTTTGGTTGCAAATGCTCACAACAGCTGGGGCTGGACCAGCCTGACTGCGAACTGGGAACTCAATCCAGATCTCCTCTGTGGTGGCAGGGACCCAAAAACTTAAGCCATCACTTTTGCCTTGAGGTTGCACAATAGCAGGAAGCGGGAATCAGAAGTAGAGTTGAAACTGGAACCCAAGCATTCTAATATGAATATAGGCGTCCCAAGCAGTGTCTTAGTCCCTGTGCCAAATGCTTGCCCCACCTTTAATTTTTTAAAACATTTATTTCATTTAAGTATAATTTCTTAAATCACTAATTTAAACAGAGCCAACTTCTGCTCCCTGTTATGACATTTTTAAGTAAAAGTTTGTCATTTAGATAAATACTTGATAAAATTACATACTTGTTTTCCCATACACCGAATAGACAGTTTACCTGTTTCCTTGTCTGTCTTTATTTATTTATTTATTTGACAGGCAGAGTGGACAGTGAGAGAGAGACAGAGAGAAAGGTCTTCCTTTTTCTGTTGGTTCACCCCCCAAGTGGCCGCTACGGCCGGTGCATGCTGCGCCGCTCCGAAGCCAGGAGCCAGGTGCTTCCTCCTGGTCTCCCATGTGGGTGCAGGGCCCAAACACTTGGGCCATCCTCCACTGCACTCCCGGGCCACAGCAGAGAGCTGGACTGGAAGAGGAGCAACCGGGACAGAATCTGGCACTCCAACCGGGACTAGAACCCGGTGTGCTGGCATTGTATTTTTTAAAGGTATTCCTGGTAGCCATAAAGTTTCTCTCTCTCTCTCTCTCTCTCTCTCTCTCTCTCTCTCTTTCTTTGACAGGCAGAATGGACAGTGAGAGAGAGAGAGACAGAGAGAAAGGTCTTCCTTTGCTGTTGGTTCACCCTCCAATGGCCATGAGGCTGGCGCGCTGTGGCCAGCATACCGCGCTGATCCGAAGCCAGGAGCCAGGTGCTTCTTCCTGGTCTCCCATGCGGGTGCAGGGCCCAAGCACTTGGGCCATCCTCCACTGCACTCCCTGGCCACAGCAGAGAGCTGGACTGGAAGAGGGGTAACTGGGACAGAATCCGGTGCCCCGACCAGGACTAGAACCCAGGGTGCTGGCGCCGCAGGCGGAGGATTAGCCTAGTGAGCCACGGCACCGGCCTCCTTGTCTTTATTATCTTAGGTTCCTGTTAGCTTTTACTTCAGATTTTGTTCTATTTTCCTGTTAGGCCACAAATTCCATTGTGACACCATCATCCAATTGTGTTACATTTTTTAATTTTCAAAGAATTTGCACAGATAATAAGGTTTTACTCTCAGAAAAACTTTTTTGCATTGCAAAGAGGCTATCATGCTCATGTTACAGATTAGGTAACTTGGGATCTAAAGGAAGAGAAGAACCAGGGTCTTCTGGCAACTTGGATTTGGGACCAGGATTTTCTCTTCCAGCTCCTGGTATACTGTGACCCAATGATTCTAACAGAGCTAAAATATTTTTTGAGTCTCAAAGGTGTATCTGGCCCCACATGCACAATACAGTAGAAACCTGTTAGGTTTTGCTTCATATATTTTGACACTAGTTGAAGGTTAAATGCAGGAGCATCTTGCTTTAATTTCTGCATAACATTTCATGACACTCCCACACTAATTTTTATGGATTCTATTCTAGTCATTTTCTCATTCTCACAATAAATGTTTAAAGTCTTAAACAACCTCAGATCATCTCCTAGAAAAATATGCTGAGTCCTCAGCGCTCATGCATGTGGGTCTGAATAATTTTTCTCATTTGGAATTCAAGCCTGCCGTGCCATGGGAATTCCAGTGAGTCGGGAATAAATCACTGCATCTGTTCAATGTCCACTGGAGCTGGGGAGCCTGGAATGGAACATGGAGTCTCATATGCAGCAAAGCTTCAAAAGAATTGGGAGTGCAAACCTGGGGGAAGAAACTCTGAGAGGATTAATGACAGGAGAGGCTAAATTGTATTCAACATTGGTAAAGACACTCCAAATACTACTATTGTTACCATTTGCTTCTGCAATTCTACCCTACTTCTGATGAGCATCATATAATTTCACATGATTTATTACAAATTATATTTATTAATTGGATTATAAGAGCGCTGAGGACAAGGAAGATAAAGCACCAACATTATTGAGTGCTTGTTAGATGCCAGACACTATTGTAAGTGGCCTAGCAAATGGTAAATTATCTGGACTCACTGAAACCCAGTGAGATAAATGCCTTTTAAATGTAGCTTATAGACAAAGAGAGTGATCAAGTTACTTGTCCATGATCATGGAGCTTGTAAGTGGTAGAATCAGAAGCTAACTCTCATGGCCTTGGTCATGACATTGTACGTGAAACCCAAGCTTTTCTTTCTACATCTAACCAGTGTGTTGGAAATATAGTAGCTGCTGAAGAAATACATTGGGGTGAATGTGGTGGGCAATGTTGCCAATGCAGAAGCATGGGAATGGTTTGAAGTTTATTCCTCTTGCCACTTCTCTGCATCCCATCTATCTCAACCTCCATCCAGTGTGCAGCAAAACAAAACAGGCAAGAAAATAAGAGACAGACCAAAACCAATCAGACCATGCTCTTGACCACTCACACAATTTTGAAATAGAATTTAAAGTAATGAGAGCAGAGTTACAATGACATTTCCCTTTTCTTTTTTTTTTTTTTTTTTTCTTTTTTTTGACAGGCAGAGTGGACCGTGAGAGAGAGAGACAGAGAGAAAGATCTTCCTTTGCCGTTGGTTCACCCTCCGATGGCAGCAGCCCGGAGCCAGGTGCTTTTCCTGGTCTCCCATGGGGTGCAGGGCCCAAGCACCTGGGCCATCCTCTACTGCACTCCCTGGCCACAGCAGAGGGCTGGCCTGGAAGAGGGGCAACCGGGACAGAATCCGCCGCCCCGACCGGGACTAGAACCCGGTGTGCCGGCGCCGCTAGGCGGAGAATTAGCCTAGTGAGCCGCAGCGCCGGCCTCCCTTTTCTTATTTTCATGTTTTTCCCTGCCAGTTAAGTGCAGAAAGTTAAAAAAAATGGTTTCCCATGAAAAGTAAATAAAGCAAAGGATAAATAATTTTTGAGTACCAGATAGCCATGTTCCTGACAGACAGGCAATCCCAGCTGCACCATATTTGGTAACTGTGCTTTGGAAGGAGTTGGGGGTTGGACACCTGCAGCTTTGCCAAGAATTTCTCCACTATGTATTAGTTGTGACTGTCCAAAACTGTCTGCACGCACACTACATTATGGGGGTGGGGAATGCATGGGAAGGCAATGATTCCTAGCAAGGTGAGCATGTGATAATATTCTTTATTTAATGAAGACTCTTATCAAGGCATAGAGATTTGCAATAAATAGCACCTGTAAAACCAGCACTCCATTGATTTGCTTTCTCATTTGATGCCAAACAAAAGTGAGTGCTTTGGGATGGGAGCAGAAGCCTGGGCAGTTTTTCTAACTGGTCTTCTGATTGTTCGGGGATTTTCCCTGTGTTTTATACTAAGCAACACAAGCAGAGTATATATGTGTTTTGCTGATAAGAAGAGAAAAATGAATTGGCAGACACTTTTCCCAGACAAGACAGGAAGGCACTGTTTGAACAAAGTGGAAATTGGACTGCTTTACTGGCTGATCACAGCACTGATGTTCAAAGCTTTCAGACCATGTAATAGTCTTAGGTTGTGGTACACAGTATTGAGAGGAGGAAGAAAGCAAGGCTGATTTGAAGGAGCAGGGAAAGTTAAAAGAAAAATGAAAAGCCTTTATGAAAGAAAGCAAACCGGCTGGTTATGGGTTATCTGGTCACCTTTAAAGGGAAGGAACCACTGAATTAATTATCACAGTGGAAAGAAACTTGCTAATAGGTACTGTCACAAAACACTTTCCTATTTTCCAAGCTCTGATTCACAGCTGCAAGGACACGCACAGAAATAAAATCCTCTGAGGGGCAGCCAGCCATTTCTTAGCATCTATGGGATAAAATGGTACTGACTCCTCTCCAGTCCCTGGGAAACCACATGAAGCCAGGAATGGCTGACAGCTACTAAATGGAGAGTGACTGAGCCAGCTGATGGTTTTTATACCACTATACAGAATCAAGGGTGCTCAGTTTTGCAAATTACCACATTACAAAAGATATTTCACTACAGTTACTCGCCTTGTTGCCAATAAACCACTGAATGAATCATTGTTATAAAGCTATTACACTAATAAAACAATACCAGGCAGAAAAGCTGTAGCTGCTGAGTCGGGTTCTTGTTTATTGGGAAAATAAAAAAAGGTTGTTAAGGCCTTGTAACTGTTCTCAAATTAATGGCTGACAAAGGAACACAAGTACATATTTTAGGAGAAATGCATTGTATAAACCTGAATCATTAAGAGTTTATTTAAGATTCCACCTAACTTGTAAAGCAAGCAGTATTCAACACAATTACTTAGAAAACAAAAACAGCAAAAGACTATTTTTCCACTCTTTTAACTTCTTTCTTGTATACAGATTTTATGGAAAATGTGTGTAGAATCAAGATTTTTAAGGAATTTTGGTGAATTATTCTGAAATCTATAAGTAAAACTTTTCAAGACAGGATAATGTTTTCTACCTGAATAATTCAACCTGCGAGCAATCATCGCAGTACATAGAGGCCAAGTGTTGTAACAGAAGTACTTTATATCAAATCAAGAGACACAGTACTCAATAAAAAAGTACACACATGACAAACAGTTCAGCCACATTGAGCTAAGAAGTTAAATATGGGGGCCGGCGCTGTGGCGCAGTGGGTTGAAGCCCTGGCCTGAAGCGCCGGCATCCATACGGGCACTGGTTCGAGACCCCACTGCCCCACTTCCGATCCAGCTCTCTGCTATGGCCTGGGAAAGCAGTGGAAGATGGCCCAAGTCCTTGGGCCCCTGCACCCATGTGGGAGACCGGGAAGAAGTTCCTGGCTCCTGGCTTCGGATCAGTGCAGCTCCAGCTGTTGCTGCCATCTGGGGAGTGAACCATCGGATGAAAGACCTCTCTCTCTCTCTCTCTCTCTCTCTCAATCTCTTTCTCTGCCTCTCCTCTCTATGTGTAACTCTGACTTTCAAATAAATAAATAAACCTTAAAAAAAGAAGTTAAATATGAAGGTGAGAAAAGGCTGCCTCATAGAGAAGGTTTATAAAATGGCCATAGGTATTGAAAAATGCAGCACTGACATCTGTGGATATTTACTTCATTTTTTTTTAAAGATTTCTTTTTAAATTGAAAAGCAGAGTTAGAAAGAGGGAAGGAGAGAGACAGGGAGAGAGGAAGAGGTGGAGGAGACAGGGAGAGAGGGAGAGAGAGGGAGAGAGGGAGAGAGGGAGGGAGGGAGAGAGAGAGAGAGGGAGAGAGAGAGAACTTCATCTATTAGTTTACTCGTGAAATGGCTGCAACACAGAAGGCTGGGCCAAGCTGAAGCTAGGCACTTCATCCGGGTCTCCCTCATAGGTGGCAGGGGCTCAGACACTTGGACCATCTTATGCTGCTTTCTTAAACCATTAGAAAGGAGCTGGTTCAGAAGTGGGGCCACCAGGACTTGAACTGATGCCGACATAGGATGCCAGCATTGGCAGCTTAACCTGCTACACCATAAGGGCACCCTGCATATTTCCTTCTAGCAGCAGCTGTCCTTGCACACTCTGGGGTTATAAGGTGTATTTAGCTGCAGACCTACTTTATATATTTAAATAGTTAAACAGCTTTTACAGTCCTGTAGAGGATTAATGACTTCCTGTTCAGACGATCATTGGCAGAAAACATAATAGAAACCTAGTGGACCCCAGATTTCACTGGCATTGGGTATTATTCACAACACCAGGGGCCTTGTCTGCCCAGGGAGTATCTTTACCCCATGGCAGGTTTGCCGAGCTTTGGCAAAAAGACGTGATATGAAGCCAGATTGAGAAGGGAAAGGATGTTCATTTTTTTATTAATGGCAACTCCACTCACATAGGGAGTCTTCATAGCTGAAGTGTAGACAGAACTGAGGAAGCCAGACCATAATCTCAAATAAAGTAGCTCACTGTCTTCAGATGCACTGTCACCCGGTAGCCCCATGTGGTAAGCAGCACAGGTGTTATCACTGCCCTTGTCTAGAAGAGTGAGTGAACTATTTAATAAGCAGTCTACAAATGTTAAAGGTTCTTGTTTATAGCTTATTTCTTTAGTATTTTGCATTTAGCTAGCACTTCAAGCACCAATTTGTTTATACTCCTTACACATTTTCAGTAGGATCAGATTTGGAGGTAGGATAGAATGTGACAGTTAATGGCTATCACATACTTTGAGGTCTGTCTTGGAATTCAGGGAGCAGGTTATTGTGGGGTTTTAGGGAGGAAAGGTGAGGTCCTGGGGGAGTTTTAAGTTGCTGCTCCTCAGTGGCAACTTAACTCCAGCATCTCCTGTCCCCCAGCTCTGTAAATTTTTCACTTTCTTGTCCTTTTTTCTAGGGAAAACACAGGAAAAATCTGACTCATTGTCTCACCCATGTAAAAAAAGGATAGTAGTAGGGAGAGTCTCTGTGAACTCTAGAAATGTTATTTCTAGAAAAGCAACAAAAAAGAGATTTTCTAAGCTTTTCTTATTTTTAGTTATAATCAGAACCCAAATCCTGGCTTTTTGCCAGGGAGTAGACTCCTTGAAAAGAATTTCTTACCTCTTGTTCTCAGTTTGGAATTTCAGACAAATCAATTTGTTTCAATAACAGATGTTTCAAACATACAAAAGCTACAAGTACTATTCTTTTATCTCAAGTTCGAGGCTCAACATTATATGACTAATTATATATAAATATCTATTTACATCTCCTAACTCTTAAGTGGTAATAGAATGTAAATTTTTATATGAGAGTCTACATTAAAATAGAAATGATCCTCTGAACTTTCTTTTTTTCATGTTGTCCAGACACTGGAATGATTCTAGATGCTGTAAATGTGTCAATAACAGATGGGTCTAGATTCTGCTGTCCAATATAGGAGCCACTGGCCATGCCTTGGTATTTAGATTTTGATTAGTTAATATTAAATAAAATTTAAAAATTCAGCTTCACTTTGTGTTATGAATCGTTCAAGGGCCCAATATCCACATGTTGCTATTAGGCAGCATGTTGCTGGTGATTACCACATTAGACAGTGAAGACACAGAACATTCTCGTGACTTCATGAAGTTCTCCTGGAGAGTATAGGGGGTTATGCCAACATCTTGTTACAATCATAAGAGTAAGGGCAGACACAAAACTGAATTCTATCTTTCTCTCTCTGCTGCTTCCTGACTTTTTGGTTACTGATCACATAGATGGAGACAAGAGATGAAATGATGAAGAATAGTATATATTAATGACAAAGGTCACCATATTTCTAGACAATACATTATTCCTTCATTATGCATTATGAAGAGAAGATAATTGAAATATCAGTGCTGATAATTGTCTAGACAATGAGTTCTCTAAAATCATCTCCTTTTAAAAATCACACAAAAATAACTTTTATATCCTATGATGAGGATCAGGATATCGTATCCCAAAATATTTCAATGTTAAGCAATGTAGAAAAATGGCAGAAGCAGGAAAGCCACTCTCACCTTCCCCTCCGCCCTCTCCCATGAAGTAGGTCATAAAGCCCAGGAAAAGGATTTGACTTCCCCTAGGACAGCTCAGAGACCTCCATGTGAGGAACGGCTGCCTACATTCAGAGAAGAGGAACATCCTTACTGATAGAGGAAGAACAGAGAGGAAATGGAACAAAGAGGCTTTGCTGAATGTCCCTCAGTTTATTATCACCAGATTTGTACCCCTTACCCTATCTTATTTCTTCATGACTAGTCACTCTTCATCAAATCTATTATTTAAAAATCAGGTTAAACAGGCTCCCAAGCCATGTACAACTTAAATAAATTCGTATGCTTTTCTTCTGTTAATTTGTCTTTCGTTATAGAGGCCTCCATCATAAACCCAGGAAAGGAGGAAGGGAAGTGATGCTTCCACTTGCACTTCTAAACCCACTTACTCCAAGAGGCATAGAATGGCTATTAGAAAACAGGTAGAATGCCTTAATGGTGTATCTCTCAACATTTTTTTTTAAAAAGTTTTAAAAAGATTTATTTATTATTTGGAGGTCAGAGTCATAGAGAGAGAGGGAGAAACACATAGAGAGAGGATCTTTCATCCAGATGGCTACAATGGCTAGTATTGGGCCAGGCCAGAGCCAGGAGCCAGGAGCCAGGAGCCAGGAGCCAGGAGCCAGGAGCCAGGAGCCAGGAGCTTTTCCCATGTCTCCCACATGGGTGTAGGGGCCCAAACACTTGGGCCATTTTCCACTGCTTCTCCCAGTTGCATTAGCAGGGAGTTGGATCAGAAGTAGAGCATCTGGGACACAAACTGGCATCTATATAGGATGTCAGCATTGCAGTCAGTGCCTTTATCTACTACACCACAGCGCTGGTGCCAATTTATGTTTTTTAAGGTGAACAAATTTCATTTATTTCATATTTCCAGATTCAAGATCATAGTGATACTTCCTACCATACCATCCCATGCTCCCACCCTCCCTCCTCCTTTCTTTCTTATTCCTTCTTTTTTTATAATAACATATTTCCAGTTTATTTTACAGTATGAAATAACTGAGATGGTCACATCTTATTGCACAGTGGAGACTGCACAGATCCCTACAGAAGAAGTGCCATATCCTCTGCAAAGAACAATGGTAGTAGCTTCATTAGGATCTTTCTAATTTCACAGATTTTAATTCCTTGATATTGAGCATTGAAATATATGTAGAGAATCACCCAGGCCTGCTATGTGACAGTTCTCTTTACCCCCTGAAAGGGTGCTCATTTCTCCGAGAAACTCATTGAACATCAGTTTGCAATTATGAGACGGGGAAATTGGTCTCTTCATTTCTCCAAGGTAAGAATACAGACAAAGAATTAACATGTGAGTACTTCAAAAAGTTTACAGAAAATGGAATCTTTTGGTGCAAGAATTTTTTTGAAACCCATGAATACGAGGGGTCTTCAATGGCTTATGGAAAAATGTGTACTACGAAAAACCTGTGCATGGGTAGCAGCCTTGTCAAAAAAAGGACTAGGATGTGTCCCTAATGAGACAAAGCTCAGACAACCCCACTTCTGGAAGAGGAACAAGCCTTCTGCTATTTTCCACCGGGCACTTGACAGTGATATTTGTGACACCTTTCAAGGGTGTGTTAGGAGCCTGGGAGAATATGACAGGATTGTTTGTTCCAGGTATGCAGTTGCTGAGTGATTGATGCTGTTTTGTTCTTTAGTCCAGCACTTGGCAGTGATTTTGCAGAGAAAGTAAAAATATTATGACACCTGCCTTAAAGAGATGCTTTAGAGTGCATTTTCAAAAGAATATTAACATTTTAGATCTACTTATTACTGAACAGAGAGATCAAGGGTTTTCCCTTCCAGATACTGTGAACAGAAACATACAGGTGACTGTTATTGTGTACAGAGATGAGAAAGGAATGAAAAGAATGGTAACTGGATCCTTCCAAGTTCTTCAGTGTTAACTGTCTGGGAGGCAACCGTCCTTTTGAGTATATGATTAACTCCGCTGTTTCCACAATAAGGAATTTTGAAAAGCAAACTGAAACTTCTATCTGAACAGAGAGTTAAGATAAAAATAAAGCAGTCTACAAAGACATCAAAGGCCTGAACTTGAATGTTCTTTCTCACAGTTATTACAGTGTAGAGATCTTGTCACATCCTGGATTATTTTAGCTCTAACCTGATTATTGTATTCTGCGTTCAGTGTACGACTGAATGTTACAAAATCTGCGTTCTTAGAAGTGAAGGGCAACATCCGATCTAGAGGTCATCAGTTCGTACAAAAATAAAACACAATGAGCACAGAGTACCACATTCTCCAGATACGAGAACATTTTTTTCCCCTTTGAAAACACTGGGTGGAGTAAACAGTTCTTGTGACTAAGAAAATATGCTTTATGTAGGCTAAAATAATGTGCTTCCCTTTTCTAAGGTAGGCCTGGTCATTGTGGCATGACCTCCTATACTTCCCAAGTTGAAAATATCAGTTATGACGTGCTCATTTTCATTTAGCCCAGAATACAACTATTATTGTTGCATTGTTTTCAGAATAAAAGCAGAACAAATAACAAAAACAAAAGACCCTCCAAAAACCAGTTTTCTAGAGCTGGAGACTTCACTTAGAGAGAAATAAATATTCTTTTGGTGGACACTGATGAAAAGCAACTCAAATAAATGTTCAAACAATAATGCATGATGTGCATTTAGCTTATATTTTAAAACACATTTCAGTATGATAGTTCACATCTTATAAAACTTATTTTGCATGCATTCTTTTATTTATCCACAGGAAAACCAAGGAAGAGCTTATCTGATATAATTTCTAACTTCCATTTTACATACAGGAAAATGGAGTCTATAAAATTTAGTGATTGGCAAATGCCTCCCACAATTAGGATGTAATTACAACTGCTGTCAATGTCAGGAGCAGTTCTAACTCCTCTTAAGACTATCCTGTCTTGGGGCCAGCACTGTGGCGCAATGGGTTAAAGCCCTGGTCTGAAGCACCAGCATCCCATACGGGTGCAGGTTCTAGTCCCGGCTGCTCCTCTTCCAATCCAGCTCTCTGCTATGACCTGGGAAAGCAGTAGAGGATGGCCCAAGCCCTTGGGCCCCTGCACCCAGGTAGAAGACCCAGAAGAAGCTCCTGGCTCCTGGCTTCGGGTTGGCACAGCTTTGGCCGTTGCGGCCATCTTGGGGAGTGAACCATCGGGTGGAAGACCTCTCTCTCTATATATATATCAACCTCTCTCCGTAACTCTGTCTTTCAAATAAATAAAATAAATCTTTTAAAAAAAAAGACTAACCTGTCTTTTACTTCCATGAAGTGTTCTATATTCAAATAGGGATGAACAGTACTACTTGTGACAAGAACACAGACTGCAGAACCAGCCGATGAGAGTTGTTTCTGGCTCTGTGACTTAAGGACAGTGTCACATTGGTCAACTTAGTGATCCTCACAGGCCTAAGTTTTTAAAAATGTATCTATTTATGCTATTTATTCAAGAAGTGGGAAGAGAGCAAGAGTGAGTGAGCCAGAGACAGAGCTTCCATCCCATCTACTAGTTTACTCCCCAAATGCTCATAATGGCCAGGACTGAGCTGGGTCAAAACCAGGCACCGGTAACTCAATTTGGGTCTCCCACATGGCTGGCAGGGATAAAACTCCTTGGATCATCTCCTGCTGCTTTCCAACGTGTGCACTGGCAGGAAGGTAGAATCAGAAGCAGAGCATGGATTCAAACCCAGGCACTCTGTTATGTGATGTCCACTTCCAAGCTACATCAAATACTCACCTCAGGCCTCAGTCTGCCCATGTATCTAACAGAAAATAAAATAGCACATAGCCCTTACAGATTTAAAAACTGTTAAGTCCAACAATGAATACTCACATACAGTTTGGCACTCAGTAAATGTTCATGGAATTCCGCTCTTATTTTTCTTATGGGTTACTGATCTCCTTTACTTTTAGTTTCTCTTATACCTTTATATTTATTTTGTATAATCAATAGCAAATTCCCCAGGTAGCACTCAGTAGTATTTAGGAAACATAAGCATTTCCAGAAGGAAAATACTTTCAAGTTAGAAAATGAAATCTCTGACAATTTATATTTTGCTATCTATTATTTTTTTATTTTTAATGGCTTTATTGAATTAGGATTTGACTTTCAGCATTTTGTTAATACAACCTATATTTTCAGTCACATCCTATAAATGAATACTACAACATTTCTACAAGAAGATCAAATAAACTGAAATTACTGTATCATACATTTGATGACATACACTTCAAAAAGTTCTTGGAAAATGGAAAGATAAGTTTATTTTGGGGTAAAGAGGTTTGAAATTCATGCATAGTTTTTCTCATAATGCACATTTCCCATGAATTTTCTGAGGATCTTCATGTATGCTAAGACTGCTGTAGGTTCACATACAATATTGTGAGAATTAGAAAAGATGCAATTTGACCATCACTAGGATACAGGCTGAATTTCAGTTCCCAATCATCCTTCTAACTGGGTCCTCTTGTGCCTTGAATAATCTAAACAACTGTACATGATGGCCTTGTCTTCCAGAACGCCAGGGTTTGCATGACTGATCTAGCTACACAGGGCTCAACGCAGCATAAGAATTTGAGAATGACATACCTCGTGATATTTTTTCACGGTTTTCCCTGAACTGCACGTGCAGGACTTCCAGTTGACAGTTCCACAGCCACAATTTCCGCCACAGCGCTGCACCAGGAGGCAACGTGGAAAGAAGACCACGTTGGTCAGCTTCAGCTCCTCTCTTAAATTGACTGAGTAATTCCTGGGAGTGCAACTGTAACGTTTGGCATCATCATTGAGCCTGTCCAGGTCAACTGTAAGCAAATGCACACATTGTGTAAGCAAACAGACACATTTTGCAAGCACTGCTTCTGAGAAAGCAGTGGGAAGATCATCTGAGGATAACCTTAACCCAGGGACTTAATCTGTCCTTGAGATCTTAATTATTGGTCACCTAAGGTGGAAAACCTAATTTCTCTTTTGATCCTATCTGCCCTTCAAGAATAACCACAAAAACAAAATGAAAACAGTGGCTAAAATCTGTCTTGGCTGACATTTCTTTACAACTTTTTTAATACAAAAAAAAAAAAAAAAAAAAAAACTGAGGAAAGAAAATGAAACATTAAGCAATTTAAAATAACTGCTTTTTTATCTTTAAAAATTAAAACAATTTCTTCTTGACTAAAAACAAATCCTAATTCTAAGTCATTTAAATATAATTAATCATATGGAGTATTTATTAAGGACAATCATCCCAATGTGTGTACCTGACAATGAAACTTACCCAAGTTAATGTGAGGAAGAAAGAAGTTTGCTTTATTTTAACCTCAAAGTCAACCAACATGTTAAAGGAAATGGCATTTTTTCGTTGATGTGAATATGTGCATATTTGAATACTGGGTCCCATAGGGCAGTATAGCCTAATGGTGAAGCAGGAAAGCTACAGCTGCTGTCACGTGGGGATTGTGCCTCCTTTTAGGAAAGTTATTTAGTAGCTCTGAGCCTCTGCTTCTTCACAATAACATGTAAGTCTGAAGGATTGAATGAAATGCATGGGAAACTGAATTGATGTTCACTATTATTATTCATCTTGATCCCATACCCCCAACTCTTACATTTAAATCCAAATGGTCAAAATTAAAAATGAAAAGATCTTTTCAGCCGGCACAGCTCACTTGGTTAATCCTCTGCCTGCCTGGTGCCCGCGTCCCATATGGGGGCCGTGTTCTAGTCCAGGCTGCTCCTCTTCCAGTCCAGCTCTCTGCTGTGGCCTGGGAGTGCAGTGGAGGATGGCCCAAGTGCTTGGGCTCCTGCACCCGCATGGGAGACCAGGAGGAAGCACCTGGCTCCTGGCTTCAGATCTGTGCAGCGCCAGCCGTAGCAGCCATTTGGGGGGGTGGACCAATGGAAGGAAGACCTTTCTCTCTGTGCCATGCCACAACACTGGACCCACATCAATCACAGCACTGGACCCACATAAACTTTAATTAGTGTTCTCAACATTCATCCAATCAATCACTCATTTGCATCTGAATCTTCTGGTTGGTGTGCACATTCAGAAATATCTTTTCACAAGAATGCAGCTAGAAGAAAGACCTTCCGCATGCACCCTTTCTGCTATACTCTCCTTGTGCACCAGCCTGGCCACCACAGGAGGCATCCCAAGTATTAGACAGGTATCATCATACTTACTCTGGATTCCAGGCGCAATAATTCCCTTGCTGTTAAAAAAAGTTACTTAAGAAGCAGTGAGGAGTGGCCTTTGGGAGTAGAGATCAAAGGCCAAGGACAGTGCCAGTAAAGTGTATCTGGGAAAGTGAAGGGAAAGAAAGTACAGTGTGGGCCAGGAGCCCACTAACCTCATGGAGCCAGCTAATTTCACTGAGGCTGAGAAAAGACTGCTCAGATAGACAGGTGACCCCTTGCACAGGAAATTAAATGGTGACTGGTTTGATGTCCTGCCAGGTGTACATTTTCATATGTGCAATTGCTCTTTGATTCTCAAGGGCAGTGATTTATTTTCAACAGTTATGTGCTGAGCCTAGGACACTGTGGGGACTGTATAAATGCTAAATAATCACTGTGCATAACTTATTGCTGTTTTTTTCTTCCTTTGTAAAGACATGTCATAAGTTGAGCTATAATCAATCCAGATTTAAATTGAATAAACTCTGTCTTGGGAAAGGAACCATTTTATTGCTGCTAAAGCCAGAAAATAACTGCAAGCAAAGCAGGAAGGATTACATAAATGGATTAAGAAGTGCAGCAATCATCCATTACAAGTGTCACCTTGAGATAAATACTGATGCTGGCCGATGCATTCCCGGGATTGTGGACAGCGCTGATGCACAGCGCCAAGTCTGCTGCCTCTGATAATGGACTGTATTTGTCTAGCACAGAGGAATAAAGAGATGCAATTAACAGGAAGGCACCAAGCTGTATGGGAAGGTAGAGAGGGAAAGGGAGGCTGTAACAGTATTGAGTCACTGCTTTAGTTCATCCCTCCACTAGGCAGCTTACACATGACTGCATTTAGCTGTTCCCTACCATTTGGGGGTGGATATTAAACACCCAAGGTGAACAGTGAATGGCAAAACTGGAATTGAAGGATTTTTCCCCTTTTCTCCATGGGCTCTGCTACATCAAGCAAAGAGGGACAACAGGTAACCCATTAGCTGGAAGGAGAAAACCAACGTTGCCAGGGCTGGATCTGGCTTCGCTGGTGGATACTGGACCAGGGTGGCGTGATGAATGATGACATCCTTATTTCCAGGATCTTTTCAAACCATATTAGAGCATGCCCTCCCTACTGGAATTTAGCTAAATCCTAGAGTGCCCTCAACAAACAGGGACAATGTACATATGCCTTATTCTCCTTGAAACTAAACTCACATTGTGTGACTGTTTTACTGACAAGTGCTGGTTACCTCCTCCATTTCTTGTCTGAGTGAAGAGATTTACAATACTGTCAGTTTTATGCATGAATTCACTGATGTGACTAAGAACCATGGCCCAGGGTGAGTGCTGTGGAATTCAGCTGCCCTACTTATCAGGGGAATGAAACCACTGAGACACTCAATGTAGAACTATAACTAAAAGGTTCTTCTGTCTGATGCAAATGACCTCAAAGCACGATTACAGATGCTCTGCTGGGATATTGAGTTTCTAGTCAAAGACAACTGATTAGGCAGCCCAGCAGAGCAGGGAGCCAGACAGAGCCTGAGCAGCAACCAAGGCTGCCAGTGCTCCCATCAAAAAGGGAGCACTGGTCTAAGGCTCCTGGGAGTGAGACAAGCCAAGTGCTACAGATCCAGGCAGAGGGGCTGCCCTTTCCATTCCTACTTCAGTCTCCAAATCTGAACATGACAGGGCAGTGAGGATGTTTCAGATTTAATTCTAAGACCCATTAGTTTAATTTAATTTCCATTATTTCACCCAGCTGTACAAAATGTTATATTACCTCCTTCCTCTTTTGCTGTCTTTCTGAACTTGAATTTTGCTTTTTCACAGATCTTAGACATCAGCTAAGTTTCCTGGTTTTCACACTGACAGTCTCCTTCCTCTGTCCTCAACGGCTTCCCCTGGACATGCTGGTGCATGTGGGGCTCTGCACAGTGCACCTGAAAAACCTGTTCTTGTGCATTCCTGACTTCAGTCACAGCTGTGATAAGACACTGGGATACAGGAACTGGACAGGGGATTCAAATGTGTACCCTTGTTCAGTTTCTAATATGTTAGTGCTTGCATGTGGGAGGAAGGGAAATCAGCCTGGTTTTTCTACCCCTGGCCATGAGATGACTAAGTACAGGTTCTGAGGCAAGTTCTTCACTTACATGATTGCATAAAACCCTCATAAATGCTATGAGTTACAAACCATCATTACTATCATAGCTGAGGAAATTGAGGCCTTGATATGTTAAGGAGTATCTTGCCCACAGCTTCTCTTTTACTGAACTGCAAAGTTCTTAGAAGAAGAAGGTTAATGACTTTTATCCCTTCTCTCCTATTCTTTGTCCCTAAGAAGGACCATTTGCAATTCATTTATGTTCATCTCTTATAAATCTATCTGATGTCAGAAATTAGAAACAAGGTGCAGATGAAGGAGATACAATAACATCATCTTTCTTCAGCAGGAATAGGTATTCAATAAATACTGCCTAAAAGAATCAAACAAACTGCTCATTTTTAAAAATTTAACTTTTCTTACAAGAGGGAGAAAACAACATCAGCAATCTTTTGGGGAATGCAGATGGTATCACCTCATGTGTTGAATGTTTGACTCTTATTTTAAGACTAACTTTGGTATGGTGAGAAGGTGTCAGGCTAGAATTCAGAAACTAAGGTTCTAAAACTAGCTCTACCAAGAATGGACCATGATGCATAAAGATAATGGATACAAAAAACCCATGGAATCTAGAAGCAGTGTCACTCGGGATTCAGCATGGCATCACGACGGCTGACTCTCAGATACATTTCTCAAGGTGCTGTCAACATGTCCATTGCCAATGATGAATACATTACAATCTGTTATAAAAAGGGTTAATCATCTGACTTTGAAGTTGCAACTCTAGATTGACAATGCTTGAGATGGAGACAGGAGGTGAGGGTAATATATGAATAACTGTAGCAACCAGGGGTTCCTGGCTTTTTCAAAGTTTATAAATTCCCTAAAAACAGTTTGTTCAACTTTATGGATATGAAGACCTCACTGTGATTTTGATATTTGCTCTTCTAAGTAAGCATGCAATTGGGACAACTGTTTTCATTTTAGTCCCATTTGTATGTACAAATAAATCTGGAAAAGACAATTATTTTAAGTTTTATAAATGAGGGTGTGGGCACATAAGGAAATATAAATTATAATCATGGAATACACTGATTTTTGTGACTCTACTTGTTGGTTGAACATCTATATAATGAAAACATTTACCACTCACATTCATAAAGATTAATCTTAATCACAGAAAAATGTCCCAATCAGACAATTCCTGATATTTGGATTTTAAAAACGCTGTGAAATAATGAGTTAACAAAAATTCACTGAGCACTGCCCAACACCGTGTGGCATTCCTTCACAAACTGACATCTCACTGAATTCTTCTAACGGACTTTCATCTCAGAAATTCTTGCTCATATTTGGTAGATGTGGAAACTGAAATGCAGAGGAGGTAAATGGCTCACCTAACATACTGCACATATAATGGACATTTGAAAAATATATGCTGGAAAGCCAATGAATGATTGAATGTATATCTGAGGAATACCAAGATATCTGGCATAAAGCAGCCAATGATGTCATAAGGCAATTCGCTGAACCCTAGGAACACAGGACCCAGGGGATGCATGAGTTATGTCTATGAAATGAAAAATATGAAAACTAGTTAGATGATTAAGAATCAAGGAGGTTTTTAAATGTCTATCTTTCTCATGTATACAAGACCCTAAAGTTCTGAGTTTAAATGCCCTAAGCTTCCCACAGCTTGGGCTTTGCAGCCTACAAAGTCCTGTATTTGTCAAGGTTCTCTGCTTCCTGATAATCACAGACCCATTCTGAGTTCATTTATGTTGCAATGTAAATTGGCCATAACAATACTTTCATGTCAAAAAGATTAATCAGATTGAATGAGTATAGAATGGATAAAGCAGAACTCCAACTCTGAGGTCTCTGTAGACATTCCCCAACTTAACTGATTTGGGGAGTAAAACAGTTCAATGATGTCAGGTTAAGAATAGAATCTCATAAAGTCAGAAGTGGCTGAGCTTCTGCAACAGGTCACCAATAAAGAAAGGAAGATTATTAAGTCTCTACTAATGAACAGAAGGCAATGACCATTTATGTTCAGTTTGGTTTTTACAGGACTTAACACCATCCTTTGCAAATAAAGACACTTAATGAACCAGATCTCTCAGTGCCAGCAATGCCTGCAGGAGTGTATGCTTTTGGAACAGTGCAGTATCACCTTAAGTTCATTGAGGTACATAGAAAAAGGATATGGTAATTATTTTATAGTGCTTCACAGAAAAATGGGCACAGAGAACATAAGGCACAAGCATGATCTTTAATAAGAGTAACTGTCGAGGAAAACACCTACATTTGCCCAGACACTAGAAGGGACCTATGACTTTCCACTGCCAAAAGGATTTTGCAATTGAAAGATATGTCTAGACTCAAGGCATAACCCTGATGATGGTAGAAAGACTGGAATGTCAACAAAGATGGACAGTCTCATCCAGGAAGAAAGCAGGAGTGATCCTGGCACTAGGAGGAAAAACATCCAAAATGTCCTTGTTCCTCTAATGAGATTTTCTTCCACCACTTTCTGTATGCATCCTTTTAGAAACAAGCAATTCAATAAACAGAAGAAAGAACAAACAAATATCTGAGTTAAAAGACAAATTTTTGGAAATTTTTAGTCATATAAAAAAAGGGTAAAAGAAAAAGAAATTAGAAAAATTAAAAATACTGATTTGTTTGAGATATATGGGATACTATCAAATGACCCAATATACAGGTCTTAGGAGTTCCTGAAGGTAAGGAAAGAGAGAACAGATTAGAAGACCTATTCAGTGAAATAATTACAGAAAACATCTCTAATTTGGAGAAAGAAAGGGACATCCAACACATGAGGCTCACAGAACTCCTTATAGATGTAACCAGAAAAGATCTTCACCACAACACATTGTAGTCAAACTTTCCACATAATGCATAAAGAAAAGATTCTAAAGAGTGCATGAGAGAAATACCAGATTACTTTCATAGGATCTCCAATTAGACTCACAGCTGACTTCTCATCAAAAACCTTAAAGGCTAGGAGAGAATACAGAACCATAGTCCAAGTCTTAAGAGAAAAAAACTGTCAACCCAGAATACTGTAACCTGCAAAGCTCTCATTTATGAATGAAGATGAAATAAAGAACTTCTATAACAAATAGAAATTGAAAGAAATTGTCAGCATTAATCCAGCCTTACAAAAGATGCTTAAGGATATGCAACACACAGAAACAGAAAGATAGTCATCATAATGAGAGATTGTGAAGACAGAAAATCCCCCAGGAGAAGTGTCACTCCCCGTCTTCGTGGAGGAACGACACAGGACCCTGCGCTGTTCTTTTGTCTGCTCGGCCCTCCCCGGGTTTGCTGCTGGTTCTTCCCGGGTTGGCTACCGACCCTTCCACCTCCGTGGAAGGGCGGTTCCCCCTAGCCACTTTCCCCACTTCCGCGGGGGAGCGGCACACCGCCGGCCGGCTCTCTCGGGGGCTGCACAGGTATTCCTTCAGATAGATGTTCCTGGTGCATGTTGTCTCTCTCCTCCTTTATAGTCCTCTTCCACCAATCCCAACTCTGCTACCCACACGCCGAGTATGCTGCTCTCCTCCAATCAGGAGCAAGATCAGCTCCTGCAGCTCAGTCAATCAAATTGGCGAGAGGCAGCTGCGTAGAAGTTGTTACTCCCTTCTCAGTGCCATATTGTGGGAGAGAAGATGCATAGAATAAGTCTTAATTCCAGTAACTTAGTCTAGTCCGAGTTGCTCCCCACAGAGAAGTACAAAGGAAATCCAAAGTAAACAATAGAAGCACTTATGGAAAAATGGCAGGGCCAAGTTGTTACTTATCAGGAGTAACACTGAATGAAAATGGCCTCAACTCCTCAGTTAAAAGACACAGAATGGCTGAATGTATTAAAAAGAAGACCCATCTATTTGCTGACTACCAGAAACAAACCTTACCAGCAAAGATACAAGCAGACTGAAAGTGAAAGAATGGAAAAAGATATTTCATGGTAACAGAAAGCAAAGAAAGAGGAGGTATAGCCATCCTAACATCAGGCAAAATACACTTTAACACAAAAACTGTTAAAGAGACAAACAAGGGTACTATTTAATAATTAAGGTATCAATTCAATAGGAAGGTGTGACTATAATAAATGTATACACACCCAATGTCAGGGCACCTGGCCATTTAAGATAAATAAAAGGGAGACAGAGATTCCAATATAATAGTAATGGACAGATCAACTAGAAAGAAAATCAACAAAGAAACAACAGAGCTAATCTACAATATGGACCAAATGGACTTAACTGATGTCTACAGAACTTTTTATCTTACTGTTGCAAAATACATTCTATTCATCATTGCATGGAACTTTCTCTAGGATACACCATATGCTAGGCCATAAAGCAAGTCTCAGGAAATTCAAAATAACCAAAATCATACCTTGCATCTTTTTTGACCACAGCAGAATTAAGTTGGAAATTAACAACTCAACAAACTCTAGAACATTTACAAACACATGGAGACTGAATGAATGAAGCATTGGTTATAGAAGAAATCAAAAGAGAAATCAAAAAATTTCTGGAATGAATGAAAATAACAATGCAACATATCAAATCTTATGAGATACAGCAAAAGTAGCATTAAGAGCAATTTGTTCCTATATCAAAATATTTGAAAGGCACCAAATGAATATGCTATCAATGCATCTCAAGGACCTAGAAAAATAACAACAAACCAATCCCAAAATTATTAGGAGGAAAAAAGGATTAAAATTAGAGAATATATAAATAAAATTAAAGCCAAATAAACATTAAAATGATCAATAAAATGAGGAGCTATTTTTGAAGAATAAACAAAATGGATACACCTTTGGCTCAACTAACCAAAAAAGAGGGAGAAGACCCAAGTCAATAGAATCAGAGATGAAAAAGGAAATGTAATAGCAGATACCATAGAAATAAATAGAATAATCAGGGATTACTACAAAGATTTACATGCCAACAAATTGGAAAATGTAGAACAAATGGACAGATTGCTAGACACATATAATCTACCAAGATTGAGTCATGAAGACACAGACAACATAAACAGACCAATAACCAAAATCGAGATTGGTGAACATAGTGGCAAAAATCCTCATAAAATACTAGCTAATAAAATACAACAACACATCAGAAAGATCATGTCGCTCCCCGTCTTCATGGGGGAACGACACAGGACCCTGCGCTGTTCTTTCGTCTGCTCGGCCCTCCCCGGGTTTGCTGCTGGTTCTTCCCGGGTTGGCTACTATCCCTTCCACCTCCGTGGAAGGGCAGTTCCCCCTGGCCACATTCCCCACTTCCGCAGGGGAGCGGCACACCGCCGGCCGGCTTTCTCGGGGGCTGCACGGGTTCCCTTAGATGTTCCCCATAGATGTTCCTGGTGCATGCCGTTTCTCTCCTCCTTTATAGTCCTCCTCCTCCAATCCCAACTCGGCTGCCCACACGCCGAGTACGCTGCTCTCCAATCAGGAGCAAGTCCTACAGTTAATTGGTTGAACTGGAGGCAGCTGTGCGGAAGCTGTTTACTTCTCTCCCAGCGCCATATTGTGGGAGAGCAGATGCATAGAATAAGTCTTAATTCCAGTAACTCAGTCCAGTCCGGGCTGCTCCCCACAGATCATTCACCCAGACCAAGTGGGATTTATTCCTGGTATGCCAGAATGGTTCAATGTTGATTCACAATCAATAAATGTGATACATCAAATTAACAAACTGAAGAATAAAAACCATATGATTATCTCAATAGATGTAGAGAAAGAATTTGATAAAATATCATATTCTTGCATGATGAAAACTTAAGCAAACTTGGTACAGTGGGATCATTCCTCAACTCAATCAAGGTAATTTATGACAAACCCAGAGCCAGCTTCTTATTGAAGGGGGAAAAGTTGGAAACATTCCCACTAAGATCCTGAACCTGGCAAGGATGCCCACTATCACCATTCCTATTCTTTTTTTTTTTTAATTTTTTTAAAAATTTTTTTGACAGGCAGAGCAGACAGTGAGAGAGACAGAGAGAAAGGTCTTCCTTTGCCGTTGGTTCACCCTCCAATGGCCGCTGCGGCTGGCGCGCTGCGGCCAGTGCACTGCACTGATCTGAAGCCAGGAGCCAGGTTCTTCTCCTGGTCTCCCATGGGGTGCAGGGCCCAAGGACTTGGGCCATCCTCCACTGCACTCCAGGGCCACAGCAGAGAGCTGGCCTGGAAGAGGGGCAATCGGGACAGAATCCGGCGCCCCAACCGGGACTAGAACCTGGTGTGCCGGTGCCTCAAGGTGGAGGATTAGCCTAGTGAGCCACGGCGCCGGCCACTATCACCATTCCTGTTCAATATAGTTCTAGAAGTTTTAGCCAGAGCCATTAGGCAAGAAAAAGAAATTAAAGTGAGACAAATTGGAAAGGAGGAACTAAAACCAGAATAGCTACAAAAATTAAATACCCTGTAAAAAATTTAACTAAGGGTGTCAAATATCTCTATGGTGAAAATTATAAAACAGTAAAGAAAGAAATAGAAGAGTACACAAAAAATGGGGGAAAATCTATGTTAATGGAATGGAAGAATTGATATTAAACTGTCCATACTACCAAGGGAAATTTACAAATTCAGAATGACCCCAATCAAAATAGCAATGACATTCTTCTCAGATCTAAAAAAAAAAAAAAAAAAAAATCTGAACTTCATACGGAAACGCAAGAGACCCTGAATAGCCAGCAATCCAGTTAAGAAATGGACAAAGGTCTTGAACAGACATTTTTCAAGAGAGGAAACCCAAATGCCCAACAGATACTTAAAAAATGCTCAGGATCAATAGCCATCAGGAAAATTTAAATGAAAACCACAATGACCACAATGAGGTTTCACCTTACCCCAATTAGAATGGCTCTCATAAAGAAAGTAAACAATCTGGAAAACATCATGCTTAGTGAATTAAGGCAGTCCCAAAGGGACAAATATCATATGTTCTCTCTGATTGGCGACAACTAACTGAGCACCAAAGGGGGAACCTGTTGAAGTGAAATGGACACTATGAGAAACAGTGACTTGATCAGCTCTTGTCCTGACTGTTGATGTACAATGTAATACTTTATCCATTTTAGTATTTTCTCTTTGTTTTGTTCTAGTACTATTGGTTGAACTCTGTAATTAACACACAATTATTCTTAGGTGTTTAAATTTTAACTGAAAAGTGATCCCTGTTAAATATAAGAGTGGGAATAAGAGAGGGAGGAGATGTACAATTTCGTACATGCTCAATCAGACTTGCCCCAAATGGTGGAGTTAGAAACGTTCCAGGGTATTCCAATACAATCCCATCAAGGTGGCATGTACCAATGCCATCTCACTAGTCCAAGTGATCAATTTCAGTTCATAATTAATCACAATGATAGGTCTAAGAGTCAAAGGGATCACACAAACAAGACTAGTGTCTGCTAATACTAACTGATAGAATCAAAAAGGGAGAGAACGATCCATCATGGGAAGTGGGATACACAGCAGACTCAGAATGGCAGATGTCCTAAAGAGCACTCTGGCCTCAGAATTAGCCCTTAAGGCATTAGGATCTGGCTGAAGAGCCCATGAGTTTATTTTAGGCATGGAAAGCCAAGACACCCTGGAAAAAAAAAAAAAACTTAAATGAAAGATCTCTGCGAGTGAGATCCCAGTGGAAAGAATGGGGCCATCAAAGAAGGAGGTACCTTTCTCTGAAGGGAGGAGAGAACTTCCACTTTGACTATGACCTTGTCTAAATAAGATCAGAGTTGGCAAACTCAAAAGGCTTCCATAGCCTTGGCAACTCATTACTAGAGCCTAGGGAGATTACTGACACCATAAACAAGAGTGCCAATTTGTTAAGTCAACAACAGGAGTCACTGTGTACTTACTTCTCATGTGGGATCTGTCCTTAATGTGTTGTCCAATGTGAAGTAATACTATAACTAGTACTGAAACAGTATTTTTCACTTTGTGTTTCTGTGTGGGTGCAAACTGATGAAATCTTTACTTAATATATACTGAATTGATCTTCTGTATATAAAGAGAATTGAAAATGAATCTTGATGTGAATGGAATGGGAAAGGGAGTGGGAGATGAGAGGGGTGTGAGTGGGAGGGAAATTATGAGGGGGAAAGCCATTGTAATCCGTAAACTGTACTTTGGAAATTTATATTTACTAAATAAAAAAAAGAAATTAAACAATAAATGCTAGCGAGAATGTGGGAGAAAAGGTACCCTAATCAACTGTTGGTGGGAATGTAAACTGGTGCAGTCACTATGGAAGAAAGTATGGAGATACCTCAGGAGATATCTCAGAAAGCTGAAAATACATCTAGCATATGATCCTGGCATCCCACTCCCAGGAATTTACCCAAGGAAATGAAATCAGCATATGAAAGTGTTTTCTGTACTTCCATGTTCGCTGCAGACCAATTTGCAATAGCTAAGATGTGGAATCAATGCAGATTTCCATCAACTGATGAGTGGATAAAGAAATTATGGCTTCCGAGATCAGGTAAGGACAGGCATACTATATTCCTAAAGTTGCATTTATGATATGTATGAAGTTATATTCCTTAAATAAAAGGTTTCTGGGGAAAAACAAAGTTATGGCCTATTTACACTATAGAATACTACTCAGTGATAAAAAAAAAAAAAGAAATCTTGTCTTTTGAAACAAAATGGCTACAACTAGAAACCATTGTATTTAGTAAAATAAGCAAGTCCCAAAAAGACAAATACCTTATGTTTTCTCTCTTCTGTGGTAACTAATAGAGTATCTAAAATGTAATGTATACAAGTGAAATTGACGTTTGAGATCTGATGATTGTTTATAGCCCTTTCTCTAGTCTTGAGGAACACTGTTTTTATTTTGTTTTTCCCCTACTATTTGTTGAACTCTTTACTTACTGTAGGGTTAATCTAATGAGTATAAAGAAAACTAAAAACAAACCTTTGTAAAAATTAAGAGTGGGGGGCGGAGCCAAGATGGTGGAATAGTGAGGGCCGATAGTCCGGGAAAATTTAGTTTAATAAAAGGGGAGTTACGGTAGCCTCAGAAAAAAGAACCAGGAAAATATTGCAGAGGAAACTCTTCTGGATTGAGTGGCCATGAATCGGAGGACCTACTGGGAGAACAAGGTCGCCCACTGTGCGGAAGCCGAGCCGCAGGACCGAGCCGCGGAAGCCGCAGGGTCTGCGCGCCAGTGCTCGAAGGGGAGTGCATGCCACACAGACAACAACGGGGAGGCTTGGGAAGTCCAGGGCTCCGAGTCCACACATCCGCGCTGGAAGGGGAGCGGACCTGCGTGGAGAGCGTGGGAGCCCACAGTTCGGGACACCAGCGGCAGACTCAACACACCAGCGCTGGAACGCGAGGTGAGCCGAACCTCAATAGCCCGAGACACCGGCAGGCAAGTGGAGAGAGGAGACTAGAGGGAACGACCCCCCGGGGGGGGGGGAAGTTCACCAGGCTAGCTGGAAGAGAGAGAGAAAAAAAAAAAAAGGTGACTGGTACGGACACGGGTTTCTCTCTCTCCGCTCACCTCTCAAGGGCGAGCAAGACAAAGAGAAGGCGCCATCTTGGACATACATCATAAGCAGAGCGACCTCAGGTCTGCACCGGCCCTGAGCCTAGCAGAAAAACCTGACTCTGGGCGGGGCAAATTAACAGGAGATTAGGACCTAGTAAATTTGTGGTGCTACTGAACTGAGACTGTGAAAAAAGAGACGGTGGGGGAGAGAACTCACGGAATTCACGTGAGCACTCTCCAGAGACGCTACAATTCCGTAACTTTGGCAACACAGTGGGAGACTGAAGGAGAATTTGAGCCCACTCTGAGGGCCGAACAGATTCCCTGTGTGGTCCTTGGGAAAGAGCTTCTGATCTCTGGCTCCTGTGGGTATATCATTTGCCTGCTAACTACCTCCAACTTCGTTCAGCTGTGCAGAATAACTTCCCTTTTGAATCAAAAAAAAAAAAAAAAAAAGAAAGAAAGAGAGAGAGAGAGAGGTTTACCATGCCTAACTTGGGAGTGTCACCTTTGGCACACCAAACAGAGCTCTCAGGCCACACCCATCTCAAGCCCTAAGGCTCCATCAAAAACAGATAGTCCACTTAATCTAGAGTCATAGTATAACAAGAAAAAGCACCACAGTGAAGAAACCAAATATCTCCAATATGCCAAATAACAAACGCAAAAACCGAGGTAATAAAAACAAGGAAGTCACCATGACGCCCTCAAATGAAAAAGACACCCCAATTCAAGATTATGAGGATGATGACATAGAAGAAATGCAAGAAGCAGATCTCAAAAAATTGATAAGAACATTAAGAAGTTCTCAAAAACAAATTCTTGAACTACAGAAATCCTTAATGGACAAGATAGAAAATCTCTCTCGTGAAAATGAAATATTAAGGAGGAATCAAAATGAAATGAAACAACTAGTACAACAGGAAACTGGGATAGTGACTGAAGTGAAGAATTCAATAGATCAAATGAAAAACACAATAGAGAGCCTTACAAACAGAATGGGTGAAGCAGAAGAGAGAATATTGGACTTAGAAGATAGAGCACAGGAAAACATACAGTCAAACCAAAGAAAAGAAGAGGAAATTAGAAATCTGAAACATATTGTCGGGAATCTTCAGGATACTATTAAAAAACCCAACATTCGGGTGCTAGGAGTTCCTGAAGGCATGGAGAGGGAGAAAGGATTAGAAGGCCTTTTTAGTGAGATATTAGCAGAAAATTTCCCAGGTTTGGAGAAGGACAGAGAAATCCTAGTACAGGAAGCTCACAGAACCCCTAATAAACACGACCAAAAGAGATCCTCACCACGACACGTTGTAATTAAACTCTCCACAGTGAAACATAAAGAAAAGATCCTAAAATGTGCAAGAGAGAAACGTCAGATTACTCTCAGAGGATCTCCAATCAGATTCACAGCTGACTTCTCATCAGAAACTCTACAAGCTAGGAGGGAATGGCGAGATATAGCCCAGGTACTAAGAGAGAACAACTGCCAGCCCAGAATATTATATCCTGCAAAGCTATCATTTGTGAATGAAGGTGAAATAAAGACTTTTCATAGCAAACAGAAATTGAAAGAATTTGTTGCCACTCGTCCAGCCCTGCAAAAGATGCTTAAAGATGTGTTACACACAGAAACAAAGAAACACGGTCATCAATATGAAAGAAGGTAAAGGAAGGAAACCAAGGAAGGAAACCTCACAGCAAAAGATCACAGGGAATTCAAAGCATATATTAGAACTTATCTTTGGCAAATGGCAGGGCAAAGTTACCACTTATCATTAGTCACATTGAACGTGAATGGCCTGAACTGTCCAGTTAAAAGACACCGATTGGCTGATTGGGTAAAGGAACAAAACCCATCTATTTGCTGCTTACAAGAAACACATCTTTCCAATAAAGATCCATACAGACTGAAAGTGAAAGGCTGGAAAAAGATATAGCATGCCAACAGAAATGAAAAAAGAGCGGGCGTAGCCATCTTAATATCAGACACCATAAACTTTACCACAAAAACCGTTAAGAGAGACAAAGAGGGACACTACATAATGATTAAGGGATCAATTCAACAGGAAGATATAACAATTATCAATGTATATGCACCTAACTACAGGGCACCGGTTTATCTAAAAGATTTGTTAACGGACTTAAAGGGAGACTTAGACCCCAATACAATAGTACTGGGGGACTTCAATACTCCACTCTCAGAAATAGACAGATCAATAGGACAGAAGATCAACAAGGATACAGTAGATTTAAACGACACTATAGCCCAAATGGATCTAACAGATATATACAGAACTTTCAATCCTACAGCTAAAGATTTTACATTCTTCTCAGCAGTACATGGAACCTTCTCTAGGATTGACCACATACTAGGCCATAAAGCAAGTCTCAGCAAATTCAAAAGAATTAGAATCATACCATGCAGCTTCTCAGACCATAAAGGAATGAAGTTGGAAATTAGCAACTCAGGAATCCCTAGAGCATATGCAAACACATGGAGATTGAACAACATGCTCCTGAATGAACAATGGGTCATAGAAGAAATTAAAAGAGAAATCAAAAACTTTCTGGAAGTAAATGAGGATAACAGCACAACATACCAAAATTTATGGGACGCAGCAAAAGCAGTGTTAAGAGGGAAGTTTAGCCGGCGCCACGGCTCACTAGGCTAATCCTCCGCCTAGCGGCGCCGGCACACCGGGTTCTAGTCCCGGTCGGGGCGCCGGATTCTGTCCCGGTTGCCCCTCTTCCAGGCCAGCTCTCTGCTGTGGCCAGGGAGTGCAGTGGAGGATGGCTCAGGTGCTTGGGCCCTGCACCCCATGGGAGACCAGGAAAAGCACCTGGCTCCTGGCTCCTGCCATCGGATCAGCGCGGTGCGCCGGCCGCAGCATGCCGGCCGCGGCGGCCATTGGAGGGTGAACCAACGGCAAAGGAAGACCTTTCTCTCTGTCTCTCTCTCTCACTGTCCACTCTGCCTGTCCAAAAAAAAAAAAATAATAAAATAAAAAAAAAAAAAAAAGAGGGAAGTTTATATCAATAGGTGCCTACATCAAGAAATTAGAAAGGCACCAACTAGATGAGCTTTCAATTCACCTCAAGGATCTAGAAAACCTACAGCAAACCAGACCCAAATCTAGTAGGAGAAGAGAAATAATTAAAATCAGAGAAGAAATCAACAGGATTGAATCAAGAAAAACATTCCAAAAAATCAGCCAAACGAGGAGCTGGTTTTTTTAAAAAAATAAACAAAATTGACACCCCATTGGCGCAACTAACTAAAAAAAGAAGAGAAAAGACCCAAATCAATAAAATCAGAGATGAAAAAGGAAATGTAACAACAGACACCACAGAAATAAAAAGAATCATCAGAAATTACTACAAGGACTTGTATGTCAGCAAACAGGGAAACCTATCAGAAATGGATAGATTCCTGGACACATGCAACCTACCTAAATTGAACCAGGAAGACATCGAAAACCTAAATAGACCCATAACTGAGACAGAAATTGAAACAGTAATAAAGGCCCTCCCAACAAAGAAAAGCCCAGGACCAGATGAATTCACTGCTGAATTCTACCAGACATTTAAAGAAGAACTAACTCCAATTCTTCTCAAACTATTCAGAACAATCGAAGAAGAGGGAATCCTCCCAAATTCTTTCTATGAAGCCAGCATCACCTTAATTCCTCAGCCGGAAAAAGATGCAGCACTTAAAGAGAATTACAGACCAATATCCCTGATGAACATAGATGCAAAAATCCTCAATAAAATTCTCGCCAATAGAATGCAACAACACATCAGAAAGATCATCCACCCAGACCAAGTGGGATTTATCCCTGGTATGCAGGGATGGTTTAATGTGCGCAAGACAATCAATGTGATACACCACATTAACAGACTGCAGAAGAAAAACCATATGATTATCTCAATAGATGCCGAGAAAGCATTTGATAAAATACAACACCCGTTCATGATGAAAACTCTAAGCAAACTGGGTATGGAAGGAACATTCCTCAATACAATCAAAGCAATCTATGAAAAACCCATGGCCAACATCCTATTGAATGGGGAAAAGTTGGAAGCATTTCCACTGAGATCTGGGACCAGACAGGGATGTCCACTTTCACCACTGCTATTCAATATAGTTCTGGAGGTTCTAGCCAGAGCTATTAGGCAAAAAAAGAAATTAAAGGGATACAAATTGGGAAGGAAGAACTCAAACTATCCCTCTTTGCAGATGACATGATTCTTTATTTAGGGGACCCAAAGAACTCTACTAAGAGACTATTGGAACTCATAGAAGATTTTGGCAAAGTAGCAGGGTATAAAATCAATGCACAAAAATCAACAGCCTTTGTATACACAGACAATGCCATGGCTGAGGAAGAACTTCTAAGATCAATCCCATTCACAATGCTACAAAAACAATCAAATACCTTGGAATAAACTTAACCAAGGATGTTAAAGATCTCTACGATGAAAATTACAAAACCTTAAAGAAAGAAATAGAAGAGGATACCAAGAAATGGAAAAATCTTCCATGCTCATGGATTAGAAGAATCAATATCATCAAAATGTCCATTCTCCCAAAAGCAATTTATAAATTCAATGCAATACCAATCAAGATACCGAAGACCTTCTTCTCAGATCTGGAAAAAATGGTGCTGAAATTTATATGGAGGCACAAGAGACCTCGAATAGCTAAAGCAATCTTGTACAACAAAAACAAAGCCGGAGGCATCACAATACCAGATTTCAGGACATACTACAGGGCAGTTGTAATTAAAACAGCATGGTACTGGTACAGAAACAGATGGATAGACCAATGGAACAGAATTGAAATGCCAGAAATCAACCCAAACATCTACAGCCAACTTATATTTGATCAAGGATCTAAAACTAATTCCTGGAGCAAGGACAGTCTATTCAATAAATGGTGCTGGGAAATTTGGATTCCCACGTGCAGAAGCATGAAGCAAGACCCCTACCTTACACCTTACACAAAAATCCACTCAACATGGATTAAAGACCTAAATCTACGACCTGACACCATCAAGTTAAAGAGAACATTGGAGAAATCCTTCAAGATATTGGCACAGGCAAAGAGTTTCTGGAAAAGACCCGGGAGGCACAGGCAGTCAAAGCCAAAATCAACTATTGGGATTGCATCAAATTGAGAAGTTTCTGTACTGCAAAAGAAACAGTCAGGAGAGTGAAGAGACAACCAACAGAATGGGAAAAAATATTTGCAAACTATGCAACAGATAAAGGGTTAATAACCAGAATCTACAAAGAGATCAAGAAACTCCACAAAAACAAAACCAACAACCCAATTAAGAGATGGGCCAAGGACCTCAATAGACATTTTTCAAAAGAGGAAATCCAAATGGCCAACAGGCACATGAAAAAATGTTCAAGGTCATTAGCAATCAGGGAAATGCAAATCAAAACCACAATGAGGTTTCACCTCACCCCGGTTAGAATGGCTCACATACAGAAATCTACCAACAACAGATGCTGGCGAGGATGTGGGGAAAAAGGGACACTAACCCACTGTTGGTGGGAATGCAAACTGGTCAAGCCACTATGGAAGTCAGTCTGGAGATCCCTCAGAAACCTGAAGATAACCCTACCATTCGACCCAGCCATCCCACTCCTTGGAATTTAACCAAAGGAACTTAAATTGGCAAACAAAAAAGCGGTCTGCAGCCTAATGTTTATTGCAGCTCAATTCACAATAGCTAAGACCTGGAACCAACCTAAATGCCCATCAACGGTAGACTGGATAAAGAAATTATGGGATATGTACTCTTTAGAATACTATACTGCAGTAAGAAACAACGAAATCCAGTCATTTGCAACAAAATGGAGGAATCTGGAACACATCATGCTGAGTGAAATAAGCCAGTCCCAAAGGGACAAATACCATATGTTCTCCCTGATCGGTGACAACTGACTGAACACCAAAAAGGAAACCTGTTGAAGTGAAATGGACACTATGGGAAACGGTGACTTGATCAGCATAGCCCTGACTGTTAATGAACAACTTAATACATTATCCCTCTTAGTAGTAGTTTTTTTTGTCTGTTCTACTTAATATGACTGGTTTAATTCTGTAATTAATACACAGTTATTCTTAAGTGTTGAAAATTAACTGAAATGTGATCCCTGTTAAACATAAGAGTGGGAATAAGAGAGGGAAGAGATGTATAATTTGGGACATGCTCAAGCTGACTTGCCCCAAATGGTAGAGTTAGAAACATACCAGGGGATTCCAATTCAATCGCATCTAGGTGGCATGTACCAATGCCATCTCACTATTCCAAGTGATCAATTTCAGTTCACAATTGATCATAATGAAAGGACTAAGAGTCAAAGGGAGCACATAAACAAGTCTAGTACCTGCTAACACTAACCGATGGAATAACTAAAGGGGAGAGTGATCCAACATGGGAAGTGAGATACTCAGCAGACTCATAGAATGGCAGATGTCCTAAATAGCACTCTGGCCTCAGAATCAGCCCTAAAGGCACTTGGATCTGGCTGAAAAGCCCATGAGAGTATTTCAGGCATGGAAAGCCAAGACACTCTGGCAAAAGATCTCTGTGAGTGAGATCCCAGTGGAAAGAACAGGTCATCAAAGAAGGAGGTACCTTTCTCTGAAGGGAGGAGAGAACCTCCACTTTGACTATGACCTTGTCTAAACAAGATAAGAATCGGAGAACTCAGAGGCTTCTATAGCCTTGGAAACTCATGACTGGAGCATAGGGAGATTACTGATGCCATAGACAGGAGTGTCAATTGGTAAAGTCAACAACAGGAGTCACTGTGCACTTACTCCTCATGTAGGATCTCTGTCCTTAATGTGCTGTGTATTGAGATTTAATGCTATAACGAGTACTCAAACAATATATTTCACTTTGTGTTTCTATGGGGGTGCAAACTGTTGAAATCCTTACTTAATGCATACTAAACTGATCCTCTGTTAAAAAAAAAAAAAAGAAATTATCAACTCCCAACTTGACTCTCACTGGGATTAAACATGACAATAGGTCTGATCTGATTTCATCATCATTTAAAAAAAATCATCTATTATTTTTCACTTTATGTTTCTGTGTGGGAGCAAACTGTTGAAATCCTTACTTAATGTATACTAAGCTGATCTTCTGTATATTAAGATAATCGAAAATGAATCTTGATGTGAATGGAAGGGGAGAGGGAGTGGAAAAGGGGAGGGTTGTGGATGGGAGGGACGGTATGTGGGGGAAGCCATTGTAATCCATAAATCGTACTTTGGAAATTTATATTCATTAAATAAAAGTTAAAAAAAAATTAAGAGTGGGAAGGGAGAGAGAAGGAAGAAAGTTAGGAGTAGGGTCTGGAAGGAAGTTAGGGTGGGAAGTATCACTATGTTCCTAAATTTGTACACAGGAAATACATGAAGTTTTTATGCCTTTAATAAAATTAAAAAACAAAACAAAACAAAACCCCCAAAAGATAAACAACAACATGGCTTTTATTAATGCTTACTGGCAAACTGAGTGAATGGGGAATCCAGATACTCACACATTGCATCGGTTATAAACAGTGGCTAAATCTAAAAAAATAAAGCTAAGCAGAGGAAACATTCACAGAGCAAAACACTGCCAGAAAATTTCTGGGTAAACAGAATCATAGAAATGTTTAGGATTCGGCAATTATATTTAAACTTTTAATGAGTGTGATGATTATAGATGCTTAGATATGACAATATTTGGATATTATGTATGAGACTCTCCAGATTTCTAATGATTATCTTAGAGCCTCATAGGGAAGACAGCAGAGGAGTTCACAGAAATATCTTGATTCTGTGAAGAGTTTTGCATGCAATTCAATTAATAATAGTAGCTATCATGTACTGAGGGCACACCAGATGTTGGATTTTCTGCTGTTATCTAATCCCAATAGAACTTGGCAAAATAGTTAGGACTACAGCCATTTTGAAAAATGCAGAAAACAAAGGATCAAGGGCCTTTAGTGACTACACCAAAAGTTACTGCTTTTAGGATTTGAATTAGAATTGTATCATGTTTGCTAGATTCTAAAGCCCATGCCTTTCTCAGGAAAAATAAATAAATATAAAAATAAAAAAATTCCTCTTTTGCACTATGATAGGCCTTCAAAAGGCTCATGAAAAATGTGTATTATGAAAAATACCTATGGATGGATTTAAAATATTTTGGGCCAATATAAAATTATCTTTGATTTTGATTTTACATGAACTTTTTGAAGTCCTCTCATATTTCTATCAGATTTATGGTAAACAATTTTAACATTGCTAAAACTTCTACTTGGTGCATACCACCTGGTACTAGATATTCAAAGAACCTCATCACCTTCAAAAACAGATATTAGGGTGTTGGTGCTATGGTATAATTGACTAAACCTCTGTCTACGGTGCCAGCATTCCATTTGGGCGCAGGTTTGTGTCCCAGCTGCTCCTGTTCCAATTTAACTCTCTGCTATAGCTTGGGAAAGCAGCAGAAGAAGGCCCAAGCACTTGGGCCCCTGTACCCATGTGGGAGACCCCAAAGGCGGCCCTGACTCCTGGCGCTGGATCGCCTCAGCTCCAGCCATTGGCCATTTGGGGAATGAACCAGCACGTGGAAGACCTCTCTCTCTCTCTCTCTCCTACTCTCTGTCTGCAACTCTCTCTCAAATAAATATTTTTTTTAAAAAAGCAGATATTAGAAAAACTTCCATTTTTATTTGATGTACTCAGTATCTCTGCTCAATTTTCACAGAGGACTGATAACTCAAGGCTGATAAATCACTTGTATGAGTCAAAGACTTTCTTCAAATTCTCACTGAAGTATCAGACAGAGAAGGTTGAAAGCACTCAGTTTCTTAAATACTTCTGAATACATCTTGAAATTATTTCCTATATTCTAAATCCTTTCTGGAAAAGCAAAACTTGCAGCCTATTGGCAAGCATGAAGTGGCAGGATAGAGAAATAGCTGTATATGATCAATACATTTATCAAAAGTATTCTGACACGAGATTCAGAAACAATTTAAATATCTTGATAGGAAACATTTCATTTATTTCTCAGTTTCTTACCAGTTTTTTTAGCCTATAATTTCTACAGAATTGATATTAGATCTTTGGATACTGACTTGTAACTGTCCCAGAATAATAATATCTGTCTACTTAGAGTATGTAAAATCAAGTATGTGAAATCCATCATCTGGAATTAATTTAATATCAAGGTATTTACAGCAATTGATATTAAAATCTGATTTTTTTAAAAGAGGAGTGCATGTTGTTAGGAAACTGGCGCAGTTGTAGCCAGGTGGCCACATAGCCCAGCTACCTGAGCTAGGCTCCACCCCCATCCTAATGGGATTTGCTGCTCCTGCTTCTCTTGGCCTCTCTTGGCTTCTCTCCTCTCTCTTCTCCCTCCTCTGTCTCTCTTATAGTCTCCTTCTCTCTTTTTCCTTCGCCGCCCCTTCACTCTGGTCTGTAGAGTGTTCCCCAATAAACCCTTTCCTTTACTCCAGTGTCCGGTGTGCTTTGCAACGGCTAACATTAAGATATAACATTGGTGCTGTGAGTTGGATAGCCTCATATTGGTAATCCAGTGTCCCCCAGTGCTCTGGGGTCCTGGATTTCTGCCGGTCACAAAGCACACCTCCGGAACTCTTTCCAAGCCACCAAATGCTCTGCAATCTCCATCCCCACATCGACCTTCCAAATTTTGAGGTAAGACACAGAACAGGAAGCTCTCACGGCAACTCTACTTGTCTACTGAGTTGTTGTCTACTCTCGTCTACATTTGTCTGAGGCTTTTCTACTCAAGTCTAAGGTCATAGTGCTAGACACCACAACTCCTACTTAAGGCCTTTAGCCTCTATGGACACTGTGTCCAGGCAATAGTGGGTGCGAGTGACAACTCCATCTCTGTTGGCCTCTTTACAGGCAAGGCCCTGGGCTCCAGTGGGCACTTGGGTGACGACCCCGCCTTCTGTTCCCATATTCTCTCACTAGTCAGGATGCGAGGACGCTTGCAATCCACGGATCTGACTCTACAGGTCGCAATGGGAACGTTTCTCTAACTGCGTTCTGTCTGATGGTCCCTCTCAAATTGGCCCCAGCCCTCAAAAAGCGGCCCCTCCATGGTGGCACATTTGGCCCTGAGGGATCGGAAGTCGGAGTAGTTTGACCCTGATAACATCTTATCACTTCTGTGAGCGTTCGGGAAAATGGAAGGAGATTCCATATGTTCAAGCCTTTTCCTATTTTTGAACTAAGCCTTCCCTGTGTACTTCTGGTCTCCAAGATTCGCACTGGGGGCAGAAGCCTGAGCAAAAAATCCTCTCTTCTGCCCCAATCCTGTTCCCACCACTACCACAACCTCCTTATTGCTCCAATCTACAGGCACTGGCTCAGCCACCTCCTGAGGCCTCAGCAGCTGAAGCTCCAGCGCCATTATCCCCCATGCAGCAGATGCGTCCTCACCTCCCCCTCCTGCCGAATTCCAGGGGGCGGGGTCAACCTCTACTCCCACCACCACTGCAATCTCTTCCATCTTCTCTCAAGCCCCTTGCTTATCTATTCCTCAAAGCCATTCTCTGCCCACGTGTACTTCCTCCCTAGCTCCTACCCCCACTCTAAGGATATCTCCCCCTCCCACCTTAGAACCAGTCCTGGCCCAAAGTGTACTATCTCTGTCTTATCGGATTGGGAATGGCAGTCTCCATGGTCTCCAACTGGTCTTTTGTCCCTCTCTTGTCCCAGTCTTACCATAAGAATAGCAAGGGAAGGGTAGTCCCATCCTTTTGGGCTCCCTGCTTATTGAGAAACAAATTAGGTATCCCACCCTTCTGAGGGCTCTTTTGTTTTATCATGAGCAAGCCAGACAGGAAAATCAGATTTCCTCCATGGACCTGGCTCACTGTAATTTTTCTTTAAATCTAGGATACCACTACCTTTGAAACTACTGCTTTGTAAAATGCTGAATGTATTTTGCAATTTATTTTAACAGGTTTCTGGGTAATCAGTACTCAATGAAACAGCAATGGGTAATTAGTACTTGTCTTAGATGAATGCAATTTTAATTTCAATTAAATTCAGATAAAAATATATCAGCATCCTAAGTCATTTAGGTGTAACTGCTAATTTAAATTGGGTAAAACTTTTGTATACTCAACATGTTATAGTCTATAAAAAACTATTTGGGTTAGTTTATAAACTGTGAAAATAGTTCAACACTGTTTAAAGTAACTCAGGCTGAAATTTGATGTGCTACCTTAATCTTACTCTGAAAATTTTTAATGGGTTATTTCAAAATTAAATCAAGGACATTGGCAGATGAAAACACCACAAGTATACTAATCTATTCCTCTTTACTGTAAAATTAAAATCTGATTCTCTGTTAAAGCAATGAATTAAAGTGATATATTCTCTTGATGTCTGTTAAATTCTAATTGTTTAAAAACAGCTGAATTTTTATTAAGAGCTATGGGTTATTTAAATATGTGCTTATTTTCAAACATTTAAATAATTACCTTGTAACAATGATCAAATTTGGTCTATATTATGTTATGATGTTAAAGAATCTTACTTCAACCAGATATTTTGGATTTTGAGCCTTCTTGACATTCTTGACAGGCATTCAAAAAATCAAAAATCAAAGTTTCAAAGAATTTGGACTCTGAAATTTCCAGTAAATTTTGGACTTCGGTTTTTCCAGTTCGGGCCCAACTGAAAAAATCGAAGGACCTATGTCTCTTATCTTGTTGAGACACCAACTAATCAGGCTATTTGGATTATATTAGAAGTACTGTCAAGATGTGAAGTGGTGCTAAATTTTAAGTTTCTATAATATAAAATGGCACTTATACAAATGTCTGAAAATTTAGTCTAATAATCTTGGCTGGCGCCATGGCTCACTAGGCTAATCCTCCGCCTTGCGGCCCCGGCACACTGGGTTCTAGTCCCGGTCGGGGTGCCAGATTCTGTCCTGGTTGCCCCTCTTCCAGGCCAGCTCTCTGCTGTGGCCAGGGAATGCAGTGGAGGATGACCCAAGTGCTTGGGCCCTGCATCCCATGGGAAACCAGGAGAAGCACCTGGCTCCTGTCATCGGATCAGCGTGGTGCGCTGGCTGCAGTGCACTGGCCACGGCGGCCATTGGAGGGTGAACCAACAGCAAAGGAAGACCTTTCTCTCTGTCTCTCTCTCTGTCCACTCTGCCTGTCAAAAAAAAAAAAAGTCTAATATTCTTGTGTTACTAGACATGATGGTTATTTTAATGAGAAAGCCTCAGAGGCCTAAAAGAGTTAAATACTTTGTAAAATCCTACAGATGCTCTCAAAATACTGTGTGAAGTAAGCAAGTGCCTCTTGTTGATTAATGAGTTTATAATTTTAAATGTGGCAACTTAAATTCTTTTGTCACCCACAGTTTTGTATATCAGACTTGCTGCTTATAAAACTACAGCATTGTTCGTTCTGTGTTTAGGTGTCCTCCTATAGGTTCTGATGGAATTTTTCCAGCCACATGTATTATATTTAGTGCTTTTGGATGACTCTGTAACCAGATGAAGCCAATAATATATTAAAGGTACTAACTGTGAGAAAGTATGGTTAGCTGAGGTTACTAAAACAAAAAGCAATTCAAATGAATTGGTAATTTACAAACAGAAGTTAGATTAAAAAAAAAACTATTAAAACTGCTATATTGGTCTATTATGTTATGTTATATGTGTATACATACTGTATGTCTATATGGGAAAATTTAAGAGTTTTATTTTAATTGGCTTATAGATAAAAGATTGCCCATAAATTTAAGCTGCTAAAATTAATCAAAGATACATTTTAATTCGTGTGACCTGAATCTCTGTATCATATGCTTTAAATGTGTTGGTAGAAAAAACTAGAAACATTTTATATGCTTGTGCTGAAATTTGCTGGTTAAACAAGCTACACCATGTTAGATATTTAAGAGATGTTTCCAAATATACGTATTCTTAATATTTATAGAAGGCATTGGACCTTCTGGTAAATGTTTTCGTAAGTTGTTATCTAATGGTTAAAACTGCTTTCTAAGTTTTCATGTGATATTGCTGTTGTCAGTAAGCGATCTGGGACTTGCTCCCCCATTTCTCTATTCTAAGCCCAACTTGTTCTTTCATTTCTCTGTTCTCTTCTAGGTAGGAAACTAATTCTATTATGAAGGAATCTCCAAGATTCAAAATTTGATTTTAGATTTTACAAAAGAGATGGCTAACATTTTTCTGTAATAGCATAGCCAAAATAAGAGCTTAAATTATAATTTCTTAGCTAGATTTACTTCGCCATCAGCAAGGTAAACAGTATACAGGAAAGCCTCCCTTTCAGAACAAAGGGAAAGAAAGTTTTAAAGTGAGAATATAGATTTCCTCATGGGCATTGTCTGCCTCAACATAAACTACTACAGAACATGCCTGTGACTACAGACTTCTAGTTTAGGCCACTGAAGATTAGAGATGGGACTTGAGCACCCCCTTGACTTGCATCCTCTGGTCTGCTTTAACAAAAACCAGGAGGAAAAGAAAGCTAGGCATCAGAAGCAATGGGTAGCAGGCCTATTAATGGCTGTTCTGTACAGTGATCTGCCCTCAAGGAGACCCAACAGGCCAGTCTACTGCAGTAGCTTTCAGTGTGGAAAGCCTGGGCTTCTGCAGAGGTCAGCTTGTGAAGAGCCCTGGCAGCTCTGCCAAGAGTTGGATCACTGGAAATAGACCTGCCCTGGAGTCGAAGGATGCCCAGGTCAGAGCCACAGATCTTATTGGCTCTAAGCCAAAAAGCCCTTCACTTGGCCCAGCTTTCAAAGTGACCACTGCAACTGAGGAAATGGCCAAGTAGTGTCAGTAACATTGCAGGCAGAGCTGTATATTTCCTGTTGGAGTTGCTACTTGCCTTTACCTGGCCAGCTCTCCTCCCAGGCCAGCTAGGTAATGGAAGTCAACAGGGTGCCTTCCCCAAGGAGGTTCACACTCCTGTAGGATGTACCCTATGAAGAGATAGATACGTCTGGACCTAATAATTTACAAGGCTTTAAAGCCCACCTGATTATTATCAAGCCCCTTCTGTCAGGTTCTATTTGCCTCTCAATCAGAAAACTTAATTGTAGCTCAGATAGCACCTTTCTTAGGTTCTCTAATAACAACTCTGTCTTCTGTATCTAGCCCACTTGAGCATCATTCCTTTGTAATCATAGCCTCTACTCTACCACCAATGGCTCTACTCCCAAGCTGTGTGAACTGATGGTCCTCTTCCCCACTTAATGTTGTATGATTGTTCAGAATTTCTCTACAGACAAGCCCCACTACCTGCAAAAGTTAGTGGCCTTTCTCCCAGTCTTGGCTGGAATCAGCTTTAAGCTACATCCATCAAACTTTCCCCACAAGGGTCCAGAGACCCCCTCCATTTCCTCTCTATAAAATCCTCTTATTACCTGGTTAATGCTCTTAGGATCATTGGTTACTGTTCTCACCCTGTCTTTTATACTACAGTGTCTAAGTGTTTATAGCAGGCTATAATGGAACAAACAAAGGCCTTCAACAACCAGGCGGTCAACCAAATGCTGCTACAAAGATTTACTCGGCTCCCCACACAGGAGACAGCGACTTGAGACATCGCCCCATGCCAGCGAAGAGTACATCAACGCCCCATGTCTGCAGGAAGTAGCTCTAAAGACAGATCATCGTCCCTCTACCCCTCTTGGACTTTTGGGACTAATGTAATCCCATACAAACCTTGCTTTATAAAAAACAAAAGGGGGGGATGTTAGGAAACTGGCGCAGTTGTAGCCAGGTGGCCACATGGCCCAGCTACCTGAGCCAGGTCCACCCCCATCCTAATGGGATTCGATGCTCCTGCTTCCCTGCCCACCCTCAGGCAAAGTTTTAAAGGGGCCTGTTCCTGCACACGTGCTCTCTCGGTCCTTCTCTCCCGCGCTCTCTTGGCCTCTCTTGACTTCTCTCCTCTCTCTCCTCCCTCCTCTGTCTGTCTCTCTTATAGTCTCCTTCTCTCTTTTTCCTTCGCCGCCCCTTCACTCTGGTCTGTAGGGTGTTCCCCAATAAACCCTTTCCCTTACTCTGGTGTCCAGTGTGCTTTGCGACGGCTAACATTAAGATGTAACACATGTAATTTTGGAATGTATAACTAAAAGGGCAATACTTTGTAAAAATAGATTTTTAGTAATAGTGCAACTTTATTAATTTAAATGCCCTGAACTTTTATTACATTTTACTCCACTTAAAATTTTTATTTATTTGAAGGCAGTATGTAACAAATGCTGGTGAGTATGTAGAGAAAGTGGAATTCTTAAACACATTTTGTGGGGATATAAATTAGTATAGCCGCTATAGAAAACAGCATGAAGTTTTCATAATAACACTACAATAAGAACAGCTACATGATCCAGTAATCCTACTGCTTGAAATAAATCCAAAAGTCATGAAATCATTGTTATCAAAGACATATCATTTCTCCATGTTTACTGAAGCACTGTACACAATGGACAAGATATGGAATCCATCAAGGTGTTCATCATTAGATGAATACATATAGAGAATGTCATGTAAATATTCACCATAGAATACTATTCAGTCATCAAAGAATGAAATTGTGTCATTTGCAGCAATATCAATAGAACTAGAAGATATCTTCTTGAGTGAAATAATCCAGACACAGCAAGGAAAATGTTGTATGTTCCCTTTTATAAGTGGAAGCTAAAACAAAACAAAGAAACAAAAAGCTTCAATCTGAACACAAAATGTTGAGAACACTGATTCATAGGAATGGGGAGGGGGATAGAGGCAGTTTTGATAATGGTTACCAAATCAGTGTAAGATTGAAAGAATAAGATCCCAGTACTACACAGCATAATGGAGAAATTTTATATTCTACAATACTTAGTAGATATGGTATGACCAAAAAGAAGAAAAAAAGCTCCAACCTTTCAATTAAAAGTAGTGTCAAAGGCAGGGAAATGCTGATTGCCCTGATTTGATCAGTGTACACTGTTATTAAAATATCACACTGTAGCCCATAAATATGTACAATTATTGATAGTAAAATATTTTTAAACAGTGTTACCAGAAACAGATGAATAAGTTTTATCTAAATCTAGGATGTATAGCCTAAAAGATAAACTGTAAGGAGCCATTGAAATTGACATGCAAAAATTATGTGTAGTATCTCAATTACAGATGATCCCTTGTTATGTTCCACTTACAATTTTTTTTTAATTTTTCAATGGTTTGAAAGTAACACTTATTCAGTAGAAATTGTGCTTCACATTTTTAATTTTGATCTTTCCCCATTCCAATACTCTTCTTGTGATGCTGGGCAGCTGCTACAAGCAATGATCCCAGTCAGCTGTGATCACAGGGGGAACAACCAGCGCTCTGCAGTGTTGTGAAGATGGCATGTTTGGTAGGGTAGAGGTAGTAGCCCATTTTTGACAATGATAATTTCAACCTATGACAGATATTTTTAGGACACATGCCTTCATAAATCATGGAGCACCTGTAGTTGCAAATTTTGTATCATTTGATGACATCAATATCTTAAATTTCTCAATGAGTAAATTTCAGAAATATATTTTGAAACTTGAGTGGGGGGCGATTAGGGTTTCAAATATTATTTGATTTGTCAAAGATTATTCATTAATTCATTCAACAAAACCTTATTTATTTATTTGTAATGATATAGTATATTAGAGTTTACTGATACAACAATAAATAAACATTTAATATTAAAATAAAAGACACACACAGACAGAAAATAAGCAATGAGAGACACAGAGATCTCCTACCCACTGTTTCACTCCCCAGATAGTAGCAGTAGCCCAGGCTGAAGCTGGGAACTGGAAATTCAGTGTGGATCTGCCATGTCGGTGGCAGAGGTCCAACTGTTTGGGCCATTACCTGCTTTATCCATGGTGTGCATTGGTGGAAAGCTGAACTTGAACCTAGGCACTCCTATATGCGATATGAATGTCCCAAGACACATTGCTATGCCTAATGTCAGCTCCATTGTTCATATTCTAATCACATTTAAATGATGAAAACAGGCTTCTCGCCTTGCCATTATGTGTTGGATTTTTCCTTGGTTAACACATTACAGTTCTGGAAACTCAAGTTCTCCTCAAATAAGAAAAAAAAGATTTTACTTACTTTGTTAATCTCACAAATCATCTCTCAGTGTCCAGTCTAATAAAGCTTGGGGCTGATCATTTCTTAATTTAGAAAGGTTAAGTTTATGCTATAAACTTTAATAAATATACACTATTCCTAACTTCATAGATGATATCTTTTAAATGAATTATAAATTAGTTTTAACTGAACTGCAGTAGTCATGTAATAATTTAGGTGGTAATTATGTAGCTTATAGAAGGTACAGCCGTGTAATTTTACTCAATTTTGGACACATTTGCATATACATCAGAGAAAAGTTAATAAAATGAACTGAAAACTTTTTTTTAACTTTTGAGCATCTTTGACCTTGAAAGAAGAAGGCTAAAATTATTGGTAAAAATTGGGTTTGGAACTATATTATCTACAGATTTCAATTATATATGCCACCCCCTAGGAAACAGAAAGCTGGTTATATTAACTTGTTGTATTATCTTCAGTCCAGAAGCTTTCACTGACAAGGCTGAGCTTATCTCTTACTCGTGGATTTTTTAGCAAAAAGACTTCATGCATCAAACTCCTCGTTTCAACACTGCTATCTGTCTCCCTTTTCTCTTTTTCTCTTCTCCCCAAACTTTCATTTTATTCTTGCTGTCCATTTCCAGGTCTTCTTGAAGAGAACTAAAACCTCACTATCACTGTCTACCACATATAATGTGGAAGCAAAACATAATATTTAATTTTAAAATATTAACTATTTAAAATATTAACTATTGTTGTTTTATCACATAGTACTCCACACAGAATGTTTGTGTTTGTCTATAAAACTCTGTTTTGCATATTTACATTCAAATGTTATCTTAGAATCTTAGAATCCTGCACTTCAGAATCATAAAACAATGTCACTTGCTATCTGTCTAGGAAAATCGAAAGAATGGATTCTCAATTAAAGTTCAAAAATGACAAGCATATTTCTATACCACAGAAATTATGATACTGATGAGAGAAGACTTTTTTGGAGGTCTTAGAAAGTTAATGTTTTATTTAATACCTGTGGGCTTCCATTATCCAGAATATATTTTCCTGTTTTGATTTTTATTCACTGCTCCCTTCCTCACATATCAGGATGTAAGCCATGCATTTGTGGTCTTAAATTCTAAAAGCAGCTGAAATATTAAGGCAGACTTTCCTTGCTTTTGTGACACATGCAGGCGGTTCAGCATTCTTGGAACAACAAACAAGGAAATCGGTGCATTTATACAAATGCAAAGACAGTGGTGACTTGGCAGGGGAAATGAAATGGAACAAATATGCCTTAGGGCCACTTTAAACAAGAGATTAAGAAATGGAACCTAAGCGAATAGGGGAGAGAACTGATGTTTACTCTGTCACAAACATCAAGCAGTACCTTGTCTCCAATGCTCTTAAAAGGTTATTTTAGTAACCAAAGGCATTCTTAATAAACCTACACTCCTATCTGTGGGGTGAGTTTCTTTAGAAATATACTGATGCCGGATTAATAATTTCTTTAATTTCACAAATATTAATCACACATTGTGGGGAGCAACTCGGACTAGACTAAGTTACTGGAATTAAGACTTATTCTATGCATCTGCTCTCCCACAATATGGTGCTGGGAGAGGAGGAAACAGCTTCTACGCAGCTGCCTCTTGCCAACTTGAGTGATGACCTCCAGGAGCTGATCCTGCTCCTGATTGGAGGAGAGCAGCGTACTCGGCGTGTGGGCAGCCGAGTTGGGATTGGCGGAAGAGGACTATAAAGGAGGAGAGAGACAACATGCACCAGGAACATCTATCTGAAGGAACACCTGTGCAGCCCCCAAGAGAGCCGGCCGGCGGTGTGCCGCTCCCCCGCGGAAGCGGGGAAAGTGGCTAGGGGGAACCGCCCTTCCACGGAGGTGGAAGGGTCGGTAGTCAACCCGGGAAGAACCAGCAGCAAACCCGGGGAGGGCCGAGCAGACAAAAGAACAGCGCAGGGTCCTGTGTCATTCCTCCACGAAGACGGGGAGCGACAACACATCTAAAAGTGTGTGTGGGACACTGCCAAGTGCTGGAGTTACAGCATGAACAATCTCTAAAACAGTGATTCTCAACCCTGGCTGCTTCTAAGGACTGATTTCAGAGGAGTCATAAAATTACATGAAGACCCCTGCCCACCCCCAGAGATCCTGCATCAATGTGTCTGTTGGGGTCTTGACAACTGTGATTTTCTACGTTCTCCCAGTAATTTTTAAAAACTCAGCCAGAGTTGAGACCCTTAGGAGGTCCTGGAATCTCATATCTCCTTTGAGAAAACACAAAGGAACAATAACAATAAAAGCGTACTTGGAAAAGGTCTTGAAAATAATTTTAGTTTGGCACAAAATTTTTTTGGAATCTATGCATAATAGGGGTCTTTAAAATGGCATGGAGGCCGGCGCCGCGGCTCACTAGGCTAATCCTCCGCCTAGCGGCGCCGGCACACCGGGTTCTAGTCCCGGTTGGGGCGCCGGATTCTGTCCCGGTTGCCCCTCTTCCAGGCCAGCCCTCTGCTGTGGCCAGGGAGTGCAGTGGAGGATGGCCCAGGTGCTTGGGCCCTGCACCCCATGGGAGACCAGGAAAAGCACCTGGCTCCTGGCTCCTGCCATCGGATCAGTGCGGTGCGCCGGCCGCAGCGCGCCGGCCGCGGCGGCCATTGGAGGGTGAACCAACGGCAAAGGAAGACCTTTCTCTCTGTCTCTCTCTCTCACTGTCCACTCTGCCTGTCAAAAAATAAAAAAATAAAAAAAAATGGCATGGAAATGTATTTTATAAAGAAACTGTGCATTGATTTAAAACATGTTCTACACCAAAATGAAGTTACCTGTTCATCCAAGTCTCCATGGACTTTTTGAAGTATACTCTTGTAGTAGAACAGACTGTGCTGTGATGTCCCAAGTACTCCTAACTTTGCTTAAGGGAGGGATGCATCTCAGGTAAATAAAGGACAAGGAATGCATATTTCAGACTTCAAAGAAGTTGCAGCTGACCAACCATTCCCGAACAACTAAAAGTGCCAGAGATCTAGATGGTACCACCAACAAGCCATATCTCAGCTAAACACTTCACATCAATGATGCGATGCCTGACAAGACAGGTAGTGAGAATATTAATGGTGACAAAAATCATCAAATGAAGCAAGAATAGCAATGATAAATTATAGTTTTATTCAGTAAGAGGTGATTAAGTGTTATTTGTCTATTAATTAGAGACGTTATGAATTCAAATAAACTGTTTCATTGCAAGAGCCTATCACTCAGACGTATGACTAGGATACTAATATTTTAGGAGTTCGATTAAATATTATGTTTACCTCATGACTGTCTGCTTCTTTCTCCATCCTTACTAATTTCCTGAAAATTCCAATTGAACATGTTCTCTCAAATACCTCCAAACTACCCCAGCCAGGCTTACATCCTTTCTCCCTTGGATCATATATCTCCAAAGTACATGAGCCTTTGGCAAATTGTTCACCTCCACAGACTTGTCTTGCCTCCTGTATAAAATTCAGGATAATAATGGATCAGAACCAGTCCAGATGATTTTATAAGGTCTCTTCTGGCTCCAAGGTACAACAGCTTTTTGATTGGTTCAAGCCTTGCTTAATGCCATACATATAACATAGTTTGGGCAAAACTATGAAATTTGAAAATTCCTTAATAATGGACTGACAATAATCATCTGATTTTAGTGAATTATATAGACCACATTGCTAACCCTTACTTATTACCATTAACACTCCTATCTGCTTTTGAAAAATCCCTAATTTTTTGTTTCTTACCTTTTGACTTGCGATCATGGTATGACCTGCCTCGATAATGAGGGGTGTCCAAGTACAAGTTCTCAAGATCTTCTTGCCATGACTCTGGATTGAAATGCTTAAGCAGATCTTCCACAGTATCAAATTCTGCAATTGTTTTGTCCAAAGCATCCGCAGTGAGAGTGGGATCCGTTACTGATGGATTGTGATAGGATACCCCCTAAGAATAACATACAGCTCATTGTACTCAGAAGTCCATTGCTATCAAATACAACAGTCACACAACTTTATAGACAAACAGGCATCTGATAAGATACCATATATCTAAATACAATGGGAGAGTCATTTAGTATTGTCTTGCCATATCCTTAAGTAGGAGCAATTTATTTGTAACATATAGTCATTCACTTTTTTTTTGCAAACCAAAGTCAGAGAGAGTATAAAATTTCCAGTTCATTTGAACTGTAATGATTTGAAAAATACATAGGCTAGATGTAAATAGAAAAATTAAGTCATCCAGTTTTCTGGTTCAAAGTCACAAATTAGCCATGCCAACAAATAATGGTGAGAATTAAAATTACAAACTCCTTTCATGCAAGACTTGACATTTTATTCCATAACTCCATGTTTAGCCTTGAGGTTCCCCCTTTACAGGTCACCTAGCATTGCAGATGCTGTGTGAACAGTGTTTGAATCCATTCTGGAAACATTCTGACAATATTTGGCACTGTAACCATCCTATTTACTGACAACAGGATAATAAGCCATGAAACTGGCTCTCTCAACTTAAGAGTAGAAGATTCACATGGGAAGTATATTATAGAAAATGAAAGCTGTAGTTTGATAGTGATCCAAGTTGCCATCAAAATATTCTCAAAATATACTCTTTAAATGAGGAACACAACGTCATTGAAAGTCTGAAAGGGATTATGTGTTTTGTGGAATGAACCCTTGCACAAGGTTTCCAAGTATTTATTTCTCTAACCCTTGTACAATCTAGAGGTAAATGAGCCATGAGTAAAACATCTCTGTAAAAATTCATGACCCATTAACAACCAAATAGAGAGCATATAGCCTCAAATGATTTCTAAATGTTTTGAAAGAAACTACCAAATAAGTAAAGATCCCCTAAGGGCAAATATCTCCTATCACTATGGGAAAGTGGAAATTAATGAAAAGTTGTTCTCTTGAAACTTAACTGCAGTATCCTATTGAGAAATAATATGATCTCTAGAGTCACAGACAGCAAAGCCTACAACTCAGATTCTTACTCCTAGGCAACATTTTCTCTCTTTAACCATCGAATGTCTAAAGGTCAAGAATTGTTTAGATGACCACTTGCTCTCAGAAGAATGGTCTGTCTTCAGCAAAACCAAGGTGGGTAAAGTCAGTACTCTACCACTGGTATAACTTGGGAGCAGTTTTCTTTTTTAAAAAAAGATTTATTTATTTATTTGAAAGGCAGAGTTACAGAGAGAGAGGGAGGGTGAAAGGAGAGAGAGATTGATCTTCCATCTGCTGGTTCACTCCCCATATAGCCACAATGGCCAGGCTGAAGCCAGGAGTCAGCAGCTTCTTTTGAGTCTCCCACATGCGTGGCAGGGGCCCAGGTACTTCAGACATCTTTTGTGGCTCTTCCAGTGCATTATCAGGAAGTTGGATCAGAAGTGGTGCAGCAGGGACATGAACTGGTGCCCATATAGGGTGCTGGCATCAAAGGCAGTGGCTTAATCTGCTATGCCACAATGCCGGCCCCAGGAGCAGTTATCAAATACGTCTTGTAAGGTAAAGGAAGTTGAAGAAGACAGGGGTTGGAGAGTAGGGTGGAGACATGAGACCAGGCAGGTCTTATTTTTTTCCTCTCCCTTCCCTTAGAGAAAGCACATATCAAATTTTCTGTCAGCTCTGTCAAAGTAAGTAGACACCTCATCTTGGACAGAACTTTGCCTGTCATGCTACTTTCAACATCTGCTTATGAGCTCACGTTAGATTCTGCACTGGTAGGTCCAGGCAATGCCAATCATTTATCAGAGGCATTTTTGTCATATATTACTGAAGAGATGAGGGATTTATTAAAAGTTCAAGCCAAGTTGAAGACACATCTCAGTCATCTCATCGATGTGGTAGGCTCTCATCTAAGAACATCCCATCTGCTTTTCTGATTTTGATAGGCCAGTTTTTTAAATGTATGTGTGTGTCTGCACCCACATGTGCATATGCATCTGACACGAGCAGAACTCTCACTGAAGCACTTTATTCCTATATTTCACATCTCGTTTGGTGTCACATGACAGTAGTGGATAAAACCTCTAATTCAGTACTGTAATTCCAAATCCCCATTCATTTTGTATCATCTTGGATAATCTATAGTCTATTTGGCTCATAGTTATCAGATGATTTACAATTAGCCTTGCATTGCAACACTATGGGTCTAAGATTAAAAGAAAAATCAAATTAGTTGATTAAGTTAGGAACATGGCAGCATATGAATTAAAATGAAAATCAATTCAAATTAAAATGTTTCTCTCTTTGTTGAAATAATAGCAGGAGTATTGGCCGGCGCTGTGGCTCACTAGGCTAATCCTCCACCTTGCGGTGCCGGTACACCGGGTTCTAGTCCCAGTTGGGGCGCCGGATTCTGTCCCGATTGCCCCTCTTCCAGGCCAGCTCTCTGCTGTGGCCAGGGAGTGCAGTGGAGGATGGCCCAAGTGCTTGGGCCCTGCACCCCATGGGAGACCAGGAGAAGCACCTGGCTCCTGCCATCAGATCAGTGCAGTATGCCGGCCGCAACGCGCCGGCCGCGGCAGCCATTGGAGGGTGAACCAATGGCAAAGGAAGACCTTTCTCTCTGTCTCTCTCTCACTGTCCACTCTGCCTGTCAAAAAAAAAAAAAAAAAAAAAACAACACAATAGCAGGAGTATTAATCATGTCATGCCCACACAATTGAAAGCTTCTGGGTCATGAGGACTTTCTGGGGAGGATCTTAACAGCGTCCAGGGTGCACTGGTACCCAGATACCTCTTCAAGGCAAAGCTGTTGGGGGGCTCTTTGTTGCTAAGTTCGAGGGGGAAATTGACTCTCTAAACAGTAGGCTGAAGAGCAAATTCCAACCATAGGTTAAATGTGAAGTTGTCTTTAGCCATGAACTTTACTGCTGCTTGCAAAAGACTTAGGGCAGTTGATAGAAACAAAGACGATGGTTAAAAACATATTTTTGAGTTATTAGGTGACCTAGTAAACCACAAAAATTTTCTTGTCCTTGAAGTAGACAATTGAAAAATATTTTCACAAGAAAGAACTGGGTGTACCTCCTGCTGATACACTATAAATCTGACCTCACGTGGCTTTTGTTACACATTTATAAAAACATCAATTCTAAAGTTAACTAAATTACTTTTAAATGGTAATAATTTGTGATAAAAAATGCTCCAAAAACTTTACAGTGCTTTCAAATAAATAAAGTGTAGCTTGTTTGGTAGTTAATGTTAGGCCCAATGGGCTTTGATCTTAGAAGGTTCTTAAAAAACCCAATGTGAGAAAAACAAGTAGGTTGGAGGCTTGCTAGAAGGGTAAGCAGTACCTCAACTAAAAACTCAAATCAGAAGAGTCTCCAGATCTCTCTAGATAGTTGCAGGGTTGGAGAACCTTTTTCTACCAAGAGCCATTTGGACATTTATAATATCATGTGTGGGCCATACAAAATAATCAACTTAAAATTTAGTCTGCTACAGATTTATTGAAGTTCAAGTGCCATCTGCCTTGGCAGGGCCAGACCAACTGATTCTGTGGGCCTTCCATGGTGTGACACTCCCCAACCCATGAAGGGAACAGACAATCCCTTTATTCAAAAGACCTGGATTGCTTCTAATCAGCAAAAGGGTCCTTTAAGGCTTGTAATTCTGCATTTGGGGAAAGGATGATGATACAGCCCTGAACCGTCATGCATAAGACACTTGAGGGGCCAGAAGCTCCCGTGATACCTAGTCCAGGTTGCAAAAGTCTACACTGAGTTGTCATCATCAGGCAGCTGGCTGTCTCCCCAGCACTGAGCCTGAACACTTCCTCGGGATGCTTTTATTTAGATACCCACACAACTGACAAGGAAGCCCTTCCCCAGGCCAGGCTCAGAACATGCATGCTACACTGCCAAAAGTAAGCAAAACTCTCTTAACATGATGTTGCAGCCCTCACTCATCGCTCACTGTTCTAGTTCAGTAGCCACTCCTGGTGAATGAAATGACCCCAGAATCTATAGGTGAGGAAATTCCAACATATAAGAAAATGAAAAAGTATCCCCCAGAGGACAAAAGAGAGCATGTCACTTTTGGGGGAAAAAAGTCAACTCTGACTGAGCCACACAAACCCCTTTGAGAACCATGGACCAGCTTTCCCATCCCCTGACCTTTTTGTGAACAAGCGCATTTAGTATCTCATATTTTATTGCTACATAAGAACTACACAGAGGATTGGTGAAAACAAGGTCTGCTGTTTCTGTGCCAACTAGATAAGGAGATGGTATACTGAGAAATGACTAAATTTGGAGAAGAAACTTGGGGCACCAGGCATTACAGCTTCAGAACGAGTTGTTTCAAGCCAAGTCAAATAGAATACTGTATAAGCCCGATTTGCATTTAATCTATCTTACTGTAAACACTGAGATTTTTTTCAACTCTGAAAAGACCCTTGAAAATTCAAAGGTTAACAGCTTCCCCTAGAATATTCAGAGAGCAATTCTGAAATTGCCCACTTGAGCTTGGGCCATGGATTCTCTTTGATACACTTGATATGTTTGGACAGTCTTTTTATCGAAATGTTCTGGTTTGAAGCTGACACATATTTAAGTCGTTGTCTATTCCTGAGTTTCTACAATAAGATACTGAACATTCCTGGAAATGTCTCCAAGAAGAAAAAAGGTTGTCAGAGGTAAGCAATTTTAATCCTAATGAAAGGGAGGAATACATCCTGCTTGAGACCAGGCTTTTGGGGAGCCAAAGGTCCTTAATGCAGCTCAAGTCCTTCTGGGGTTGACCTTAGCCATTCTATCAGTTTCTTTCACTGGCTACGGAATAATAAATTACTTACTGAGATAGAGCTTGTGACTGATTCCCAGTTGGTCTCTGAGGCTGCTGCAGGCTGGAAATCTTCCTAGAAGGCAAAGAAACATCCATATGACTCAGTTAAACCTCTCTTCAATTCATTATTTGCAGTTTAAACATCTCAACCTTCTGAACCTTCTTCCAACTAAGTGACAACAGAAATAGGGCTACATTCCTGCTGGGCAGGTCATCATTTGTCTCAAGCAGCTCTCCTCAAGAACTTTTCTGATTAAACACACGGAAAGCTGTGTTAACATTTTACTATAAGTACTAGTCAAATGCATACAGGCAGAAGTTCAAATTTTAGCTCTTCTATCTACTGGTTGTGTGATCTTAGCTGACCTATTTAACCTCTCCAAGCATTCCCTTCCTAATCTGTAAAAGGATGGTAGAGAATACTTAGATTACAAACTTACCTGAATGAATAGTGAAATTACAAATGGTACTAAATTAGGCAATTAATAAGGAGTAATGATATTGACTATCACTATTGATGTTCATTTGGTTTAAACTAAGTATTATGTTCAGTCTTACCTGCTGAGTTAGTCACCAATATTGGTGATCAGTCCAAACATAAATTCGTTTCCAAAGGGTTGTTGCTGATTCTACCAGCAAATGTCAGGAAGAAAGGCAGAGGGAAGAACATGTGGGAGCGACAACATAAAATCCACTTGAGGAAGTGATCAATTTCAGTTCACAATTGATCATAATGAAAGGACTAAGAGTCAAAGGGAGCACATAAACAAGTCTAGTACCTGCTAACACTAACCGATAGAATAAAGGGGAGAGTGATCCAACATGGGAAGTGAGATACCCAGCAGACTCATAGAATGGCAGATGTCCTAAATAGCACTCTGGCCTCAGAATCAGCCCTAAAGGCATTCGGATCTGGCTGAAAAGCCCATGAGAGTATTTCAGGCATGGAAAGCCAAGACACTCTGGCTAAAGATCTCTGTGAGTGAGATCTCAGTGGAAAGAACAGGTCTTCAAAGAAGGAGGTACCTTTCTCTGAAGGGAGGAAAGAACCTCCACTTTGACTATGACCTTGTCTAAACAAGACAAGAATCGGAGTACTCAGAGGGCTTCCATAGCCTTGGGAACTCATGACTGGAGCATAGGGAGATTACTGATGCCGTAGACAGGAGTGTCAATTGGTAAAGTCAACAACAGGAGTCACTGTGCACTTACTCCTCATGTAGGATCTCTGTCCTTAATGTGCTGTGCATTGAGATTTAATGCTATAACGAGTACTCAAACAATATATTTCACTTTGTGTTTCTATGGGGGTGCAAACTGTTGAAATCTTTACTTAATGCATACTAAACTGATCCTTTGTAAAAAAAAAAAAAATTATCAACTCCCAACTTGACTCTCACTGGGATTAAACATGACAATAGGTCGGATTTGATTTCATCATCATTTAAAAAAAAATCATCTATTATTCCTCACTTTATGTTTCTGTGTGGGAGCAAACTGTTGAAATCCTTACTTAATGTATACTAAGCTGATCTTCTGTATATTAAGATAATCGAAAATGAATCTTGATGTGAATGGAAGGGGAGAGGGAGTGGGAAAGGGGAGGGCTGTGGGTGGGAGGGACGGTATGGGGGGGAAGCCATTGTAACCCATAAATCGTACTTTGGAAATTTATATTCATTAAAGAAAAGTTAAAAAAAAAATCCACTTGAGGAGAGAAGGGAGAGAACAGTCCTGAGAAAGCTACCTCTGACAAGCCGGAAAGGATTTATGGTCTCAATGTGCCTCAAAGAGAAATATCTCTTAAAAGGTACATTTATCTCCCCTTTGTATGTGACTTTCAGGTTAATTACCTCAGAACCAGTAAGCTTAGAACACATAATGTAAAGGAAGGCCAACTCTACCATCTTTACATGTCGCAGATAGATGGCTTCTTGACTCTGCTGTGATAAATCTCCCTGGTGAATTTCTCCCAGCCTGACAAGGCAGTCAGAAATGTATTGAGATGAGGCTGAGAAATATTCAGCCACTCAAGCCTGACAGTTTATTGACCCAGGTGTACATACTGAGTGAGAGCTAAGTATCAAGTCAAAATTTAATTAACATTTTGGAGAGCTAGAAGTGCATTTGTCGATTGTTCTTGATGAGACTGGTTACATATACATGTGCTAACAAAAATTTTAGCTATTTCCAAAAAGAGTACCGAGTCAGTTGAGGAGCTCAAAGAATGAACATACACTTAAAATTGGCAAGCTGTCACTATTCTAATCTTAACAACAGGGAAGACAGTAAAGAAACAGAAAATGTAGTCTCCATACTATTCAAAACAGAATATTCTTCCAAGAAAAGGACACTGAATTCCCTCAGCAGAAAAATGTTTGGAAACAATGAAGGTTGGCATGTAAAGGAGTCTTCATAATCAAGTAAAAAGATGAGGTAGGACCAAATCAGTGGTTTCTCCAGGCCTTGATGAAACTGTTGGTGGGAAGACATGTGCCAAGTAAGATAATGACCCAAGCAATGCTCTCAGATCACACAATTTTTGCTTTTTACTTATGTAATATTTTTCACCACATAGTATGTAATGTTTTCTAAAATGAAAGCATCATGAGGAAGCTTGAAAGGACCCCCATCCTCAAGGAGTTCAAAGTGTAAACATATAAATTAACAGATGCAATAAATTCAAAAATTGCTCTGATACAGCTAATCAGATTACCATTGACAGCAGTAGACAAGTAAACCTGAAAATAAAGTGCCTCTGAAAAACTTAACATGGGAAGTTGATTTTTTATTGAACTCTTGGCAGATAAGTAGATGTTTATTGCAAGGTATGTAGTATAGAAGACTCAAAGGAAAAGAAATGCTTAGTGAGTGGAAATTATGCAGGAAATGGTACAAGTTGTTGGGCATAGTCAGTGAGTCATGTTTAGGGTGCTGGTATAATATACAGATAGAGATGTCCAAGAAGTTTTCTACATGGAAATGGACCTCACCAGAGGTACCTCAATGTGAAATATAGATTTGGACATTATCAACACAAAAATGTAACTAAGGCAAATAATGGATTATATTGATCATGTGTTGTAGAAATAATTTTAGGATTATCTAGTCCAATCTCTCCATTTTAACAATTAGAAAACTTGTTCTCAGAGAGTGAAGTGATGGGGCCTATGTGATATAACTATCCTATATCAAAGCTAGGACCATCAGAGCTATTTCCTAAGTGGAAATTGTGCAGTAATTTTTTGCTAATGGCTTGTATAATGCTTACCTTGGGGAAAAAGACGGAACAGTGTCCAAAAGGGGGAGTTAACAACATCAGGAAAGGCATAAAGCAGAATATTGGTAGATCGTTCTATGAGGACATTCTCTTAGGTGTTAGTTATTTATATCTGATACCTATACCTGCTAAGTTCTGTGATTATACTTTTTTCTTCCATAGATATATAGTAAATTTTTTATTAAGCTTTTAAAGTATAAAGGGCTTCTCATTTATAAGCACCTAGATGAGTGTTACACAAAGAACTTTTAACTTTCTCACTGGGCTACAGTAGGAAGCCAGTTAGAAACATTAATAGGAACAAATAATAAAGAATTTCATTTTCTTAGATAAAACATAATTTCATCTTCTCTTAGCAACATGAACAATTAGACATTTAAGAGAAACCAACTTTCTTTTATGATACTTAAAAAGTCTGCTGTTGTTTATAGATGAGATATTTAAAATGAACTCATAAAAGGGAACAATATCCCTTATAAAAATAAAACACTGAACCTCCAAAGTTTTGGTCCAGAAGGGGAAATCTCAGCATAGGGAAGACCATGATAACTTCACCGACTAATTAGAGATTTCAAATGTTTTATTTAAATAGCTTAGTATGCATTGATTGTTGGCTCATATGAGAAAAGTATTATAGACTAGAAAGCTAGATAGCTATGTAAGGAAAAATGGAATTTGAAGGTATGTTTATTTGGTGCAAAATTTTAAATTCATACAAAAATTTTTCATGATATGTGTGGGGAGCAACTCGGACTAGACTAAGTTACTGGAATTAAGACTTATTCTATGCATCTGCTCTCCCACAATATGGCGCTGGGAGAGGAGGTAACAGCTTCTACACAGCTGCCTCCAGTTCAACCAATAAGCAGCAGGACCTGCTCCTGATTGGAGGAGAGCAGCGTACTCGGCGTGTGGGTAGCAGAGTTGGGATTGGTGGAAGGACTATAAAGGAGGAGAGAGACAACATGCACCAGGAACATCTAAGGGGAACACCTGTGCAGCCCCCGAGAGAGCCGGCCGGCGGTGTGCCGCTCCCCCGCGGAAGTGGGGAAAGTGGCAGGGGGAACCGCCCTTCCACGGAGGTGGAAGGGACGGTAGCCAACCCGGGAAGAACCAGCAGCAAACCCGGGGAGGGCCGAGCAGACAAAAGAACAGCGCAGGGTCCTGTGTCATTCCTCCACGAAGACGGGAGCGACATAATGGTGCCGTGACTCGGATAAGGAAGCCTAGGCAGGGTTTAGTGTCGTTCCTCCACGAAGAGGGGGAGCGACAGATATGCATTTTCCAAGACCTTTCATACATTCATACATTCTGCATCATAACCACCCCCATCTAAGATACTAACAAGTCTCTCAACTGCATATTTTTTTTTTTTCCACAGGCAGAGTGGACAGTGAGAGAGAGAGACAGAGAGAAAGGTCTTCCTTTTGCCATTGGTTCACCCTTCAATGGCCGCCGCGGCCAGCGCGCTGCGGCCGGCGCACCGCGCTGATCCGATGGCAGGAGCCAGGTACTTATCCTGGTCTCCCATGGGGTGCAGGGCCCAAGTACTTGGGCCATCCTCCACTGCACTCCCTGGACACAAAGCATAGAGCTGGCCTGGAAGAGGGGCAACCGGGACAGAATCCGGTGCCCCGCCCGGGACTAGAAAACCCGGTGTGCAGGCGCCGCAAAGCGCAGGATTAGCCTAGTGAGCCGCGGCGCCGGCCTCTCAACTGCATATTAACTTTCTTCCTTGAGTCCACATTCTGTGTAGCAGTCAATTGTCAATCCAATCACTTCTGTTATTTGCTTAAAACCCTCCAAAAGGAAAGATCTGATCACTATTTATCCCTATGACCTTATCTTATGGTGTTACTCTCTGATTCATACTCTGATTATACTCTCTGACTCCCACCAGCTCCATTTCTGCTACACTGACCTTCTTAGTCTTTCACACAAACCTCCAAGCTTCTTCTCCCCTTGGGTTTAATGTGATGTTATTCCCTCTGTCCAGATGCACTTTCTGGAACTGCCCCAGTGGCTGCTCCTCATCATTTATTCCTTAAGTATCAGATCTCTAACAAAATTTCCTGTGCACTCTATTTACAATACTCTTACGTATCACCTATCTACTTCATCACTCTATCTAGTTGACTGGCTTAACTAGAATATTTTAAAGTAATTTTCTGAAATGATTCTGTTTGTTTTATGCTGAACATCTCTTTCCCAACTAGAAAGTGTGCTTCAGAATGGTAGGGATCTTTTTAATTTGCTCTCTATTTCATGTTTCTCAATGAGTTTTCCACACACAATCCATTTTTTCTAGCTCCCGGTAGAAACTTAGGAATGGTCAATAGTTTATACCCACAGTTCCTTCTGATTAGTTAGTATCCATGTCATCCTTTTGTTATATAGTTTCAATATCATCTTTCTGTGAGCCCCAGCTCATGAAGACAAACTAATTTTTCATGGGTGCTCTTAGGATAACAGTGCTTTCTCTTTCCATTACTTTCAGGAAAGCTAAAACAGAACAAACAGTGAATAATCATTTAAAATGTCCAAAAAACCATCCCAGTTTACAAAGAACACATTTTCGTTCGATATAACAAGCTCTCATATGTGCTTTAAAAGATTTGTCCTATTCTTCTGAGAAGAAATAACTCTTTGTTAGCTCCAGGAAGTTAGTGCACATTCGGTTGTTGCTTTCCTTACCTCCTGCTCCTAAACTGTAGCATCTTCAGTCCTAAAATAAAGGAGCTGGTATCTTTGTTACTTTGTTGCATCAGTTCACAAAGGGGATCTTTGCACTTTGCTGCTCTTGGTGACTTACTATACACCTGAGGTCATCTAGGGTGTCCAAGGAAGCTCTTTGAAGCTCAGTAAGTACAATGAATCATTCATTCAACATACACCAAAAAATTACCAGGGTCAGAACTAGAATCTAATCACTTACTGTGTGTTTCTTAGTCATATGCTCTTTCCAACCCAGTAAATACTGTCATATACCATTCTATAATTACAGGCATCTTCATCTGCATTGTCTTAATCTAATCAGAATTAAGATGTCATTAAAACATATTAATTACATATATTAAACTCAGGTTCATGATTATATTTTGGCAGTGAAATTCATTACTTGACATTTTAAAATAAAATTCACTCCCTCACTTAATGCATTTTAGTATTTGGAAACGTTTTGAAAACATAGATATGATTCTTAGATCTTCCCTTTTAAATAGCTTAGTATGCATAATTTGTTGGCTCATATGAGAAAAGTGTTATAGACTAGAAAGGCTAGGTAACTTTGTAAGAATAAACTTTTAAAAACCTGAAAATACAGATAAAATATTTATATAAGGGCAGTGTGGGTGAGATATTTCTAAGCATGAATGCTAAGTCAGATAACACAAAAATTGGCACACTACATATACAAAATGTTGTATAAATGCCAAAGAAATCAAAATTAAAAATTTAAAGCACAATGACAATCCAGTAAACACACTTGTAACATAGCAGATAAATAGCATCCTTAAGATGAAATTAACTAGTATAAATCAAAATGTTATAAGTATGTTCCATATCATACCACTGTTCAAGAAAAATGTACAGTTATATGACTGAAGTAAGACTGAATATATATTCACAAAATATTGATATTGGTTAGCACTGAGTGATATATTAGTTGTATTTTCTTGCTTTTGCTTATTTATATGCTCTAAAGCTTTTATAATAAATACCTGGCATTAATAATAAAATGGTAAATTTCCAAAATAATAATGGAAAAGGAAAAGTAGATTGGGGTGAGGGTGATCATTTTCCCATAAAGCCTTATTATTACAACATTATATTATTTATTGACCATTTTTAGTTATGTATGGCCTGGTGGAACATAAAAATAGTATATAAATGCTACTTATCAATTATAAATTTGAAAATTGTCCAAAGACAAAGAGACTTCTAGAATGATCATATCTGACCCCACCTAAAACATGGCTAATGCAGTGCAAACTTCTAATGTTTTCAAAAGCAGTCATGAAAATACTCATCTAGTATTCAGTTCAGGGTCAGGCAAGCATTTGTCAGACTGTTTGAGAATGATTATCCCCAGGTTGAAAGGAAATATAGCTGGATATAAAATAACCCCACAGGCAATGAATTTTAAAATAACAATCTTTGTTACTTAAGGCTAAGATACAAGTGGGAGTCTTTGTTTTCAGAAAACATAACTTTACAAGCTAACAAACAAATCATCTGCTCATTCTTTCACTACAGAAAGCCTGCACACATTCAACCATTAGGTGCCTGCAACGGATGTCCAAAGGCAGCCTTCTGTTTCCTAACGGTGAAGCTGGGGATCCAGTTTTTAGAGATAGCTGCTGCCAGGCCAGTATTCCAAACATCTGGAATAGATTCTACCACCTTTACCTGGATCTCACAGAAGAAGAACTGTTCATTTTTCCCCTAGAGGATCTTGCTGTTTGTGAATAGCTGAGGCATAAACTCTTTACTGCTGGAGGGACATAGTCCACCTTCATGGAGAACACATATGCAGTTACTCAGTTTTTTAAAAACTCTCAACTAATACAGTCTTTAACTGACCAAGGATAACAAACCTTGGGAAAATTTTTAAAGGATATGTTTCAGAATATTTTCTTTCATTTTTAACAACTTCATTCTGTTCATTGTTACTTTCTGCAGTTAGGCAGAAAATGATGATGTTTCTGTCCCAGCTGCATCATTGTTTCTTGAGCAAGCTAATGCTTACAGGTGTTGCTTTTGAAATGTGAGAGAAATACAAAGGGATTTTTTGAGGATTCCTAAATAATAATGAACAACACACTATCAATATGTACTTCTACAATGAATTCCTCTAAAGTTCATGAACTCTGTTCTGTTAATGGCCCACTTGGAGAAATTCAAATAATGTTAAACTTGGAGGCGTCAGCCCTTGGATCATTCTCTCGGTGATTCTTCAGAACAAAGGATGTCATACTCTATTCCTGAACTTCTGGCATGTACTCCAACAGCGTATGTACAAATCATAGTGCACGGATGTCCTAAAGTCTATCAGGGTAGAAGAAAGTGAAAACTAAAAACCCTTAGGATCAAGCAAATTCTGTAATCCAAAAAAATCTTAAAAGATTGTTTTGTTACCAACCCATCATCAAACTAGCTATTTCATAAATAATATGGGAAAGGCCTTGGAGGAAGCCAGTTTTCATTGGTAGAGATATTTAATACAAGAATATCAAGAGTCCAAGAATCAGCAATTAACAAGAATCAAATAGTATCTTTCAAAATTAGAGACTCTTACTGGAAATTTTAATAATATATGATTCTTAGAGTTATAAGAAGCCCTGAACATAAGAGTTCTCTTATTGGAAAAATATCTTTACTTGTATAAATATATCTTTAATTAAAATTACTCCCCAGATAAGACATGCTTACAGATTTCCACTGATTTACAAGTTAATTTTACAACTGTTTAATTTATCATTATCATTATTGACAAAAAGTATATTTTAATTTAGGACTGCTAGAATTTATCATCTAATAATTCATGTAATCTTGATTCTAATGTAAATGGAATTTTTAAAACATCCATTTTTTCTTCTTCTATCATGTGACAAGGAACTATGCTTGCTAGTCTCTAATTTCTGCATGTTGAACTTAGTCTGGGAAGTAGATCTCAGTGTGATAAGGATAGATTAGCACAAGCCCCAGTCCAATGGGTAAAGAAGTTTCTCTAGTGAGCTGAAAAATGACAGGTCATCAACAATGAGAGCTGGAAGGGGAACAAGATAGGCTTGCAGGTAGAGAGGTAGATGTCTACTCAGATAAAAGAAGGGTGAACAATCCACAATTGTTGCTTGTGTATTATGACTTGAGGCAAAAAAAATCATGCTTGTAGAAAGGAGGGATTGGTTTTAGGAAGGTAGACTAAAGCTGTGTTTGCCGCTTAAGGAAGTCTTAGCAAGGGGTTGCATACAAAACTGAAAATTATATAAGATAACTTTGCTAATAGTTTCCAACATATTTGATACAGAACAAGTGACAAATGAACATTCCTATCTAGGAAGATACTAGCAGACTCCTCTCTATGATGTGTTGCTGAATAGCTAAGTGCACATATAAATTTTGTGAATAGTTGTTTAGTATAAAGAAAATTCTGTAATTATTTTGCAGTAAATGCAGTAATTTATGAAGACTTTGGGCTAGCCACTATAGGAAACCTATACTGTACATGATCTCATTCCTTATTTCAAAGGTAACTTTAAGAGATGAGGAAGCAAAGTCTGCATACCTAAACAACTTGTCTTTACAGAAGCAGGTGGTTAGTAAATCGCTCCCCAAGTACCTAAAGCTGAGCCTTTCTGTATCCTTTCATCTTGGCTGAGCTAGTCTTCTTTTCATTTACAAAGAATACTTTCATATAATATAAGCATTGTTGGTTTGTGCTAAGAACAGGTTTTCATACATTCCTTAAGTGTATTTCAAAGAGAACACTTGGTTCAATCCATCAGTTGCCTGAAAATTATTAAAGATTTTGTTTTTGATATTGTGAAGCTAATCTTAAAGACTTTGTTCTATCAAGCGGAAGTGTATGCTTGAGTTTATTCTGATACCTTAGACAAATTACAAATTTGAAGGAGAAATACTGACCTACATTATTCTTTCTTTATTTCTTTGCACTTAGTACAACGCCTTTTTTTCTCCTTCTCTTGATTATATTGTTCTTGTGGTTGTGAGAGGAAACACTGTTTCACGGTCAAAAGTCAACAGAGCATTTCATGATTTTTGCTGAAATCCACACTACCAACAATTTGTAAATTTCTTTGTATTTCACTAGTGTTACATAAGCACATTATTCTTATCATGGTCAAAAGCTAGTTAGATTATGAAAACTAATATTAGTAAAAATGAGAATTACAAACAGTATGGAGATTAAGGCAATTTCACTAAAATCCTTTAGCTAAATAAACCATTACTTCTGTAAGCCAAATTAGTCCATTACTCATTAAAACTTCTAAGGTATGACTTTAGAGAGAAAATTCCTTTGAAGTCCAAAAGAGAAAGCCAAGTCAACACAGTTTGCATTGTACTTGGGAAAAAATTCCTCATGAAACATTATGCAGCAGATAGTAGATTTATAAAGGAGAAAATCAGGAGCAAGCAGTCCTAAGAACTCAAGACCTTGTTTAATCTTTTCAAAAGTATGAATATTGCCAAGGGAACTGATTTTACGTGGCGTGTGACACATTTTTCTTCTACACACTCATCCTTATTCTTATATTTACCAGCATGCATTCATCATAGCTGCCAGCCATCAAAATTACCACCATTCCTATGGTCTATATTGAATATAAAATATTTAATAGCTATGCTAACATTATAGAAGCATGTAAATTAAATAACTGATAGTTCAAAGTACCTTTTATTTTCACCTGACCCCTTTCTAAGGGGATTTCCAGACTCATTTATGTGGTTAAACTGGAGAGATGGCAAATACAAAGTTTGAAACAAAAGTGTAATACTTGTATTCTTGTAAATCACTCTTTTGACTAAAAGTGAGATTAGTAAAGTCCTGACCTTGCAGTTCCTCTTTCCACTCCCCCACTCAGATAGCAATTAATCAAAGTGTTTTTGCTCTTTCAGATCTCAACAACAGGACCCTGTCTGGGTCCATTAGCTGAGCTTGTTGGAATTCAGTGCTAAGCACACAGATCCTGGGTTTCAACTCCATGGTTAACCCAAGTAAAAGAGACTTCCTGGGAGCAAATGTGTGTCTCGATTCATGTGAATTCATCCTCACTCCCGAGTACACAACTCAGTCTTCCTATTCACTGGGGAAATCATTTCTAAATAGGATAAATGGTGTTTAAATGAGAGATCCTGACATTTGAATCATATTAGTTTATGTTTATGGGTGTTTAAAATTCCTTTTTAACTTTCAGTTACTACAGTTATCAAATCTAACACTTTTGCCTGTCATTACATTAGCAATATTCATCAACAGTTTTGAATAAAAACATTAGGCTTTGCACAGCCAAATGCTAGATCAATTCTACTTTTTTTTTTTTTTATTTTTTGGTACCATCACATACTGTGTATTTAGTACAAATTAATTGTTGCATTCATATAAGCCAAATACAATTACAAAGATAATTTTTGCTGCCAAAAATAGTACAATGCTTTCCAAAGGCAAGGGAAAAATATTCTAGGGAGTGGAAAAACTATTGCTTTTCCTCTACTGATCAGGAAAACTCAGAGCTGGCTACGTTGTTGCCTGGATTCAGGGATAAACTGAGATATTTCTTGAATGTGGGATTTTTACAGACCTCCTATCTCAAACTTATATCATGTACCTATTTCTTTATTCTCACCAGCATAGTCTGTGAGCTGGAAAGCAATGAATTCTAAGTTCAAAATTCTATTATTTGGCTACTTTTTTTAATATATATATTTTTTTATTTTTGACAGGCAGAGTGGACAGTGAGAGAGAGAAAGACAGAGAGAAAGGTCTTCCTTTTGCCGTTGGTTCACCCTCCAATGGCCGCTGCGGCCGGCGCACCACGCTGATCCGAAGCCAGGAGCCAGGTGCTTCTCCTGGTCTCCCATGTGGGTGCAGGGCCCAAGCACTTGGGCCATCCTCCACTGCACTCCCGGGCCATAGCAGAAAGCTGGCCTGGAAGAGGGGCAACCGGGACAGAATCCGGGGCCCCGACGGGGACTAGAACCCGGTGTGCCCACACCGCAAGGCGGAGGATTAGCCTATTGAGCCACGGCGCCGGCCTTGGCTACATTTTTTTAACTGTTCAAAAGCAAAGTATATTATTCACTAAGCAAGGGTCTGGATAATGCAGGAATGCAGAGGATACAGAATTGCCCTTAACGGCATATCTTCGGGATTAGTTGTAATTCCCTGCTTTTTGTCATTCTCTTTCCCTATTAAAACTTTTATTTTCTTAACGGTTTGCCATTATCTTAAATTATCTTGCATCTTAATCATTTGGAGCTGATAGAATTACTGTAGCCTGCATGGCTTCTAAATCAAGAATTTGTTTTTCACTGTTCTAGAGGCTGAGAAATCTATGATCGGGGGCCAGATTGGGTTAAGGTTGGGCACTCTTCCTGATTTACAGATGGGTATCTGCTTGCAGAGTCCTCACACTTCGGGAACAGAAATCATTTTTCTCATGTCTTTTCTTTCAAGGCCACTAATCCAATCACAAAGGCTCTACCCTCCTGTCTTAATTGCTTCTCAATAGTTCTATCACATTTGGGATCATGATTTTGGCATATGAATTTGAGGACAATACAAACATGTATGTCCATAGTATCTTGTTCATTTATTTCTGTACTTATTCCCAAGTTTATCTTTATCCACTGGGATGTAAGTCCCTTGAGGAGGAGGGAGTGTTTTATAACTTTCTCATTAATCTACCCCTATCCCCTACAACTGGGCTTGTTAACTAACACACATACAGCACAGAACTTGTTAGATGAAATAATGAGTAGTCATTGAATAGCTCAGAGTATTAAATGAGATGATTTATGGAAAGCTCTTTTTTTTTTTTTTTTTTGACAGGCAGAGTGGACAGTGAGAGAGAGAAAGACAGAGAGAAAGGTCTTCCTTTTGCCGTTAGTTCACCCTCCAATGGCTGCTGCGGCCGTGCGCACTGTGCTGATCCGAAGCCAGGAGTCAGGTGCTTCCTCCTGGTCTCCCATGCGGGTGCAGGGCCCAAGGACCTGGGCCATCCTCCACTGCACTCCCAGGCCACAGCAGAGAGCTGGACTGGAAGAGGGACAACCGGGACAGAATCCGGCGCCCCGACGGGGACTAGAACCCGGATTAGCCTATTGTGCCGCAGCACCAGCCACATTCACTGTTATTACTCAATATCTGTGGAATGAATGGATGAATAACATAAGACCTATAGAAGTAAAAGACCAAAAGCAAAGTCCTGAAAGGAATACCAAGGAAGGAATCATTTGTGTGTTTAAGAGGATTGGGGGAAGGTCTCAGGAGAAGTGGTCTGGGAGCTGATCTTTGAATGCTAATGGAACTTTAAATTTCAGGAAAGGCAGGAGGTGAGAGGAGAGTGCAAAAAGACACGAGGATCTTGGATATGTGAATCTGTCAGGGGCCCAAACTACTGGGATGGAAAAGATGCTAAAAAGGCAAGCACAGGACAAATCAAGGGGTCTTGAATACCCGGCTTGTTCTTTTTTTTTTTTTTTTTTTTTCCAGAGGTCATTAAATTACTTATTCAACAGGCATTTGTGGACTTCCACTATTGCTGACTATCTGGCTGAAAGTACTGGAGAAAAAGAAGCAAAAGAACAGCAACATCAATGCTCTCATAGAGCTTGGTTCTTTTCCATTCTTTGCCTACACACCAGGAACCAAGCCTACAGGTAAGTGTTGGTGTCACTGGCAGATCTGGTGCCTAGAGTCTAGATCTAATGACACCCTGAACTGCATTGCACCAAGTAATAGGAAGCAGGTTTTGAATCTAGCCACATCTATCCTGCTCCTGCTCACATACCTCCCTTTTAGTGCATCTGACAAAAAGGTAAAAGAATAATTATTTATTGAATCCAGTGAACTTGAGTGACATAACAGAGTTCCTAGAAAACAGAATACTAGCCCGGCGCTGCGGCTCACTTGGCTAATCCTCTGCCTGTGAAACCAGCACTGGCACCCCAGATTCTAGTCCCAGTTGGGGCGCCAGATTCTGTCCCGGTTGCTCCTCTTCCAGTCCAGCTCTCTGCTGTGGCCTGGGAAGGCAGTGGAGGATGGCCCAAGTGCTTGGGCCCTGCACCCACATGGGAGACCAGGAGGAAGCACCTGGCTCCTGGCTTCAGATCTGTGCAGCGCGCTGGCTGTAGCAGCCATTTGGCGGGTGAACCAACGGAAGGAAGACCTTTCTCTCTGTCTCTCTCTCTCTCACTAACTCTGCCTGTCAAAAAAAAAAAAAAAAAAAAAAGGAAAAAAAAGAAAAGAAAAGAAAAAAGAATACTAAACAACGATAGCTATTTTGAGAATGAGAGTAGTGGTGGAAAAATGAAGGCAAGAAAGTTGGTGCTACTGATTTAGAAAAAATTTTTCAAAATGTCTATAATCATTTAAGGTGATCTTAGAATTAGGAGTCATTCCTTATTTTGGCAATCAAACTCCTAAAATGATAATAGCATTTTCCACTCAAATACAATTTAGTCCCATCTTATCCCTCAGCAGGGTACAAAATTACCTTTTTTAAAAAAAAAATGACTTAGAATGTTTGCCTGATCAAATGATACAATAAATGAGAATCTTTTAAGTACTCTAAGATGACACCTGAGGTTGGTCAGCAGGCAATGATTTGGTGGGATTACTAAAAGCTATCTCTAAACTCAGCAGGGATCATAAAGATGCTTGAATACAGATGGCCCTGGATGGCTTTCATCAGAGGATGTCTAAGTACAAGCAAAATGAAAGCAAACTTCTGCTTTTAAAGAAAGAGCAAGGCAGTTGAAAAGCCCCTGCCATTCACCTGCTGAATAAGGATCCTTGCTAGCTGTTTGGGTTGGTAGAAGAATTTTAATAATCAGCATGTCAAAGCGTTTTTAAAAAGTAGCTTTGGAGACAGCACTCAGAATGGATTACTACATGGAACATTGACTATGACCTTAGGCACGGTGAACCCTCTGCCTGAGATTCTGATTTGTAAAATGGGAAAAACGCTGCCCTCTGGCACATGGTTTCTTTGAGGATTACATTAGGTAACTCATGTGACGCTAACAGGACCAGGTGAGCATTCACTGTATTCTCCCTAAAACCAGTACCGTCTTTCTACTGCATTACTTTCTACTTGATAGATGCTGTTAGAACAACTCCACAAGGGTGGGAATCACTTGACCCACGTTCAGGACTCAGACACTTTGGTTTCAAATTTAACTTCACTACTTGCCAGCTGGAGTCTCTGCACCAATTATGTAATTTCTCCGTGCTTTGCTATTTTTATCTGAAAATGGAGATAATTCCTACCTCAAACAGATCTTCTTAAACAGATCCCTATACATAAAGGTACTAGAAAAGTTCCTGTCCCGTACAAAGTCTTTGACACATTTTCACATTTCTTTTCTTGGGAAAAATGTTGATATGTTCATCCTTCCTACAATAGCCTAACACACTGTCACCTACAAAGTGCATTAAGGTTTTGAAATTATCTGAGAGCTTTGACATCTCTCATTACATTTCATTCTCTCCACCACCATGTGAGCTGAGTACAGGCACAGATACATTGGACAAAATCATAGTTGAGGTCTACACAAAGCGGAGATTCTGAGTTTTCCTGACCGATGATTTCTCCTACCATTACACAAAAGGATGTATAATTCTTTTGGGGCTTTCTCTTGGGGAAAAGGAAAGGGCAACCAATCTGCCAGCCTCATAATTATCTCTAGTATCTCTGTACAAATTAGTTCCCTCTATTCCTGAACAAATGACTAAATGCCTGTTCTTCACTAGGTACTGTTCTATGAATTGGGAATACATGATAAACAACCCAAATATATGAATTGGGTCATGTGAGACAGGAAATTTCATTCCATAAATTACCATATTTCTATAAAGCATTATTATTTATATATTTCCCAAAATATAACACAAAAAGTTCTAAGAGGGCCAGGACTTGCTTTAATGTTAGTAGATAGAATTTAAAGATAAATACTCTTATGCATATGCAAAGCACTAATTCCAGTGAGAATTCAGTGTGTTCTAGGACTGGGCTATCTTTTATCTAGCCTTTGATCTCTTGGTAAATTATTTCTATATTAAAACTAATTATTGAAATTTATGACTCATAAATTACAGTTTATGATTTGGGGGGCTATAAAAGATATCACAAATTATTTATCAGAGCTTTCAACATACAGATATTGGGTCTCTCCTTAAAGGGCCTCTTCCTGGTCATCCCTGCCCGAGGGGTTTACTTCCTACCACCACTATGGCAGGCTTTGTCATGTTACTTGCTTGGACCAATGGAATGTTCGGAGAAATGATAAATGTCACATCTGACCAGAAGCTTTGAAGCACTCTTTCCCTCTACCACAGTAAGAGCTCGTCCTAAGTGGGGGACATTCTACCAGTCTGCATCCCCAGATGCAGAAGGCACGTCAGGCACAACTGCAGGTGATCAGCAGGTGATGCAACATGAACGAGAAGGAAATCTTTAGTTTTATGAACCACTGCCACTTGAGGGTTGTTTGTTAATGTAGGATAACTTTGCAAGTCATGAGTATTTCAAAAAGTCAGAGTCTATAGATATTAATTGGCAAAGTATATACATCTAAACCGTGCAAAAAGCTGGGCTAGATCACACGTCTCCTTGCCTTAATCCAGATTTCTTCCACTCTAGTACATGCATCAAAAAAGGAGGGTCTTTTTCTTTCCAATTTTCTTTTTAAATATATTTTAAAATTTTATTTCAAAGGCAGAATCTATATATATGTATGTATATATATATGTATATGTATGTGTGTGTGTATACACACACACACACACACACACACAGAGATTTTCTAACTGCTGGTTCATTCCCCAATTGGCTGCAATGGCCAGGGCTGTGCTAGGCTGAAGCTAGGAGCTTCATCTGGTCTCCCAGGTGGCTGTTATAGGCCCAAGTACTTAGGCCATCTTCCAGTGCTTTCCCAGGTGCATTGGCAGGAGGGTTATTGCAAGTGTACAAGGTGGGACATGAACTGGTGCCCGTATGGGAATCTGGCATTGCAGGCAGTGGCTTAACCCACTGTATCACAATGTTGGGTGCAGGAGGGTCCTTTTGTTAGTCACACGTCTCTACCTCCCACCTCCCATATCCACTATCAGCAACCTATGAACAGTGCTCTATCCTCTGGTTTTCATCGCAGTCTCTATCTACCTAGACCTGCCTCAACTCTGTCTAAATCGAAGAAAAAAAAGGGAAATCCATGTTCACTCCAGGGGCAACTAGTAATTCTTAGAGGGGACAGTTGCTGTCCTGTCTGAAAAACACATGGAACAGGTGAGGTCCATAAGGAAAATAGTGGAGGCAGGAGTGAGAAAAACATTGGAAGGAGCCCAAGGGGAACTTCAAATTTTATCTCGATGTTTGTCCTCTCATCTACTAGATAACTGCATTGGAGTGTGAACTTCTCGGAATAGTCAGCTAAGATTATCCCAGGTAACATTTACATTTTTAATAGGTACAAATAGCCCAGAGGTGGTAGAGGGGAGGGTAGCCCTGTACTAGATGTACTGAAAAACGCTGATTCTTTCAATATGAAGGCAATGACATGAGTATAAATTCCCTCAAGCAAACACTATTATTCTTTAAAATAAATCCTGTGTAAAGGAAAAATTTATTTTCTAAGAAATGATAACGCAGGCCTTGATACCCAGACATTGAACTAAGATTTACTGTGTTCCCTCTGCACTTGACATGTGAGACACCAGGGGAAACTGCGTATCAGTTAAGATGACTCTTGAACACTCATCTTTGAAGCTACAATAAACATATTCTACATAACAGCATATTATTGTTCCTTTTACATAAAAGATTAAATTAAAGAGGATGTAGAGGTCATCTAGTTCAGAGTTCTATAAAAATGCAACAATGCTATAACGTCACCAAAATGGTCACCCAGGTGTGGCATCTTTACTTTCAGCTAGAAAAAGTGCTACTTTAAATCAAGCAATTGTGAAACCCTCTCTTGATTTTCTTTGAATTGGAGGCAGAGTTTTACATGACATTTGTGCATATGCATGCTAATGAGATAGGTATGTGTAGAAATAATACAAGTGGAAGTGTGAAAGTCAAAGATCTTAACTACATCTAGAAAAGATCCTGGAACCCAAGGCAGATGGTTGGAGGGTCGGTCGGGCAGAGTTAACAGTCCAGGTCACTCTACCAATTGCATTCAGATGCTAACCACAGTAGTCTCCATCTCAGTGTGAAATTCATTGCCCTTGAGAGGTCTCTGGTGAACTTCTGTCATTCTGACTGACAGTTTAGAGGAGGCCTCCTTACTAAGTAGAACTCTTGCACTGAGAAAAATGGAAAACCCTGACACTTCAATAGCCTCTTGACATCCAGGTCAGGCAATGAAGAGCCATACCACCCAGAAGATTGGTTGGGAAGCAGGAGCAGTTCATATGGCTTGTGTTCAGTTCTTTCTCCTAGACCCTGATTCAGCAGGTTCATAATACAGAATGCTCCTGCCTTTAGCATTTATCTGTTCTCAGAGAGAACAAGGCAAAGGAGGGGACGTTTTTCACATCTCCTAGGCTGGAGGGAGAAAACTGCAATCACCTTGAATGTATAAAAGCCGAAAGCTATTCAGGTCAGACCCAATATATCAATTAGATCAGTTTACTCCTGGGTATGTTTAGGATGCTTCCTGATGAATTATGGACAGTAGAAGGGGGTGGGAAGGGAAGGAGAAAACACTGTTCAGAGCAAAATATTATTGTACTGAATCACAATGTCAAATAATATTGGGTTAGGGAAGATAGATATGTGCCTTAATCATACTTTTCGTGGCTCCCTTCCTTTTCACTCACTTTTTCTTAAATGGGTTTAGTCAACCTCTAAAGTTATTATTCATCTACCATATGTGTGTGTGTGTGTATTATTTTATAGGGATAAATAAAAGAGAATGATCCCCAAATTGAAGAGTGGAAGATACATTCGTTTTACAGGAAACAGCAACAAAAAAACACCATAATCTTTTATAGAAGATAAGAATATAAGATAACAAGAATCTTAGCTCTAAAGAGAACACTGTATTCTCTTCTTCCAACTTCTTGGTTTACTGATAGCATTGAAAGCTCATGATTTATTGTGAATGGTAAAGAATATTGCTTTTGGGAGCTGTTTTAACCTAGACTCCATATTGTCTCCAAAATACAAAAGAAACTTTAAATTGAATTTCTGACATTGGTTGAGTGTTTCCTGTCCAAAATCTATTAAGTGGATTAATTTTAAAATGGGGCACCATAAGCACAATACCGCTTCTCAGAGGCTACCAATTAACAATGCCTTCTATACCCCAGAATCGCTGAAGACACGAACTTACATCCTTGAAGCCTTCACTGACTGCCAACTCTTCCATGCTGTAGCCAAGGCTTTACTCTCAACAGAAAACAGTACTTCCCTTCAGGCCTATATTAAGAGAACTCCCAAACAAAAACCATGCTATCTCATTGGCAAAATATGGGTGCCAAGTGCCTGCCTTCCACTCTGGCACTTTCATGCCATTGATTTCTTTAGAATAATATATTCATATGGCCCCATATGAAAGGGATGCTACTCAGAGGAAATCAACATTGTAAGTTGCTTAAATATTCTCTCAAAAATATTGTAGGCATCTACAAGTGAACTTATGTATAGTCACTATCTTTGATAAATTGAGTCATTCAACTATATTATTTCTTACGTTCACACTCTATATTGCTGCCTCTGCTGAAGTCCTGTTCACCTCTCCACATTTACTAAGTATCTTAGCATCTGGGTTCCTGTATTTGTCTCCACTTCTTGTCACCAACTTCCTGGATGATGTTAGGCTTATATAGACAAAAACAGAGACTACCTTCAGTTTATAATCCTTTGACTCTTTCAACTGTAATGCTATCCCTTATACACTCCACTTCAGCAACTCCCTCTTTAGACCTTAGAGGCATAGTGCACTCTGTTACTATGCCCTTGCATGTCCTTGAATTTTCATCCTATGCTTCCCCCTTCAACTTTACTGAGCTCAGCAGATACATCATCTCTCTGTGTTCCAATTTATCAGCATTCTACTGATCTTAAAGCACTCCTAATCCATCACTGTGCGCCCTTCCTTATCTAAACTCACATACCTTTTAGGTGTCCTGTGGCGCCCACCCTGCGAAATCCTCACTTGGGCAATGCAATTATCAACATCCAGACTTCTTTATCTGGATTTTTGCTGGAGAAAAAGTACAAACCTAGTACATTGCATTGCTTTCCTTTCTCCTATATTTTTACATTCTCCTTCTGCTTGTTTATCCCTTGCAACCTACAGAACAATGTTTACCTCTAGTATCACTTTTTAAAGAATTATTTATTTATTTGAAAGGCAGAATTACAGAGAGAAAGAGAGGGGAGGCAGAGAAAAAGATCTATCTGCTGGTTCACTCCCCAAATGGCTGCAACAGCCACGGCTATGCAAGGCTGAAGCCAGGAGCCAGGAGCTTCTTTCAGGTCTCCTGCATGGGCACAAAGGACCCAGGGACTTGGGCTATCTTTCACCGCTTTCCCAGGTGCTTTAGTGGGGAGTTGGATCAGTGAGCCCTGCACCCGCGTGGGAGACCGGGAGAAGCACCAGGCTCCTGGCTTCGGATCCGCATGGTACGCTGGCCACAGCAGCCATTGGAGGGTGAACCAACAGTAAGGGAGGACCTTTCTCTCTCTCTCTCTCTCTCACTGTCCACTCTGCCTGTCAAAAAAAAAAAAAAAGTGATGCAGCCAGTACACAAATTGGTATTCATATGGGATGCTGGCACTACCTCTGGTATCTTAACCAATATTTCCTTGATTCTAACTGCTATTCCTCGGATCAGTTTTTTAAACTAGTATGTGTTTATACTTACGCTTCTTGAAATAGTTTATATTTGTTAACTGCAATTGTGATTCTTTGTTCATCTCAGGACAGCCTGGTTCTTGCTCCAATACTTTGATGAAACAAACCTCTCATATTTTCAGTAGGTTCTAAGATTTCAGACATGAGCTCTATCTAGGCTTTGTTTACCATGCCCTCTTCATCCCATTTCATATTGTGATACCTCCCTCCTTACATTCTCCTCCCTTGGTTTCTGTGACATGAAGCTTTGGTGTCTTCCTTTTGCTTCTCTATTTGTTTCTTCCCTAGGATTCTTTTCTTCTGATGTCTTCTTTAATTTGGGCATTTCCCAAGACTCTGAAACTCTATATTTGGCACCTTAGTAAACTCACTGAATCCATGTCTTCAACAATAATTTATGCACAAATGCTTGACTCCATATCCTAGGATGGAAACTCTTTTTTAAGAATCCAATCATGTGGCAAATTCCCTCTGTTATCTCCCAGTGGATTGTCCCCTCAGCTCTTTAAACTCAACACACCCAAAATATTCTCATCATTTTCCTCTAAAACCTGTTCATTGTTCTGTGTTCACCTTCTTTAAAAATACCACTGCCTTCATCTAATTATCTATATTCTATACTTAAAAGTCATGCTGAAATATTCCCAAGTTAGCCACTTAACCATTCAGATTACACTCTTAATCCTCCAAAATCATGTCATATGGCACACACACACATGACAGGGAGACAGTCATCTCTGGTTTACTCCTCAACTGCCAGCAATGGCCAGGGTGGGGCGGGGTCAAAGTAGGTGGCCAGAAATTCAATCAGCAACCACGTTACACTGCCTGGAAGTGTCTGCAATAGCAGGAAGCTGGATTGAGGAACAGAGGCAGATACTGAACCCAGCTACCCTGATATGGGACTTAGGCATCTGCACTACCAGGCCAAACATGTACCCTTGACCTGTGCTTCACTGTGACAGTTTATCACATCCCTTCTGGCTCACTGTGACAGCCACCTTAACAGTCCTTATCCACTGTTTCCCAGCTGCAATGTGTCTTCCATTGGTTTCCCATCTTGGTCTTCAAAAGCAAAATCAAAACTTGAAGAAATATGCTATCCATGTAATTTTTCAGTCCAATATTAGTCTGTTTTGCATTCCTGGAATGAAATACTTAAAGCAGGCTAGCTTTGTAAAGAAAATGAGTTTATTAACTCATAGTTTTGTGAATGCACATTTACCATGAGGCAGCCCCATTGGTTCAGCCTCTGGTGAGGGCTTAATAGCATCAAACTGAGAGAATGTGTGAGTTAAAGATCACATGACCAAAGAGGAAGCCAGAGAGCTGGGTGGAGCCAGGTTTGCTTTATTCTATAACAGTTTTCACCAAATAACTAATCAAGGTCCCAAAAGAACTATCTTAATTCCTTTTGAGGCAGGGCCCTCAGTCACCAATGTACTTTCCACTAGACCTCACCACTTCAAGGTTCCACCAGTTCCTGCAATGCCACACTGAGGACCCAAGCTCTTGGAAGAGAAACCACACTCCAACCATAGCAAGCCCAAATCCATCAGGGATGCTGAATGGGTTACAGTTTTTTGACAGGTACACTTAACAAGGTTGTTTCTTTTTTCCTTCTAAAAATATTTATTTATTTGAAAGGTAGAGTTACAGAGAGGCAGAGAGAGAGAGAGAGAGAGAAAGTCTTTCATCCACTGTTTCACTCCCCAGATGGCTGCAACAGCTGGAGCTGTGCCCATCTGAAGCCAGGAGCCAGTAGCTTCTTCCAGGTCTCCCACATGGGTGCAGGGGCCCAAGGACTTGGGCCATCCTCCACTGCTTTCCCAGGCCATAGCAGAGAGCTGGATCAGAAGTGGAGCAGCTGGGACTTAAACCAGAGCCCACATGGGATGCTGGCACCACAGGCAGGGGTTTCACCCACCATGCCACAATGCCAGCCCCTACACTTAACAAGTTAAAAGCTTTATGATCCAGTGTCCACCTTCTTCTTTGACATCATTTCCATCCACTCACTAATATTTTCCCACATTTTCAGAATTATTTTATGCTTGGTTAATCTCAAATCTTCACATGTTGTTCCTTTGCTTGGAAAGTTCCGTCAATTCTTTTCCATTTAACTATCCTCATCTCATCATGTAGGACAGGCATGGAATCATTTCAATTGAGAAGCATCACTGGATCTGATGTAGATGCCCCTCGTCTGTGCTCCCAGAGTATACACAGACTTTCAACGTGTACTTTTTCATCCATGCTTCCACAGCAGTCAATACAGTGCCTGGGACATTCTCAGCTCTCTATAAAAACTTCAAAGAATGAATGAGCTTCCAGAGTATGATGTAACATTTATCATTCTCAAATTTTTAATGAAGGTACATTGTTTATGAGCTAAGAATTTAACCAGCAAGTTTGCGGGCTATGTTTTCAGGTAGTTAACTCATTCTTTTAAAACCATCCTTATTCATATATTTGACTTAAGGGTAAAGGACGGCTTAGGGGTTAATACTATTTCTATTCTTACACATTGCTAAATGTGTGATAATGAAAACTTCTATAAAGCCACTTTCTTGGCAGCAAGACAGTCATTAATATTTAGTTTTATCTAATGCGTTTGTAAATGGTTGCAGTATTGCCCTGAACATAAACACTAAGAAGGCTGGGTAGTTAGGGATGAATTCAATTATTTTAAAGATGGGTAAAAAGAATATTTTCCTTATCTTTATGACCTTTGATATGTCAGAGCTACCCCTTCAGAGGCTTTTAGTATTGAGATTCAGGATATCATACTATTTTCATATATTCAATTTTTCTAACAGGGTTAAAACTTTTATAAAATGTATTTACTACCTGCATTGGTTTATTTTGAGATGAAAACAGATTCCAGTAGCAATAAAATGCTCTGCCAAAAATTAACAATGGTTTTGATAATATTATTAATTCAGGACCTAGAGAACTCAAAAATTTGATGTTAAAAAAGAATGAAAGATAACTTTAGAAGAAAGGAAATATTTGTATTTAAAAATAAACCTTTAGGGATTTCAAAGAAAGCAGAGGTTCCTTTTAGACATAGATAATATCTACCTGACTTGAAAGAAACAGAAAAGACGTCTGTGCTAACTATACGGAGTCTACAATATAGTTTGAGGGGTAAATAATTTACCCAACAAAGTTCCCTCAGTAATCTCAATAGCTTGTACATTGAATCTATATAGAGTCCTTGTGGTAGTGAAATTTAATGGATTATTTTAAGCATTCTTTATATGGAAATATCAATATTACATTAGATGTTGATCATCTCACAGTTGAGAGAATATATAAAATAATGAAACAATTTCTCTAAGGATCAGTAATTGATGTAAAGTAGCTATTATATCACAAATACAATAGTATGACAACATGCACTTTAATAAAAGGTTTATATGGCTTTCTTTTTATCAATGAACCTAGAAATGAAATTTCTTTATCTGAAATTTCAAAGGAGAAAGTCCTACTATGACATACAGCAAGTGATGACAATCTTTGAGGGACTTTAAGACATCTCAAAGATGCCAACAAGAGTTCCATATTCTGAATTTGGACTCAATTATTAAGATGTGTAGTACATTGATAAGATGTGAATCAGATTACCAAATCTTTTTGTGAGTACATCAATGTTGACAAACTTGAGGGAATTTAGAGTGGAGCTGATTGATTAACAGGTTGGGAAAATGGCTTCTGAGACAAGATTATAAAAACTAAATATATTGTTCATCGACTAAAGAATTAAGTACTTAATGTGAAATACATATAACATTTTTATCAGAGTGACTTAGGGGGATGTGATATAAATTTCTAAGAATTCAAAAGGCATTGCCATGAAGTGAAAAAATTATTTACGATGATCCCTGCAGGCATAACTAGACATCAGAGCATGAAATTGAATAAAAGACTATGTAGGTTCTGTATCTAGTATCTAGAAAAGTTTTCCCAATAGTGATATTTATTAAACTGTGGAAGGGCCTCACAATGGGAGTAGTGGAAAAGCCATCCTGTAAGTCATTTCACACAACAGTGGACAAAGAATTCAAAGGTATGCCTTTGGAAGGAAATCTACCAACTGCTGGGGTGCAGAATACAATGAATGACCCACTGGAGCATTCCATTTCTGCTTTTAAAACTGTTCTGAGTTTTAACTGAGCATCTGTCTTGTAAATATATTCATGTCGGAGCTTTGATTATATATTTATTATCTCAGTATTTTTTGCTCTTACTTTTATAAAAGTCCTCCAGTTTGTAAATGTTTTCTTTTCTTTGGGATATATTTTATGAAAATCATATTTGTTGGTAATGTCAGGAGCTCTCTATGTAGTAACTGCTATGAGAAAAAAGTAATAAAAGCAGTTATTATTTTAAGCCATTTTATAATGTATCTTAAAATGTGTATATCCATTCCTAAACTGGTAGTCCCTGAAAGCTGAGACGAGAGAAGACACTTTTATTTTATTACTATAAATCCCCTTTAAGAAATCTTTTCTTGTAACCAATTATAATGTCCCCATTTTTGTTGAAAATAATTGTTTTGCTTTGGGGCATTTATTAATGCTAATTTTTTCTCTGATACAACATATATGTGAAATGGATTAAAACAATAGGTGCAAAGAGAAAAAATATTTTAAGTTCTGTGCAAACTGAAAATATCTGCTTAATCATTAATGAATATCATAGTTATGCTAATCTTGGCATATATACATATGAATTTCATAAACTAATTTGGTAAGAATTTATTGTAACTTAAAAATTTTCAAAAAACAAAAATGTAGGACATTATTTTATATGTTAATATTCTTTTTTTTAAAAAAATATTTGAGAGAATCACACAGAAAAGGAGAAACAGACAGAAGAGCAATCTTCTACCCTCTGGTTCACTCCCCAAATGGCCACATTGGCCTGGGGCTGGGCCAGGCCGAGGCCAGGAGCCAGAAGCTTCTTCCAGGTCTCCCATGTAGTTGTCTGGGGCCTGACCACTTGGGCCATCCTCTGCTGCTTTCCCTGGTGCATTAGGAGGGAGCTAGATCGGAAGTGGACCAGCCAGGACTCGAACCAGTACCCATATGGGATGCCAGCATTGCGGGAGTTGGCTTAACCCACTATGCAACAGTGCCTAACCTCGTATGTTAAGAAGGGGCTCTCCCACTGTCAAGCTGTTAAGCTATAATATGGAACCAACACCCTTCCCAACTTACCTGGTTAATTGCATCAATTTAACATTGCTGACTTTGGGAATGCAGGGTGATTTAGTCAGCATAATGCACACTTACAGTGGATTCTGGGGGATGGGTCCTAAGAGTGAGAAAATGGGGTAGGAGATTGTGGTTTGTGTAAATTTTCTCTTTCATCATCCTTTGCTTTACCCCCTTCTTGTTTAAGTCCTAATATGGTCTCATGTTGCTATTCTTCCTTAAGCCTTTCCTCTAAAACACTCCAGAAAACCCAAAGCATAAGTTGAGGCAGTGAAATGTGTGCACATAGCTCAGAACATGGTCTCTGAACCTACTATACCATTATACTATTTGCACTTTGGGTTAGAGAACTCTTTGCTGGGGTTCTGGAAAGTGTGGCCTATGTATTACAGAACTTGATGTAAAATACATATAACTTGATGTGAATATGCATTACAGAATACTGACCAGTAGATACTAGTAGCACCCCTCCCTCTAGTTGTGACAACTAAAATAGAAGATGGCCCAAGTCCTTGGGCCCCTGCACCTGCATGGGAGACCTGGAAGAAGCTCCCGGCTCCTGGCTTCAGATCAGCACAGCTCCGGCTATTGTGGTCATCTGGGGAGTGAACCAGAGGATGCAAGACCTCTCTCTCTGTCTCTATCTCTCTCTGTAACTCTGCCACTTTGACTTTCAAATAAATAAAATAAATCTTTTAAAAAAAGAGGTGAAAGTTGAAAGGAGATTTCAAAGATCAGAAGTGAGTGATCATCCTGCACACTTAGATGTGCCTGTCTCTGCACCAGGACACATTATCTCTTGATGGGGACCTGACAAGTAGTCTCTCCAGTTCTGCCTTTACTTGCAGTTTAACTATGAGGAAGCTCAGGCCTGGACAGCTGAAGGGGCTTTCTGGTTGTTCCACACTGAGAAAGCAGAAAATCCTGGGTTGAGAGACTCCTTTAAGCAAAGGAAGTGACATGAGTTTGCAGAGGTTGAGAACACGCCACACCTCTTGTAAATTTATGCCATGCTGAAGGTGGCTGGGGGCAGAGTAAGAGGTGGGTTAGAGTAAAACAGCCAAGTAGTGGATAGCATGGCTCTGCTGCGTGCAGGTGGTCAGATTTCAGCACAGACAAAGGGAAGCAGGGTTTTAGGAAGCGGAATGGAAGTGGTTTGTATTGAGCCCGAGAGCGATCTCTCAGGCCACAGTGGACGGACGAGAGGAGTGCAATGATAACATTGCAGGCACAGAAATAAGGAGAGGGGAAGACTCCAGGTTACCATTCACATAAGAAAGGATGGTGGTCATATCCAGACCAGCAGAAGAAGGGGGAGAAGAAAGGACTCATGGAGAAAAATATTGTGGAGTTAGGGAGGCAAAAAAGAGAGCTGCTAATCAATGAGGAAGACCTTCAGCACTTCTCCACGTGGAAAGAGAACAATGCTGATGCCCTCATTCCCCAATTTCCTTCCACCTCCAGAACATGCCAGGATGGGATGGGGACTAATGGTGGCACAGTCAAGTCCCACGAAGCAGGGCTCCCTTCTGCCGATCTCTTGCCACCTCCTCCGGTGGCGTCTGTTCTGTCCATCTTCAAGAGTACATTACCGCACTTCTCTCACAACTCCAGCCAACCATAACCAATAGCACTGCTAAGTGTTTTGTTCCCTTTGTTCCTCTTTCTTACAAAGTTGGGCAGGTACTCTGTGTCTCCCCAACACCAGGCATACAGCAGATTCTCCACAAGTATTTGTTGAATCAGACACTTCAAGCCCCTCCTGATTGTCAGATGAGCATAAATATATGAATCAAGTCATGCATACACCCCTTGGTTCTCGTTTGATTAAAATACACCGAGTGTCTACAATGACCTTTCTTCACCTGTACAAGGAGGGGAGGACCTCGAGGGCCACTAATCACTAATTACTGTGTATTTAAGGTTATTGTGCACTATTGTGGATACGAAAGTTTCTTTTCCATAGAAATATGGTTACTGAGGACACTAGTCCAAATAAAGATGAGACAATCATCATCCAAACAGAATCTGGTGAAGGAGCCATCACAGCAGAGGCTATAGAATTGTTACACCAGGGGGAAAGAAGGTTAACTCTGTGTAGCAGGTGCTTGGAAAAAAACAATTCACCCCACCCCAAAGCACAAAAGAGGCTGGGAGGGGGGCCCGCGGCAGCTTCCCCATCCAGCGGCTCCTGGTGGAACATGCCATTTCATTGCTGGGATCAGGGAAAGGAAGCGCCACCTAGCATACTGTTCTCTTCCTCAACAATAAACTTAAACCCTTTAAATAATGACATTGAAGGAATTTTCTCTTAACTGAACGTAGGAGCAATGGCATCTTCAAAATGAAAGGCAGTTTGCTTAGGGAAGAACATAGGTAGGGCTAAGAGACAGTGTTCTGAAGGTAAGGGGGCAACTTTATTTTCTTTCTCATAAACATTCTGAAATAAGGACATCAGCCTTCAAAGTGGGCACCCGGGATATCGCCTCTCCTAAAGCTAACAGACAAGTAACTAATGGAACATGTGAGCTACAGTTCGGTCTGATTAGAAGGTAGCATGAAATTAAGAGAATGAATTAATTAAAAGGTCTCTTTTTTATCAGATCTAAATATATTTACATTGCTGTAAAGGAGTGAATTCAATGAAAGAAACACTCCAGCTTATTAAGTCTTTTAATAGGATTAAAAACAACCCTCAAAGAAAACCTCAAAATCACGAAGAGCAGTTACATCTTAGGAAGTGCTTTCTTACATCTTATCTCATTTAATCCTATTGTGTGCTTAGTACATAGTAGGAGTTTTAGTAATGCTCATGAATTTTCCAAAAGCTTTCTGGACCAAAATATTAATTCATTTAGGAAAATGCACTGTCACTCTCTGGTGCCCCTGAATTAAGTGACATCACTGCCTTTGAACCATTCCTAATCTAGTGACAAAACACAAATGCTATAAAACAGGTATGCTGATCTCAACACTACTGAAGTGTGAAATGAATAGTAAATATGAGTTTGGATGATATCATCAAAGAAGGAGTTGAATTCTGGGGCTCTGCTTCACCAGAGTATTTCAAAAATTCATGGAAATGGAGATAAGTTTATTTTGGTGCAAAGCATTTTGAAATATATGCATTTTGTTCATAATATGCATTCTCTTCAAGAACATTCTGAAGACCCCTCATAGGTCTGGGATCAGCTCTCTCTCTCTCTCTCTCTCACACACACACACACACACACACTGCTATATATAAATCCTTAGATGATTCTACTATAAACACTTGGTTAAAATTCATTTCCTGAAATTGTGATGCTTCCTGTTGTATATTTTATACTCTGTAGTTTAAGTCTGAACTGCCTTTGGCCAAATTCTCTTCTTGCCTTTATATTTAGGCTTTATTAGTTTTAAATGCAAATAACTTGGGAGGGCAAGCCTTTGGGGTGTTATCTGTCACTGTCTCACTATCCCCCCCCACCCACCACCACTTTGGGTTGAATGACACCCAGGACAGATAGGACTTCCCCTGGTCATCACTTCCTTACCACCTTTCTTTTCCCTGGGACATAATAATTACTGTCCTTTCCCTCCCTACTGCACACCTCAGTTTTTATTTTGGCTCTCAGTTATCACATCAAATCTGCCTGACCTGACCATCATCAGAGAAGGTGTCACATCCTATTTATATTTCCAGTATTCAATCTAATATGGATATCCATATATTTCCAGTATTCAATCTAATATGGATATCCACAAACATGTCTGTAGAATGGGTGGCCAAATTAATTACAGTATTAATCTACAGCCTGGTTTACATGCAAGATCTGCTTATGATTCTGACTTGGGAAGAGTTTTGTACATTTGGCAAGACTACATAGTGGAGTGTGATGGGTCAGGTTTGTACACGACTAAAGGTGGAAACTGGGACCATGAAGATCTGCTTTGCTGCTCTGCCTGCAGCTGGCCTTAGCCATTTTATTTTCATATTGATACAGAGCGCATATGTTTTGGTTACACAAGAAAAGTTCTTACAAAAGGCTCAGAAGAAAGTAGAATCACTTACAGTTGCTTATTATAACTTCAAATCAAAATTAGTTACTTGCCTGAGATTTTAAATTAGAACTCTGTCTTTCTAACTATGATTTTCCTTTAGAATTGATTTCCTTGTTCAGGGTTTGTATCCATATTTATATATTTTTAATAATTAAAAAACCATTTCACTATCTAGGTTATATCCCATGGCTAAATGAAACAATTTTCTATCAGTAATTTTTTCATTCTTGTTTGTCTGTTATGGAGATATTTATCGTAGGGATTAAAATACCAGAGAGTTTTCTTTGTAAAAATACCATGTTTTAGCATTTCAGGAAAAAGGAAAATGCCAGAGAGCACACTGAGTGCTGGTGGCCTGGAACAACTACACGCTTCAGAGCCATGGACTATCTTTGAGTCAAAGGAATATATTAAGGAGTATTTTCACAGTGTTTTGTAGCTAAGAAATAAACGTCTTTCTACAATAGTGACATGAAAGGACTTTTCCCAAGCTTATTTATTAAAATTATAATCTTAATAGAAAAGGAAAAATCAAGCTATTTTCATGAGCAGTTCAAAAGAGACTGACTAGGGAAAGGTACAGTAAATTTAGTATAGCCAAACATAGCTAGCTATACTCGCCTTAAAGGCATTTTATTTTATTTGAGAGAGAGTGCTCCTACCAGCTGGTTAACTCCTCAAGTGCCCACAATGGTCTCCCTTATTGGGAGCCACCAACTCAACCCATGTGGGTCACAGGAACCCAATTAACTGAACCATCATCTACTGCCTCCCAAGTTCTGCGTTAGTAGGAAGCTGGGTTCAGGACCTGGAGCCAGAAATGAAGACCAGGCACTCTGATGTGGTTGCAATTGTCTTACCTGTCTGGCAAAGCACCTGCCTCACAGTTATGGTTTTGATTTCTTGTTCTCTCAGCACTGCCTCAGTGTCATAGGTTTTCAACTGGGTTCTAGACTCACCATGTACAACTGTCCCTAGCTTATCAATCTTACTCTAGGGGTCTCCTCAGTGTTTGACTCTAAGATCTCCTAAAGGATTTTCTATATTATTGTGTTCCCCCAAACTCATATATTGACATCCTAATCCCCAATGTGATTGGGTTGGGAGGTGAGGCCTTTGGTTGAATTCTTATGAATGGGACAGAGAGCTCCATCACCTTGTGTTTATCATGAGAATAGACGTAGACAGTGTGTAATCCAGTAGAGTACCCCCACGTGAACCCAATCAAGATGGCACCTTGTTCTCAGACTCCCCCTCCAACCTGGAATACGAGAAATTAGGTTGTTTTCTTGTGTATAATCTACCCGGTCTATGGTACTAAGATAGGTAATAAATTTGGTTGTGACCCTCCTAATACATTTAATGATAATAGTAGTATAATAGCTCCATCTGTTTCACACAAAATGTGTACCAAGCCCATATATTTCATTTTATTAAGATTTATTTATTTACTTATTTGAAAGGCAGAGCAGAATGAGACAGAGGGAGAGAGCTAGAGAGAGAGGAGAGAGAAAGAGAGGGAGAGAGAGAGGGAGAGATATTTTCCATTCACTGGTTTACTCCCCTAAGGGGCTACAACAGCCAGGTCTGGATCAGGCTGAAACCAGGAGTCAGGAACTCTATTTGGCCTCTCATGTGGGCAGCAGAGTCCCAAGTCTTTAGGTCATCTTTTTCCTAAGCACATTAAGAGGGAGCTGGATTGCAAGCTGGGCAGCCAAGACTCACCCTGGCACTCTGATTTGTGATGCCAACTTCACAAGAAACACCAGCATGCTGGCCCCAGGATGAGCAGTGTTTTTGATATGAATATGGCTTTCATTGGCAGAAGCCATGCATCCTTGAATAAACAGGTATAGAGGAATATTGAGCTCCAGGGACTAGAAGTGGGAAATCATGAGGTAGTCGGCCCATCAGGGGATAATGCTATTTTCTTGGACTGAAGGATGTGTGTAGGTAGAAAGAATTATAGCTAGAATGCTAGGTTGTGGTCCAAACCTGGAAGGCTGTCTGCATCCGAGTGAAGTAAAGCACATTTTTCCACAGGAAACTCTGAGTCACTCACAATGTTTCCAGCTGGAAAATGAAATGATCACAGCGCTGCTTTAGCTGGCAGCCATGCGCAGGACAGATTGAGGGTAAGGGTGAGAGGAGGGAGGGAGACTGACCAGGAAGTGATTAGCAGGGCCCAGCCAAGAAACAATGATGGCTTGATTACTTTTTCATATAACTTTCATTTTCAGAGGTTGCCCCATGCCTTTCAATCTCTTTCTTTGATTTTTTGCCTGTCTGGTACAATTTCCAAATGCAAAATAAGGAAAGAGTCACTTTGAAAGTGTAGCTCAATTTTCTCACAGGTGAAAGAAACAATCTTGAATGGAGGTCAGCTTTAATCTGTCACATTCCCACTGATAAAGTGAACACTAAGGACAAATGTTTCCAGGGCTGGATGAGTCCTGTCTGTGTGATGGATTTCTAATTCCTTCCTTCACCTGGGAGAGGAGGCTGGTATCTCTCCAAAGTTCATGCGATCTTTAACTTCCCAGCCAGAGAGAAAGCAGCAGGTCTAAGGTCTCCATAGAATACGAGTAGGTAGAATTGAGTCCCCACGGACCATTGCCAAATATGACTGACTGAAAACAAAAACAAAAACAATCATTGTCCCCATAGGCTCACAGCGCTTTTCTCTTCCAAAAGGGGAAACCCTTCTTTCAATATCCCTGCCTCAACCCACAGGAATCAAGTCATCAACAAATATTTTGGCGTCTTCCATCAGTTCCTCCATCTTCCCTCTGTTCCCTGCCCCACATCCTTTCCTCTATTTCTCTTTTGGGTTGCCTGCTTCGGGCACTACTCACCGGGAATGGCCCTGGCTCTCCCGCACCCCTTGAACCCACCTGCTGACCACGGCTACACTCTGAGTGTGCCTTCCTGCCACTTATCTTACCAGTTTGTGGCTATGACCATTTGTGAGCAGATCCACAATTTTCCACGCAGGGCACTGAGGTCTGACTTATTGACTACAGAGTCGTCACGAGACTCTTCAGATCACAGTAAAGTAGGGTGAAGGATCTTCTAAAAGTTTACGGAAATTTGCATTATCTTTTTTTTTTTTTTTTTGACAGGCAGAGTGGACAGTGAGAGAGAGAGACAGGGAGAAAGGTCACTAGGATTAGCCTAGTGAGCCATGGCACTGGCCTGCATTATCTCTTAATTCCATTTTTTGTGAGCTTTCAAAGTCTCCTTGTAGTACTCCCCCACTCTGGTTTTTTGTCCCAGCCAAGTTCTTATTTCTAGCTTCACTACAGAGTTCTGAGCTTTGGCGTTTCTTAGACATCACTGATACAGATGCTGTTTTGATACCCTCTCAGCTTCTTGCATCTCTTTTCTCCTAGCTAAGTTATAGAGAGGATAGTATGTGGTTAGAAGACTTAACCTGCACCTTTTTTAAATTCACTCATCTGGGTATTCTGAAAGGCCCCGCTTTTCTCTGCTTTGTTCCTTTATGGAGGCAAAGCTCTCTGCTGGGGATGCTTTCCTATCCCCAATTCAGCCCAACAATTCCATCTCTGCAAAGTTAAGTGTCCCCTTCCTTTTGTGCCTGAAATACTCCATATCCATTTTATCACTGCAATGTACTGTGTTATAACTGCACACTTTCCTCTACCATAGGACCGTAATTTTCTTCTTATCTACAGTAAGTCTTCAGAAATATTTGTTGAATTTACAAGTGAGCAGGTTCTGTGGAGCCTTTTTTTTTTTTTTAACTGAGGTTCACTTCATCATCACTTTGTAAAAAGGAAATATGCTGTCTCAGGCATATATTAAGTAGGCAAGATATTTCTTTTTCCTCTTTCTTTTTCCTCAGTTTCTTCATTTACCAGAATATGCGACACTAAAGAACAGTTACAGTGAGAAGGTTGTATGTGCATACAGAGGCACAGCCAGCCAAAATCACTGCAGCTTTCTGGTCTTCAAGAACACTTACTCGCAGTGTGTTTATACAATTACTTACTAGATAAGCAGGATGCTGGGCTTTCCAAGTGTCATTAAACAGCATCCCTCTCAAAGCTGGAAATGTGCTTACTCAGCATGTGAGGGCATCACTTGTTCATGCGATTAGCAAACCACGATGTAGAAGGAAAGTTGCTTACAGTGGGAAAGTCTTATTTCAGCCCCCGATTGTCAGACAGCATTGATCAACATGCAAGGACACGTCCCCAAAGTGAGGGCACATCAGAGGCAAGGCGTGCAGCATTCTGAACTACATGTATGGACCTGCAAGACATGACGGGGGAGATCAGGGAGCTGCCTGACACTGTATGTAGCATTTGGGTATGCTTCTGTGTCTTGCGGCAGCTCCACACCTTTCATATCTAAGGGATATATATGCATACACACACACACACACACACACACACTCTCTGTGACCAGAGGTAAACTCCTAACCTCTGTGTGTTCATGGCCTCATTTATAAATTTTTCTGCTCTGTGTTCCTGGCCTCACTTGTAGAATAAGGGATTGCCTAGGCACTAGATCTCTAAGAGGATGCAGCTCTAAATTCTGTAATTTGCTAAGTCAGCCTTTGTAGGGATGCTTTCAGTTATGGCTTAATAGCAGATTATTTACAACAAGCCAGTGTATTAAAATCCCACACACAGGGCATTAAATATTTAATTCCCAGAAATATAAAGGGTTAGATACTATTATTATTTTATAATAAACTTATTATCATCCTCAGTACTGTATTCACCAAGTTATAAGTTCTAAAAGAGCAAGGACCTATTTTGTTCACTACCCTATTATGAAACATAATAGATGCTCAATAAAAATCCTTGTAGCCAATTAATGTAGCCAAATAATATTTAAATAGGATTTCATTCATCTCACTTTCCTGACTCCATCCATTCCCTTAACACTTTCTTACCCACCTCCTTCTCCTCAGCATTCTCCTACCACAGAAGAACCCAACTGTCCCTTTATTCCCATCACCCAAGGCCATTTGCTAAGACCAGCCATATCCTGGCCGGCGCCATGGCTCACTGGGCTAATCCTCCGCCTGCGGCACCAGCACCCCGGGTTCTAGTCCCAGTCGGGGAGCCGGATTCTGTCCTGGTTGCTCCTCTTCCAGTCTAGCTCTCTGCTTTGGCCCAGGAGTGCAATGGAGGATGGCCCAAGTGCTTGGGCCCTGCACCCGCATGGGAGACCAGGAGGAAGTACTTGGCTCCTGGCTTCGGATCGGCACAGTGCGCTGGCCTCAATGCTCTGGCCGTAGCGGCCACTTAGGGGGTGAACCAACGGAAAAGGAAGATCTTTCTCTCTCCCTCTCTCACTGTCTAACTCTGCCTGTCCAAAAAAAAAAAAAAGACCAGCCATATAGCCATATCCTCTGACAAATTATTCTCTACTCCAGGATTATAGTAAATTTTGCTGTTCATCCCTCCATGAACTATATTAATATTCTCATTCTATATTCAGGCTTTTGTAAAACAATTTGAGTTACATGATAGAGTCATTCAACCTTCCCAAAGAGAATGCTAGTTTATGAAAATAGTCTCTGTGATTGGTGGTGAAAGTTTAGAACAATCGTCAAATATTAAAGGAGAACACTTATCTGTCCCTGCCTATAAAAAGTGGTAACAAGGAGACTGTTCCTAAGAACAGCTGCATTAGGGCCTCTCAAAGCATGAAGGCTTGCCCGTCTACTGCAGAAACGCACACATCTGCTTCTCTTGCTGAGCTATCCTCCTGTCTGCCCCTCATGGCTTTCTTTCTGTCCGCATTTTGTTTAGTGCCTTACTAACACTTGTCTAGTATCTGGCCTTAGTGGACGCTCCGGTTTTATTTACTTGATCCCACTAAGTGACTCAAAGACTGGAAACCTTGGTTGAGATGAGGATAAGAAACCCCTCTTCTCACTCCTGCGGGGAGAGGAGCAGGCTATGTTAGTACTTTCTTTCCCTTATGCATGTTTTCCTCCAGCAGCTGGAGAGCCAAGGCACGAAGAGAATCTTGGCATTTGCTCTTCTTTTTCTTCATGCCTTCTCCCCGAGCCTTGCAGAGTTTGCACCTTCTCGTGTTTCAGATCTCAGCTGCAATTTTCTATCTGCAGATCTTCTCTGACTCCCTCGGGGTGGAAGGCCTATGCCCAGCCACTCTCCACCACACTACTCTCTTTCACATGCTTTTCATGAGCTCCAGGTAAGTGATGCCTGTACAAACGACTTACTCTCCACACACACACATTATCTGTTTCCTCCCACTACCATGCAAGTTCCCTAGGGCGGGCTCCACCTGTCTCCCTCACAGCTGGCTGACTCTCCAGAGCCCTGGATGTACACGGACAGGCCCACCACAGGCATTCAGGAAACAACAGCACAGCTCTTCCTGCTCCCGCAAGTCTACCAGGATGCACGTCAGGGGAAGAACAGGTGGACAGAATCTGCTGTGGAGACACCACCTTCAACTATGCTCTGTATACAGTTCTGGTTGCAGTGTCCAAAATGCCAGTGGATGTTCAGAATGTCGAGCAATTTCTATCTGAATAGGCCAGTCAAGATGAAACGTCTACACTTTTTAATGAAGGAATTCCTTTACTATCTAGCTTTGTTTAATAATTCACTTTAGGGGTGGCATTGGGCACAGCTGTTAAGATGTTGCTTGAAAGGTTCACTTCTCATGACAGAGTGCCTTGGTTTGAGTGTGCCAGCTTTGCTCTTCATTCCAGCTTCTTGCTAATGCACACACTGGAAGACAGCAGGAGACATTCAAGTAGTTGGATGTCTTCTATTCATGTGGGGAACCTGGATTTAGTTCCTGGATCCAGGCTTTGGATGGCCCAACTTTGGCCATTGCAGTCATTTGGGAAGTGACCCAGTAAATGGGAGTGTTTCACTCTTTCTTTTTCTCCTTTCAAAATAAAATTTGAAAATTTAAGAATCTATCTTTGTAAAATGAGGACAAACTATTTACACATATTTTGTTATTGAGTATTTTCTTTTTGTCCCACCAGCTGGTATGTTTTAGGTGAGCAAAACTGAAATCTGCAAGTCACTAATTGGGAATCTTGTTTAACTCTTGGGTCCTCTTCTTCCTCCTCTCCTTTACAACCTTCTCCCTTGTCTTTTCTATTTTAAATAATCATTTCTATGCAAGGGCATGTTTTATATGAGTTCTAGTCTCAATATAACTCTTAAATGTACTATTTGATGCTAATTCACAACGGAGATATTAAGCAACCGATCTGATAAAAATGCATTTTTATTTTTTAAAGTATTAATAATGGGTACTAGAAATTTTCATTTAAAAATACACTATACTTCATTAATCAAACAAAAAAGGTTGTAATGGCTTTTAAATGGTTTAATTTACTTTTGAATTAAAATATTTCACTATTAATCACATGCACACACCACACATAAATTCTGTACTGTAAAATACAAATGTTCTCTTGTGTGCTACAATGTACAATAAGATGTTTCTATCTTGTATGAAGTAAGTGAGTTATTGTCAGAGTGTCCATGCTGACAACGGGCAGCTTATCTGTCACCTGCTATGTCAATAATAATACCCGGTATAATGATAGCAATAATAGCCGCAGATATTTGAGTAATTAATAGAGTCTAGACAGAGTGGTTTTCTAAAGTTACCTGATTTGATCTTCACTTCTACGTAATGTCCAACAGAATATCTCCATTTTACAAATGAGGAAACTGAGCCTGTAGCCACTGAGCAGCACATTTTAAATCACGGCCGTGTCCACTTACTTCTTCGCACACATTCCACTGGGAGCCTTGTAACAGAACATTTCTTAATAATCTACTAAGTGGTCTTTAACAAAGGATTCGGAACCATTCAGGTATTTATTCCCCCCAAAATTGGGTTAATTGAATCAAATCTTGCTACCAAATGCTTGATGAATTTTCTTTTCTTTTTATTCATTCTAAAGCATCTATCTGTTTTCCTCAATGGAGTGAAATCAGAAAAGCAGGCTGAGCAGGAGAATGGGAAAGCAAAATTAGGAAGTTCTTCTTATGAATCATGTTTACTGAGGAAGGGTCAATTTAATAAACACACTGTCTAGCCAGGTGTAAAGCACTCTGTAGAAAACACAAAGGAATGACATTCTGACCCACTCACAAAAGTTCATTATCATTTATCTGGAGGAGACACACACACATACATCGTTAGTGATGATAAAGGTAGGCTCACTATCACTAGTTACTAAACAGTAACTACATGTGAGGCATTGTGCTAAATAGTGCAATAATTTTAAAATTTCATACCAATTCCAATTTTTATCCCAATTTTAAAGAGGTAGCATCAAAGGGGGGAGGGGAGAAACTTGTTCAGTATCACACTGTTATTAACAGTGAGATGAGCCTTCAATTCAAAGTGTATTTTATAAGAAAACCCTAGTCCCGTATGACTATGCTGCATTATTCTGATGGGGGATGGTGACAGATGTTTAGAAAAAAGGTAGGATTTTTAATTCCAATCACAGCAAATAAAATTTTAATATAAAAATCACTCCCCAACAAAAATAAGCTATCGATCTTATCCAGTTTGTTCAGATGAAAAATTAACTAAAACACATTAGACTTTCCAAAAATTGAATGAACATAGTCCATGTGAGACTTGAATCCATTGTGTGGGCATTTGTGGTCCTTATGTCGCATAGCCTCAGAAGTCCTGGTCCAGCTGTAAAGTCATTATCGGAACAGCAGAGACATGAACAGGAGGCCCAGAGATGGAAAGGCGGGCATACTGAGGGAAGTGATCTCACCTATCCTAATGGCTACTTGCTGTTTCCAAGGTACCTGTTCTCCTCAAGAGCTATTCTTAAGGCTCAAATTTTCCTAGCACCAATCTTCCTTAAAGTGGAGGTTGCAACGGCTTCCTCTAGCCACCAAAAGTCTTTAGCATTCTAAAATTACTTTAACACCCTGGAAGAGGGCTTGCCATTACTAATTCCTATCTCTCTAGCCAACCTGTTGAGTTTAAAAACTCTGCTTTAAACCGAAGTAAAACTTAAAGATGAACCAAATGATTTTCCCAATACAGTGGGTAAGGTACATATGATCTTCTGTCCCTATTTAGCAAGAATCAAACAAGAGTTTTCTAAAAAGGCCACCCAGATCTAGAGTTTCTACATACCTGGAAGCTAAACTCATTCTACCTTTCGGCATTTAGCCACCAAAGTACTTTGGCCCTATTTGACCACATTTAGTGCCAGAAATCTGTTAAGAGGGGAAAGAGAATCTGCAGCTATTCTCAATGGATGCAGACCAAGAGGCTGCTAAGTAAATACACCAAAATATTGTAACTATCATCAGATCTAAAAAACACAATTGAATGTACCAGCAGAGCAAATGAGTTGAGTGATGCTAAACAGTTTACATCCAAACTACAAAGCCCACCCAGTATTCTATGCAGCATTGGCTGGGAAATGATGATAAATCTGCACCATGAACAAAACTTAAGTATATACACATGCATCTCATTGATGACATGGTTCTGTAATAATATAATAGATTACTCTTTTGATTAATAGGATATAATAGAGTATTTATTAAGAGATTATAAAAGAGTTGAAAAGTCAGGTTATATTGATGTTGTAGCTGCCATAATGCCATAGTACAATGCATTTCTCACATATTTTTGATGGTGCAGGTGTAACCTACCCTGCTTTATTGCCAGTCAGATAAAAGTATAGCACATACTTCTACTGCATCCTACAAAAGGAATTGTTCTGCCTTAAAGATATTGAGTTATAGTTAGGGTGTTTCAAACTGACTTATGGATCATTCAACTTGATCATAACCAAAGTGCAACAAAAACATATGCCTTAATACTAATAGTGATTGATAATTTAAAAAAAATAAGATCCTTCATGAGGCCTATTTATTTTGATGAGGACAAATGGGTTATTGCATACATTAAAAGGCAGAGAAACATAGAAATCAAAGGTTCACAATTCAATTTTAGTGTAAAACAGCATTTCTTGAGTTTGCAATAATGTAAATAATGCATGAGATTGCTTTCAAATAAAACTGGAACCCGTGTCACTGCATACTATTTTTTCACTTAAAATGTTCTGATGTAGAATTCATTTAGTATTTAATAACTCACCATAATGCAAGAAACATTAAATTTTTTAAAAGCAATATTTTCCTATTTTAAATTAATTCTTAAGAGGAAAACATCCCCAAAATTGAGACCATTTTTTTGCTTATTTGGTCTATTTTGACATCCACACTTTGAAAAGGGACAAGGCAGATTGAAGGACAGTAAAAATTGTTGCTGTGAGAATAAATCAATATGTTATGAACACTGGAGTGATTCAGGGATATTTAAGACAACACACAAGCAAAATTACTCCCAATGTTTATATGGACTTATCATACAGTCCACAGTTCTTCTGTCTTATTACTCATCATTTTTTATTGTTAACTTTTTAAATTAATATCATCTCAATCAGATGATAAACTCCAGGAGGTTCCAGCTCAGTTTTGTCTAGTTTATTATTATATTTTTACTAAATCTATCAGAATGTCTGACAATATCATCGTGTCTCTATTATATTAGAATGTCTGACAATATCATCGTGTCTCTATTATATCAGAATGTCTGACAAAGAGGGAGAACAATATTGTTACATTCATTGATGAATTAATGAAGAAGGCTCATGAGTATGTGGGATTCAGCAATTACACTTAATTACAATGCAGATTTTGCTCCACATGGGGTTGAGCACTTTTTAACAATCTTTTAGAGTTGGGAATTGCTCCTATGGTGTTTAAGTAGAGGTGAGACTTAAAATATGCATGGATCTATTAAACAGAATTTATCCTGTTGAATTGCATCCTAAGCTAGACCTTGAAGATGCTGGCCAACGCTGAGGTTCTATGATTATAACCTGGAATCTTTTCAAATCTGAGACATGGTTTAAGCTATAATCATCGGACTTATTCTCTGATGGAATTTATAGACAACATTTCAAGCAAAAAGACAAAGTATTTTCTTTAGCTTTATTTCTGAAACCTTGCTCTATTCTCAAATAGAGCCTTCTATTTGGTTACACATATATTAACCTTGCTTCAGTTGAATTAAGGGTAATTTAATACTTCCTTCCCTATATACTATTTTTTTCTATGAATTTTTTTTTACAATTCAAGGCCCAATAATTGATATAAAGATCCAAACTGGCATTCCTTGCTAATGAAGGCTTTCACATTTTGGCCAGAGGGTAGGAGAAAACCATACCATAAGAAATTAATAAAGCTGATACACCCTCACACCACTGTATTTAATCATAGAAAATGATCTCTATACTTCATGATAGCAGTGTCTGCTTTTAATCATGGAGTACAAAAGCTACTTACCACAAAAGAATAATAAATCTTGAACCCAGGTTTAGCCACAAAGTAGTCATCAGACTTGAACGTTATTTTAATTTGGTTTGTTCTTGATGTTATCCTCGGAGGAACTTCCTTGTGTCCACACCATCGTCCTCTAATAACGGTACTTGTCTCAGATATATCTTCAACTTCCACAAAATCATACCTAGAATCAATTTGACAATAATGGGCATGTTTTGTTTGAAGTACATTTTGAAACTCATACTTTCACTGAGAAATTAAAACTAAAATATGCAATTTCTCACTAACCTACTAACTGAAGGAAAATTATAACCTATTGAATTGTTAAAAAGAAGCTAGTTTTTGGATTAGATTTTCTAAATTGAAACTCTAATATCTATTCTAAAAGATGCCTATATATTTTCTGAAAGATGTCTACAAACTTATTTATACATTTATGCATGATAACTCACAGATCACCAACAATCAAAACAAAATTTTCGGAGCATCTAGATTTGAACATTTTCCTGGAAAAATCTAACAACTAGTTTTTTGTATGCTTTGGAAGTCTCAGTTAGGAAATATGCCCAAATATTCATTATGTAAGGTATTTCTAATAAAATCCTCTTTTGAATTTATGGCATTAAATGCCTCCTTGAGAAACGAAATGATTTATATCACTTACAGAATGAGCCCTCTCAATAAAGGGAACAAATGGATAAAGACATGATTTGCCACATTCTCTTTTTGAAAACCATCTTTTGGAGAATTGAAAATGAAATGAATCTTGATGTGAATGGAAGGGGAGAGGGAGAGGGAAAGGGGAGGGTTACGGGTGGGAGGGAAGTTATGGGGGGGGGAAGCCATTGTAATCCAAGCTGTACTTTGGAAATTTATATTCATTAAATAAAAGTTAAAAAAAAAAGAAAACCATCTTTTGGAGAGATCATATCATAAAATATGGCACTTAGCATAAAGGGAAATCTATAACTTTGTGGAAAGATGTGCGCTAACCAATATTGGAGCTGGTTGAATCAGACGAATGAACATAAGACCACGGGTGTGCCTTTGGTATTTGTCAGAGAAACACAGAATCCCAGAATCCAAGAAGACAAGCCAAGGTCTTTTTAGTTTTTCAATGTGAACAGTTGATCCTTCAAGCCTGTCCATAGTATCCCGTTCTTCATTCCATCACAGAATATGACATCTCAGTGCCAGAATTTCCATTTTATAGGGACCCCTTATTCCATTTCTAGACCCCTAACATTTGATTGGTTGAATTGTTTTTCAACTCCTCATTAGTGTCTTATTCCTTAACACTGTCCCAGAATAACTTCAGCTGTTAAAGTCATGCACAAAATGATGGGCATCCAGGGTAAATTCCAGCACAAAATTCACATCTATCTTATATTTTCTTGTCATGACTACCAGAAGAAATCAGCATAAGAATCATGGTGTCTGAATATAAAGAAAATCCATATGACTTCACCGGTCTTACTCATGGACCTCAAAACTCTTATTGAATAGGTAGAATTTTGAAGCAACTGTAAACTAATGATATTGTGTCTAAATTTCTTTAGCAATGGTTTACAACACCCTTGTGCCCTATGCCTCAGTTTCCTTATGCACAAACTAAGAAGGCTTATAAACTTTTACCAGCTAGATATATCTTGTTGCAGTGTAAATTAACTTCTAAGAATTTATACAGTACTTGGAAGGTGAAAAGCACAAAGAATCATTATTCAAGCAATAAAGTATTACAACGTAAACATCAAGGAGGCTTTGGAACAGATGGTAGGAAATCAATTGCATTTCATTTCAAATATAATATGTGTAAATCATATTTATTGCATGAAGCATGGTTTATGTGAGACTTTGTTTGCAACACAATAGGTCACTTGTGTTGAAAATTTTTGGAAAAACCCAACAACAGTATAATTTTACCTCTGAATATAAAGTCCAGAAAGTACCATTTTGCAAATCACTAAACTGTCACTCCCCGTTTCCTCCCCTCTTTTCTACCTCTTATTTCTCTACCCTCTTCCATACAGTTTGAAGGAAACAGCAAAGATTTCATGAAGGGTTCAGAGAGAAAGCCTACCTAACTCCCTCTTCTATTTTAAAGGCCAGAATCAAAAGGACTCACTATTGGGACCAAAATTCTAGCTCAGTTGTGGTTTCCCGTCTGTGATACTGTGAGGGAAAATGTGTGTGTGTGTGTGTGTGTGTGCATGTGTATGTTTGGCCTATGTCCCTGGTTCTTGACACAAAGCTCCCCGGGCTCCTGGAACTTCTTAGTGCTGGGGTGAGTGCTTGCTGTTCATAATGATAACCTTTCAACAATAACCAAGTGTATGCTAATGACATGCCTCTAGATAGGCACCTACATAGCTTCAGAATGGGGACTGGTCAACAGAAAGAGTAAAGCATAATTAGGGGGTTGGAAATTTTAAAAACTCTGGAGAGAAGAGAGGACGTAGAGAGTGAGTGTAGTCAACATCGCACAATGATGAAAGCAATCATATACATACTCAGACCTCCCTAAAACCCTGACTACAGAGTTCAGAGGGCTGTTGGGCAGAATAACTTGAGATGCTTGAAGGGTGACTGACTTGAAGGACGCACCCTTCCTACTACCTTGCTCTGTTTAGCTATTCCATTTGGCTGTTTCTGCGTTATATACTTTATAATAAACTGTTAATGTAACACTAAGGGTTTTCTTGAGTTTCATGAGCTCTTCTAGCATATTATAAAACCAAAGGAGGAGGTTGTGCAACCTTGTGATTTATAGGTGTCCATCAGAAGTAGAAGGACAGCTGGCATCTGAGACCTACAATTGCATCTAACATGGGAGCAGCAGTCTTGTAGGGCCAAGTCCTACACTCGTGGGATGTGACACTAACTCCAAGTAGAGTTGCATTGAATTATAGGCCATATAGCACTGTCAGAGAACTGGCTGATAGGGATAAACCCTCCTTCACAGTTGGTGTCAGAAGTACCTGATGTACAGAAACAGATCATGGGACCTTCTGTGTCATCACCTTTAACAATATTTCAATAACGTTTATTTTTTTCCCTAAGACAGTAAATTAGGTCTCCCTTTCAAGGTTAAAAAGACACAAGATTAGGTTTCATTTACTCTCTTTGTAAATATTAACTGGTTCTTCACGCAGGTATTCAGCTCTGCTTTCTGGCATACATTACCCTCTGTGGTCCTAGAAAGTAAGTCATTGCTGTTATTCTTGGAAAAATAGCAACATAGTAAAAGCTGTCAGCATAATCAACATGCAACAAAGGGCAACCAAATTTGAGGCACCCCTTTTTATTATTCGAAGGAAAATAAACCTGCTGGAAGGATTTGGCAGTTCAGTAGTTCATTGGCAATGCAGAACAAATGCATGCAGAAAAGTACAAAACCTGAAGGAAAATCCTTCCAGAGTCTTACACATGCTAATTAAGCGAGTAAGATGCTGTGAGCAGACATTTCAAAGAACGACAGTGCAGGATTTCTCTGATAAATAAACTCTGAAGGAAGAAGACTGTCAGGCACAGCTTTCATCTTTCACTCGTGACCCAGCAACCACAGGAAACAGATTCCTCTGAAGAACACTTGGCCTCAGGTTCCTTTCTCTTCCTCTTGCAGATCTCTGAGGCCTTGATACTAGGAATTCAGCATAAGGCCCTGATGGGGTCCTCAGCCAGCACTGGGGGAAATAATGTGGTCACAGTGGCTTGGGTCAATGCCAGGGACCCAGCAGGGGCTGATGTCCACTATAGCAAGGGGCAGGCTTTGACCAGGCCACATGATATAGCCGCAGGTGACATGGGACACTGGTCGTCTTTTCCTGCTCACAAAGCCTGCAAAAAGGACAGGCACCTCTAGATTCCACCCTACCTGAGCAGTCACAGTCATGACTGGTGTGGAGGCGGGTTTCTGTCAATCAATCACTCCAGGTTATTAGTTCAGCCGCAGCACAACCTTTGCTGTGCTGCCTACTACGGCTGACACAAAGGCTTACTGAAAATAACACGGCATATTATGGGTAGGTCCAAAAGGCTCAAAGGGAACATCTCATATGATGCTTTAACTTCATCCTTCTCTCACCTTCGGATGGTACCCTCAAATGGACTTTTTTGTTTCACTTACCTACAGATATCATTTTCTGCCTCCTCTAATCCAAACTGATGGTCAAACGCTAGTTGTATCCTTGTTTTCTCCTGGGAGTGGAGCCTCCACGTCAGAAGCAGGTTCCTGGGGTAGCTGTTCGGGAAGCGAGGACTCTGCACATGGCCATTTCCTGTCACCTGGATGGTCTCATCTTTTCGGTACAAGTCTGTGAGGTGATTGCTCTCTGTTAGTAGTCACAACTTGTAGAAATTAGTATGTTGCTCCAATTACAGGAAAGCAAAAAAAGAACAGTTTATAACGTATCACATTTCAAAGCATTTCTGGATTTTGTTTAAAAATATAAAAACAAATAGTCTTCGGGTTAAACAAGCAACACAGATATTTCTTCTATTATCCCTACTTCTCCAAAGTATTCAAGTCTAGATTTAATGTCTAATATTTTGGGGGCTTTCTGACATAATTCTGATAAGCAATAATTAGTAATTATTTCAGAACTCAGGCTTATTTAGATTGGAATCAAAATCAGCTAATAATTTTAAATAGTTAATCTTTTCTGTATAACATAAAAACTATTTATTTATTTATTTACTTTTAAAATAATTTTGTTAATACTACATCAGTAGTCTATCTCCAGTAGGAGCACAAGAAGAACCATATAAATCTCATTTAAAGAATGAATGAGTGAAAAATAAATGAAAAGACTCTACTAGTATTTAATAGCCAGTTATTTTAGGAGTATATTAATGCAATACTTTCCAGTTGATTGCTCTGCTATAAAAAATTTATATATATGTGTGTTTTTTCCTTAGTTTTCTGTGACTTACAAGTCCAATTCTTATTGTATTTTCTTGTATTATATAATAAAGAATTTGTCTTGTTCTTTGTCCTGGCTCCCTGGAAGAGGGTTTCTAAGCCCCTGGAATTTCCTAAGTGGTCTAATGTCTCTATATTCTTGGCGGGGCCCCTGGGATGCTACCTGAGTTTATGCTAATGAGGCCATAGACTATGGGTCCCTAGATCATTTCAGAATGAGGGCTGGGCATTCCAGAAAGACTGGCCATGTGACAACAAGGTTAAAGGCTTTGAGCCTTGGGAAATCAGCCTGATCTGTCAATCTCCAGAAATGGAAAAGAGGTTAGAAATCCAGGCTAATCATGTTGCCCATGCTGTAATCAATCAGGTGTGCTTAAGGAAGCCCCAGTAAAAGTTCTGGATTTGAAGGCTTGGATAAGCCTTGTGGTTGCTAATGCCTAGAATTGTGCTGGGAGGGTGATGTGGCCTGAGGACATGGGGACTTCAATCTGGGGGACCTCTAGACCTTGCTCTTTGTATCTCTGGGTGATCCTGATTTGACACCTTTACAGCAAAACTTTAGCTGCAGGCATGGTGCTTTCCTGAATTCTCTGAATTGTTCTATTCAAGCAAATGATGAAATCTAGGGGATTGTGGGAAATTCTGAATCCACAGCCAGATGGTGAGAAATGAGGTGAAATTTGACCTAACTCTGGGAAGTTTGAATCAGAACTGCATTGCTCAGTGGGTCCTTTTCTCACCTCTCAGTATTTACTCCAACTTGAGATTTCGGCTTCTTAGTGCCTTCCTCCCCACCCCCTACGCTGACTTTCAGCTGCAGTCTATTTGTGTTCACCCACAGAGAATTGACTTTGAGGCCTGTAATTCAGTACCCTTGTTTGGGGAGACTAAACTTTCGGACAGAAACCACTGTAAGTTAGGGTGGCTATTAAATCTTCCAAAATAAGAGATGGGGCTGAAAAGGAATTGGCATGTGAAACACGAATGCCTCTCTCTCTTATGTGCATAATGGAATTTAAACCATCTCTGGGGGTTTCATTCTGGGGATGATGTATCCCAGTTGCTTTGGTTTGGAGGGAGCCATGGGTACTGGAAGAGTTGATGTCTCCACTCCTGCCTGGGGATGACAGCACTGGTTTGCAGTCACGTCACCACCTGTGGTGAGTGGGGCAATCAGAGGACCTTCCAGGATTTGAAACTCATTTTCTCCACTTGACACTTTTCCCTTTCCTTGACCTTCAGCTAAAAATATAGATGTGAAAGCCACCTGCCTACTCATTCGGTCATAAGAAGCTTTTAGGAAGGGGGTCTGAAGGCTTGTTTTCTAGGCTGACTCAAGTGAGCTATCACTCAAAAATTATTAATTACAGACTCCAAAAATAACATGCTGTAGAATGTTTAAGACTTCTATCATTTGAGCAACACTTGCACAATTTTTTCATGCCATCTTACCTCTAGTAATACTTGATATTTTTCTCTACATTAATACTTAAATCAAAATTGAATTTATTCTAAAATAAAACGTTATCAATTATGTATATGCTATTCAATACCACTGGCCATGAATAGAATGTAACCACGAATCTAAATACAGAGCTATTAAATGTTAAAGTGTCCACCTCAGGTATTCTGATTCATCTTCTGTATAATAGCAGAGCAGGCAGCAGATTTTTTCTTTGTTCTCTTTGAGGGGTAATATTTAATGGCTTTCTGTGTCCCCCCCCCCCCCCCCCTGTTACAGATACTATGCTGGATTCAGATCTATTTCAAAAATGTTTAAGGCGGGTACCTGTCTTCATACATCTGAAAACAAAGTCCATGCATGCAGCCCTCGCATATATAAGGCACAAAGGAAGACAGACCTCAGACTGTACATGCACTGGTGGCCCAGAAGCAGGGAGAACTGAAAGGCGGCAGGTGCACAGTGTTCTCCTGTGATCATGGAAGGAAGGTTTTCCTAAGCAGAGTCCCAGGGGCCTCAAGTGAGACACACAGGGGCTACACATTCTAAACACTACCTACGGAAATATTTGAAGGCCAGGCAGAAGTGTCTACCTGATAAGGGTAGAAACAGGATAGGTGTGGAATGGATAAATGTGGTACTACAAAGATGAATGGGAAGGACAGTGCTTCCAATAGGAATGGCTCCTGGGAATTAACTGCTGTGTAATAAGGTTCTGACCTTCAAGGTCACAGAGTAGGGAAGTCATATCAGAGGAGAAACATCAAAAGGAACCTGTAGTTAAGAAAGGAATGCAAAGGGGTGGGTCACAAGGACAGCTACATGTGAAGTCCAGGAGCTCAGTCCAGGACAGTGCTACTGATACATCACAGTACTGCAGGGGGAACATTTCTGAAGAAACACAAATTCCATTGCGATGTGGTAATGAGTGGGTAGGAATGCTAGCAGCCTTTCAGGATCCAGGCATAGACCTGAGCACACAGAACAGAACAAATGTGAGACCTCGCCCTGACAGAGGGAAGCAGCAGCCTAGGGAATCAGTGAATTCTTGAAAACAGGACTTGTACTGACGGGGGTGGGGGGGATCTCTGTGCTGGTGGACAGGCCATGTCTAAGTCAGTCTGCCCAGGAAAGAGAGGATTTCAAGGAGCCGTGCTGAATAACATTAAATGCAGGGGCTGGCACTGTGGGGCAGAGCTTTAAGCCACCACCTGTGACACTGGCATTCCCAAGTCCTGGATGCTCCACTTCTGATGCAGCTCCCTCCTAATACTCCTGGGAAAAAAACAGAAGAGGGAGCAAATGCCTGGGCCTCTGCCCCGACATGGGAGACTCAGATGGAGTTCCTGGCTCATGGCGTTGGCCTGGCCTGGCCTGGCTCTGATCACTGTGGCTATTTGAGGAATGAACTAATAGATGGAAGATGGATCTCTCTCTCTCCCAGGTCCCAACACATACCACCCTCCAAATAGCCCCAATAACTGTCTTTCAAATAAATAAATAAATCACTTTAAAAAAAATAATGTCAAATGCAGGGGCAAGGCAAGGAGACAACAGTTGGAGGAAAGACCATAGAACTTGTGAATAACAAATTCCACAACATCCTTTAAAGGGACACTTCTAGAAATTCTTACAAGTACAAATGGAACCACTTTTTTCCTTTTTGCATTAAAGGCTAGATTGCCTTAACAATACTAACTCTGGTTATAAATGAAATGCCAGGTATATTTTCAAGAAGGCTGTAGAGTGGTTGGAGAGAGTTTTCCATCTAATGTAGATTAGATTAATGTAATTAGATTTCCATCTAATTTTGATTAAAACAACAATTGGTTCCAGTTTAGTACATCAACTGTACTCCGTGAGTATGATATCCAACTACAGAGAAAAAAATCACAGATTTTCTGATTTATTTTCCTTAAAATCATAGTTCTTCCAGAGTATACAGATATAAAAACTAAATATTATTAATAGCAATCACCTCTGCAGTGTTTATTTTGTGCTAGGCATTGTTCTAAGAATTTTGCATATTTCCTGTATAATGTTTAATGACGTTATATACTCACATATGACCTATGGGCTGTGACTGCGTGTGTGTATGTGACCATGCATGTGAACTCATAACCACTCTCTGAGATAGGTGTTACCATGTTCATCATTTGATAGATGGAGATTCTGAGGTATAGGGAGCTCAAATAACTTGCCCATGATCACAGAGCTAGTGACGGGTGGAGCCAGAATAAAAACCCTGGCATTTTGGTTGCAGAATTGATGTTTTTTACCACTGTGCCATAGATGATCTTCTTCCTTCCTAGTCTGAAATTGGCTAGCAGCAATTTTAGGTTCTTGATTACCATAATGGACTTTAACATTAACATTTGAATCACATTGTTTACATATAATTTATAACTTCTTATCAACTCAGCTATATTTAGCAGAAGAGTCACAACAAACTACAGATGCAAAGAACAACCATTCAAGTTAAATTTGAGAAGACTAGCACAGTATTGCATACATAGTCATGTTCCTTAACTTGGTGTTCCAACGTTACCTAACATTTATGAAGCAGTTATTATATGCCAAGAACTACAACAAGTGGTTTAAAGCCACTATTTAATTTCATCCTCACAACAACCCTAGGCAATTGATAACATCCCTGCTGTACAAAGAATGATCTGAGAGTTTAAGAAACTTGTGACCCCAAGGCACACAGTGAGTGATCCAATCACAGTTTGACCCCAGGCGGTGTACTTTGGAGCACACATGCTGAAACAGAGCAGTTCATATACTGTTGAACTATAAAAATAGGAAACAAATCATCTTTCATAGACAGCAAATAATTCTTCTGGATGTTTATATGGCAAGAATATAAAGTCTTACTTTGCACTTTAACACAGAAGGAGGTTAGGATCTTCAAAACTTCTGAGACATGAATTTAACTTAAAAGTAGCCAATTAAATTGAAAAAGGAGAGACAAAATTTTATATTTGTCTAGTCTGTCCCAAATCTCTAAAAAAACTCAGCTCAGGGCCAGTGTTGTGGCAAAGTGGGTAAAGGCTCTGCTTGCAATGCTGGCATCCCATACTGGTGCTCTTTGATTTCCCAGCAGCTCCACTTCTGACCCAGCTCCCTGCTAATGGTCTGGGAAAAGCAGTGGAAGATGGCTCAAGTGTTTGGGCCCCTGTCACCCAAGTGGGAGACACAGATGAACTCCTGGCTTTGGCCTGGCTCAGACTTGTCTGTTGTAGCCACTTGGGGGATTGAACCAGGAGAACCTCTCTCTCTCTCTCTCTCTCCCCCTCCCTCCCTCCCTGTCTATAACTCTTTCAAAATAAATAAATCTTAAAAATAAAAATCCTTAGCTCACCAAATCTAGTATTACAGGAGCTCATGAAAAATTATTGCAGTCATTCTCATTTATCTCTGGAATTCACCCAGATCAATGGTTCTCAAAGTGTGGTCCCCAGACCAGCATCATGGTCATCACCTAGGAACTTCTCAGAAACGTAAATTCTCAGACCCCATCCCAGACCCACCCGAGCCGAAGTGCTGGAGTGAACAGAACATAGGAAATCCTCCAGGTGATTCTGATGCACCTCTAAGTTGGAGAACCACTGAGAATCTCACATGCTCTACTTTTTGGTTCTTATACCCATCTTCATTGGCCCCTCCACCTCCCTACTATAACTCCAGACCTCACATCTGGTTTTTCATCTTGTCATTTTGATGACCTGTCTTGTATTCATTTTCTTACCTCTGCTCTTGGAACTTTTTTATTTATTATTTTTTTTATTTTTTGACAGGCAGAGTGGATAGTGAGAGAGAGAGACAGAGAGAAAGGTCTTCCTTTGCCGTTGGTTCACCCTCCAATGGCCGCCGCGGCTGGTGCACTGCGGCCGGCGCACCGCGCTGATCCGATGGCAGGAGCCAGGTGCTTCTCCTGGTCTCCCACGGGGTGCAGGGCCCAAGCACTTGGGCCATCCTCCACTGCACTCCCTGGCCACAGCAGAGAGCTGGCCTGGAAGAGGGGCAACCGGGACAGAATCCGGCGCCCCGGCCAGGACTAGAACCCGGTGGGCCGGTGCTGCAAGGCGGAGGATTAGCCTAGTGAGCCGCGGCACCGGCCTGGAACTATTTCTAAGATATGTTTTCCACACACAATGTCCTAGAGAAAGAGGTTATCCAAATTTGTGCCTTTGACAGTGGGTATCACATCTTATTTTAGCCTTCCTTATTCATGGAAAAGTCATCACTGATTCCAATACATGCCTGTTATAACTCATGCTCACATATAATAATGCTTAAGGAGACATGATGGTATGAATAATGGCATTAATTTTATTTCTTCTGTTAGAATACAATATTATGACAATTATAAAGTTATCTCACTATAATAATACAAACTGCAAAAGGCAAACAAGAGTTGTTGAACTAGAGATTTAAATGCTTGATCAATGATCCCTTAGGAACAAACTGACATAGTTATAGGTTCTGCCACCTCACACAAATTGACCATTGTAGAAACATATCTTATGCCCCATGTTCCCTAGCTAGGTGCCTACAACAATGATTGAGTCACAAATGCTATATTCAGCTACAAGCCAAAACTGAAGAATAGTAAATAAAGTTAGAAAATTTCCAACTTGCAAAGGGACTTATCACCATATTTCATTTGCAAAGTTGCCATTTTATAATCTATAATATGCATAATGATGATTGCCCAGAATGTAGCTAATGATATTGAAACTATTTGGTCTGACTTCTATGGCTAAGCAGCCACAGTAAACCTACTTAATTCAGGTGTTGTGCCACATAAACTCCTATTTTGCAAGCTCACAAAAAATAAGTTGAGAATGGGGCCGGTGCTGTGGCGTAGCAGGTAAAACCTTCGTCCGCAGTGCAGGCATCCCATATGGGCCACAGTTCAAGTCTCGGCTACTCCACTTCCGATCCAGCTCTCTGCTATGGCCTGGGAAAGCAGTAGAAGATGATCCAAGTCCTTGGCCCCTGCACTTGCATGGGAGACTCAGAAGAAACTCCTGGCTCCTGACTTCAGATCGGTGCAGCTCCAGCCATTGTGGCCAATTGGGGAGTGAACCAGCAGATGGAAGACTTCTCTCTCTCTCTCTCTCCGCCTTTGCCTCTCTGTAACTCTGCTTTTCAAATAAAATAAATGAATGTTTAAAAAAATAAGTTGAGAAAAAAATAGAAAAGTGGTATCATAGCCTTCCTGTGCTTTTTAAAATGTTAAATTGTTTAGTTATTTTAACAAGTACTAAACCAACAGAAAGAATTGTTGCTAGTGAAAAGAACAGAAGGCTGGTATATGTAAGAGATGCATCTTGAATTTAGCTCTAATTTCTGTACCTTTCCCATGTACCACAAACAGTAGCATAAGCACATCATGTCATATTTCTGGCTTCTGTTTCCTAAATCAGTCCTTCAAGGTGTGGGATAACCTGGCATTTAATATTTCTTTCAGGTCTAAAATGATGGTTTTTAAAACATATTTGTTTTATTTGAAAGGTAGAGTAAGAAAGAAAGAGAGAGAGAGAGAGAGAGAGAGAGAGAGAATGAATCTTCTATCCACTGCTTCCCTCCTAATAGCTATAATGGCCAAAGCTGGTTAGGTCTGAAGCCAGGAGCCAGGAGCTTCTTCAAGGTCTCCTGCATGGGTGCAGGGGCCCAAGGACTTGGGTGATCTTCCATTGTTTTCCCAGGTGCATTAGCAGGGATCTGGATGAGAAGAAGGACACCGGGGACTCAAACTGGCACCCATAAGCGATGCTGGCACCACAGGTGCTGCCGTTACCTGTTTCACCACAATGATGGCTCCCTCGATAGCTTTCTTTCAAGGGGACAGAATTGCCAGTAATTTGACCATGGTTAATGTGAAGGATGAAGCAACACTGGGACAATGGAATGTGAAATCCAAAATCTCCAGTGGGATAAATGGTCAGACACTTTTGCTATCTAAAACTGACATTAAATATAGTTGCATATTATCATTGTAATAGTACAAATGGATGATTTTAACAACTTGTTCAAACACATGTTTAGGAAAATCTTTATTTCTCATCAAATAGGAAAATATCCTGACACATAAGTATCCACTGAGCACAAGAATCTGTGTTGCACACATTAAGGCTGCATTACAATAAAATTTTTAATGTGGAAACAATGTATTAAAAAAAAAAAAAACTGAGTAAGGACTTCTCTCTGAGGCTGTCTAAATACCAAAGATACAAGCTGAAGATAATGAAAGGTATTTTATAATTTCTTAGCAACTTTCATCGATAAGTAAAAAGAAAATCATCATGCAGAATGTTAAGTTTCTGAAATGAGTATGTCTTGTTCATCAATATCACCCCTGTGCCTTGGCAGTGAAGACATATAGAGACACTCAAAATACATCCGTTAAATACGACATGGATGGATGGTTGCTACAAAGTACGCATACTTGGAGTTCTTAGAAACTGAAAGGCAGATAACAGCAAGTAAGATAACAAATAAAAGGAAGTGTTATCAGAAATAAAGTTGTAAAATGCCCCAAACATTTTATTCCTAAGAAATTCAATTTCAATGTAGCTAGCAGGCCTGAAATTTATGGAAACTCATTTAGCATGAATATTAAAGGATTATTTTTGGAAGAGTTCCATTGAAATGATCATCTTTGCCCTCTGGTTTAGATATTCACTCTGAAATGACTAACTCTTATTCTTGCCAATTTCCATCAAATAACCTACCAGCTACACCACAGCCATATCATATCACACTGTAAAGAGTTGTGATCCAGAAAGTAAAGAATCACAAGACTGGAATAGAGTAGAGAAATTTGATGTTATATTTGGGGAGTATTATCAGGTTTATTATTTATGTATTATTACTAAGAAATATATAAAATCAGGGGCTAGCTCTGAACAATGATCACCCTATGCAACAAAAGTTCAGCAAGATAAACTTAAAAAACATAGTTCTGTGTCTAATACATATATTATTACTTAAACCTATCAAATAATTTCTGCACTCTCCAGACAGAACAAACAAATAGAATACATAGAAAAGTATCTTGGCCGGCGCCGCAGCTCACTTGGCTAATCCTCCGCCTGTGGTGCCGGCACCCCGGGTTCTAGTCCCGGTTGGGGCGCTGGGTACTAGTCTCGGTTGCTCTTCTTCCAGTCTAGCTCTCTGCTGTGGCCCAGGAAGGCAGTGGAGGATGGCCCAAGTGCTTGGGCTCCTGGCTTCGGATTGGCGCAGTGCGCCGGCTGCAGCAGCCATTTGGGGAGTGAACCAACAGAGGAAGATCTTTCTCTCTGTCTCTCTTTCACTGTCTGACTCTGCCTGTCAAATAAATAAATAAATAAATATTAAAAAATAGAAAAGTATCTTAGGACACTGAATAGTACCTTGATTGGTGAGAGAGTACAGTGTATGGTTAAAAGGGCAAAACAGAAACAAAAAAGAGATGGAGAATATACAAGAGAATAGGGCACGAAGTCCCTAACTAAAAACTGAGTCAGTGTGGCCAGCATTGTGGCAGAATCGGTAAAGCCACGGCCTGCAATGCTGGCATCTTATATGGGCAACAGTTCGAGTCTCGACTGCTCCACTTCTTATCCAAGCCCCTGATAATGCACCTAGGAAGGCAACGAAGGATGGTTCAAATCCTTGGGCCTCTGCACCCACATAGGAGACCTGGAAAAAGCTCTTGGCTTCTGGCTTCAGCTTGGCCCATCCCTGGCCATTGTGGCCATTTGGGGAACGAACCAACAGATGCAGATATTCTCTCTCTCTCTCTTCTCTCTCTCTCTCTCTTTCTTCCTAACTCTGACTTTCCAATAAACAAATAAACCTTTGAAAAAAATGAGTAAGTCAATTTGTAGAACAGATTCTAAAATACACAATTGAAATTAAACTAGGTAATTTTCCATGAATTTCCTCCTTATTTAAAAAGTACAGGGTTGGAGTCTCACCATGTGAACTAAATTCCTAAACTATCTGGCCCAGTGCTGTGGCATAGTGGGTTAAGCTTCCTGGAGTGCCAGCATCCCATATGGGAGCTGGTTTGAGTCCTGGCTGCACCACTTCCAATCCAGATCTCTGATAATGTGCTTGGACAAGCAGCAGAGGATGGCCTAAGTCCTTGGGCTCCTGCACCCACATGCAAGACAAGTTCCTGGCTCCTAGTTTCTGTTTCCTAGCTCTGGGCCAATGCGACCATCTGGGGAGTGAACCAGAAGATGGAAAACCTCTTTGTCCTTCTCTTCCTCTTCCTCTGTAACTCTGCCTTTCAAATAAATAAAATAAATCATAAAAAAATGGAACTAAGGAATCTTTAATACCTAGTACATGCTCCTAGTGAAAATCAATCTTACCACATCAGCTTTCTAAAAATAATGTTCACTGTGCTCTACCCATTGCCTACCTTTAAGTGACACAGAGCAAAGCTTATTAAACGCCAGATATTCAGTAAATACATATATAATATGTATTTAATAAAATACATACACTTCTATATCAGAGATTTTTCTAAGAACTCAGTGCAAATACAAAACCTTTCTTTTTATAAAAGTATTGAGCAGAGTGAATGACTGTTTGCCAGTTATATGTTTTTATTTAAAACAATTTACAGTTCCTTTTGGCAAAAACAAGAGATTAATTTTTTGTTATCAATCTTGTTTATAATAACAAAAATAATTCATCACTTAATTACCCCCTGAATTAAAGATTAGTTGACTTCAAGAATCTGAATTGGGACCGGCACTGTGGCACAGCGGGTTAATGCCCTGGCCTGAAGCGCTAGCATCCCATATGGATGCCGGTTCGAAATCCGGCTGCTCCTCTTCCGATCCAGCTCTCTGCTCTGGCTTGGGAAAGCAGTAGAAGATGGTCCAACTCCTTGGGCCCCTGTACCCACATGGGAGATCGGGAAGAAGCTCCTGGCTCCTGCTTCAGATCGGCTCAGCTCTGGCCATTGCAGCCAATTGGGGAGTGAACCAGAGGATGGAAGACCTCTCTCTCTCTCTCTGGGTCTCCTCTCTCTTTGTAACTCTGACTTTCAAATAAATAAATAAATCTTTAGAAAAAAATAGAATCTGAATTTGCCAAAATAAATAAATAAATAAAGTACCACAAAGTCCTTTTGAACACTTGCCAAAAACTGTCCCCAAGAGTGTAGTAACACTCAAAGTACTATGGTGGTAACTATTACTTCTCACCTCAGCAGGTCTTTTAATGTATAAGGATTTGTTTTGCCACTGTAAATCAGTAAGTATTCAGACTTTCCTTCAAAATAACTTGCATTTACAGGTAAAACACAGAAGTGATTGTATAATATTAAAATGGAAGTAATTTTGCTTCCTGAAACTTAAAATCTGGGTAAAGATCGACTTAAAATATCAATATTTATCACACTATGACAGTTGAACTTAATTCTGTCATAATTCTCTTCTGTTAAAGTCTTTCTTTGTTGTGATACTGTTGGTTAAAAGTAAACAATGTGAAAAAAGTGAACTTTGCAGATGAGACAGAGCAGTGTTTAATGGCATGATAGTATTTCAGGATTAAGCTATAGAGAAACTCTTTCAATCAAACACACACCCAGAAAACAACAAGACAACCACCATGACAAAACACATTAGCTTTAACTACTGCCAACATAGTGCAGAGATACAGAAATAGAGGAGGTAAAACAAAAAGAAAAATACCCTAGAGTAAGTAGACTTAGGGTTTTTTTCTGGAGAATATTTATGGTAGAGAAACCAGTTGTAGTAGTGCATTTTCTGTTTATCCAACATAATACCGGGCACAGAGTGAATTATAAAGAAAAGAAGTGAATTTTGCCTACTGGCTCTGGAGCTTGGAAATTCAAGTGCATTTGAATGCTAGCAGCTGAGTGGCTTCTGGTGAGGGCTATGTTAATTCATGTCAGAAAGCGGCAGGGCAAGTGGCTGTGTGTGAAACAGAAGAAATACATCATCTACACTCTAGTAAGTAATCCAGTGTTTCAGGAGTAAGAACTCACTCCACCAAACAAGCACAAATCCCTCCTACAGACCTAACCACCACTTAAAGGTTAAAAAAAAATTACTCCTGATACCACTATAATGACACTTAGATTTCAACAGGGGTTTCAGAGACGACAAACCATGTTTAAACCAAAGCACCACATTCTTATCAATATTTGTCAAGAAAGACTATGGAACTGGCTGGCGCCATCGCTCACTAGGCTAATCCTCCACCTGCGGCACTGGCACCCCGGGGTTCTAGTCCAGGTCGGGGCACTGGATTCTGTCCCGGTTGCTCCTCCTCCAGTCCAGTTCTCTGCTGTGGCCTGGGAGTGCAGTGGAGGATGGCCCAGGTCCTTGGGCCCTGTACCTTCATGGGAGACCAGGAGAAGCACCTGGCTCCCGGTTTTGGATCAGTGCGGTGTGCCACAGTGGCCACTGTGGGGTGAACCAATGGAAAAAGGAAGACCTTTCTCTCTGTCTCTCTCTCACTATCCACTCTGCCTTTCAAAAAAAAAAAAAAAAAGAAAAAAGAAAAAAGAAAAAGAAAAAAAGAAAGACTATGAAATTAATGTGTGAGCTCTGGGTAATCACAGAGAATGAGAACCTTCTGAAATTATTTTATAGGGTCTATTTAAGGAGGAAGAAATGAATGCAATAAAGCTGACGCGGGATTGAACAGTACAGGAGATAAGAAGATCATAAACTATATAATGATTAAAAATTGTACTACATGAAAGAATATATAAAAACATTTCTCACTTGCTTCTTTTATTTGTTTCTTTAAATTTTATTTAAGGTATTCAAATTTGGGAGCCTAGTGATTCTTCCCACCCTACTCTCCTTCCTTTCTGCACTCCTACACTTCTTCCTCCTCTTTCCTATTCCCACTCTTAATTTTTACAAAGATCTATTTTCAGTTTCCTTTATACTCATTAGATTAACCTTACAGTAAGTAAAGAGTTTAACAAATAGTATCAAGAAAAAAAGCACTATTCCTCAGTAGAGACAAGGGCTGTAAACAATCATCAAATCTCAAAGTGTCAATTTCACTCCTATACGTTTAGATACTCTATTAGTTACCACAGATCAGGGAAAACATATGGTATTTGTCTTTCTGGGACTTTATTTTACTAAGTATAATGGTTTCCAGTTGTATCCATTTTGTTGTAAAAGACAGGATTTTATTTTCCTAAATGCTGAGTAGTATTCCATAGTGTATATATGCCATAATTTCTTTATCCAGACATCAGCTGATGGACATCTAAGATGATTCCATATCTTATCTATTGTGAGTGATTGAGCTGCAATGAACTTGAAAGTACAGATAACTCCTTTATATGCTGATTTCATTTTCCTTGGGTAAATTCCCAAGAGTGGGATTGCTGGGTCCTATGGTAGATTTGTTTTCAGCTTTCTGAGTTATCTCCACACTGTCTTCCACAATGACTGCTCCAGTTTTCATTCTCATGAATAGTGGATTAGGGCACCTTTTTCCCCACATCCTCACCAGCATTTCACTTCTTTTTAAATTTTAAATTTTTATTTATTTGAGGCCGGCGCCATGGCTCACTAGGCTAATCCTCCGCCTAGCGGCGCCGGCACACCGGGTTCTAGTCCCGGTCGGGGCGCCGGATTCTGTCCTGGTTGCCCCTCTTCCAGGCCAGCTCTCTGCTGTGGCCAGGGAGTGCAGTGGAGGATGGCCCAAGTGCTTGGGCCCTGTACCCCATGGGAGACCAGGAAACGCACCTGGCTCCTGGCTCCTGCCATTGGATCAGCGTGGTGCGCCGGCCGCAGCGTGCCGGCCGTGGCGGCCATTGGAGGGTGAACCAACGGCAAAGGAAGACCTTTCTCTCTGTCTCTCTCTCTCACTGTCCACTCTGCCTGTCAAAAAATTAAAAAAAAAAAAAAGAAAAAAAAAGAAAAAAAATTTTTATTTATTTGAAAGACAGGCAGACAGACATACACACAAATACAGACTGACAGAGAGAGATCTTTCATCCACCAGTTCACTCCCCAAATGCCTGCAACAGCTTAGACTAGGACAAGCTAAAACTAGGAACAAGGAACATAATCCAGATGTCCCACATGAGCGGCAGTGACCCACATACTTGAGCCATCACTTGCCCCCAACAGTGCACATTAGCAAGAAGCTGGAATTGGAAGTGGAGCTGGACTATAGCATCTTAACTGCTGCACCAAACACCTGCTCCTTCTGAGACTCTCCTGACTAAAGGGCTCACCAATTCCTCCAAGAATTCTAGAACTGGGGTTAATGTAAGAAAAATATTACTTATCATTTGTGATGTGCATATACCTTTTATGGTTTGAAAAGGATCTGGCACCCTAACTCAGGCAGATGTTTAAATCCAAGATATGGATTGATAATACTTACAGGATGGAAGCTTGATTCATTTATGGCATCCTAAGGTAGGTTTTTGGAAAGAGATTAGATTGGATATCCAATATGGGATAAAGGTTTCACAGATGGTATCTGAACTGCTGTGCCAAAAATCCTACCCTATAATACCTTTTGTGACTAAATTTACTTATATATAGGAGATAATTTTCCACCTGATTTAACCTTTAGATATTTTCTTTGATAACATCAAATATGGATGACTGATAACTTATATTTGGTATCTGTCACATATAAGGCCTTTATAAAGATTGTACTATGATGCAGATAAATGAGTATGGAAAAAGAGATTAAAATTTAAGTGAACTAAGCTATAGAGAAATGATATCACTTCTGTAGTCTTTGGTAAAAAAATAATCACATGCTTGACAGGCAAAAGCATGAAGATGATCTAAGTAAAAAGTAAAGTTTTATTTTTCATTGACACTCAAGGAAATAAATTCCCAGCTCACTTCAGACAACAAAATTAAAGCAGTAGAAATTACAAAATATCTCAGAATATGTCAAAGAACTGTCAATCCATAAGAGGCTAATGTAAATAATTCATGCATTGGGATAGTATTAACTATCTACCTGTTAAAAGCTGCTGGCTTTCAAGAGAATTATTTAGCATCTAATGTATACAACTTAAGCTATCCCAAAATGACACAATTAAGTAAATACAATATGGCAATGAATTCCCAGCAATTCTTAATATTTTTTAAAATGCATTTCTGTTTGAAAGTCCTCAGCTATGCATATCAAGATATGAAACAATGACTATAAAAATAGTTTTGTTACTTTGAAGCTATATATTAATATTGAGAAACATAAGTGATATAGAAGACTTTCAAGACTAAAAACGAAAATGCTTAGATTTGTACTTTCCTGGAATAATGAAATAACATATTACACTTTTCGAGATAAATCCATGATGTTTTATTATAAGAGTTCAGTGGTTTTTCTTTTTTAAGATTTATTTATTTATTTGAAAGTCAGAGTGCCACAGAAAGAGAGACAGAGAGAAAGACAGAATCTTCCATGGGTGGTCAGATGGCCACAAAAGCCAGAGCTGGGCCAGGCCAAAGTCAGGAGCAAAGAGTTTCTTCCCAGTTTCCCACATAGGTTGCAGGGGACAAAACATTTGCACCATCTTTTGCTGCTTTTTGCAAGCAATTAGCAGGAGCTGGATTGAAAATGGAGCAGCTGGGGCACAAATTGGCACCCAAATGGGATGCCAGCGCTGCAGGTGGTGGCTTTACCAGCTACACCACAACACTGGCTTTCAGTGTATTTTTTTAAAATATTTGAATGGCAGAGCTAGAGAGAGGCAGAGGGAGAGGAAGAGAGAAAGAGAGAAAGAGAGAAAGAGAGAAAGAGAAAGAGAGAGAGAGAGAGAGAGAGAGAGAGGTCTTCCATCTACTGATTCATTCTCTAGATGGCCACAACAGCTGGAGCCATGCTGATCTGAAGCCAGGAGCCAGGAGCTTCCTCCGGTCCCCCACATGGGTACAGTTGCTCAAGAACCTGGGCCATCTTCTACAGATTTCCCAGGCGACAGTAGAGAGCTGGATCAGAAGTAGAGCAGCCGAGACTTGAACTGGTGCCCATATGGGATGCCGGCGCTGCAGGTAGCAGCTTTACCTACTATACCACAGTACCGACCCCTCAGTGTATTTTTAATATAGATCATTTTTCTTCCTAAATTAATATCAGGTCACACTATCGAAAGCACTTGAAAACCAAACAAGTTCTTTGCTTGCTTGTCAAATCTCATGCTAACAAATCCCTGGAGACATTAGTGCCTGCACTGGTGAACCACCTCCATGGACTTCTCTCTTGTACTGAGTACACTCACTGATGGCATGAGTCCAGAGAGAGCAGATTACAAGAGCCTGATCTCTGTGGCTCTAACAAAAAAAGTATTCTTTATCATGCTTCATGCCGGCATTGAGTTGGTGGGGCCCTGCTTCATGTTTTCTCATTCTGCAACCAAAGATAATGAGATTTTATCATGATAATATTAAGAGTCCCTGTGGAAGGAAACAAGAAGATGAACTGACCTTTTGTTTTCTTTATTTTTTAAAAGATTTTATTTATTTATTTGAGAGGTCGAGTTACAGACAGTGAGAGGGAGAGACAGAGAGAAAGGTCTTCCCTCCAATGGTTCACTCCCCAGATGGCTGCAATGGCCGGAGGTGTGCCAATCTGAAGCCAGGAGCCAGGAGCTTCTTTCTGGTCTCCCCCACAGGTGCAGGGACCCAAGCACTTGAGCTTTCCTAGGCCACAGCAGAGCTGGACTGGAAGACAGGCAGCAGGTACTAGAGTCTGCGCCCATATGGGATGCCGGCACCACAGGCAGAGGATTAAGCACTGCACCACAGACCTGGCCACATGACCTTTTGTTTTCAAATGGATCTGGGTCATATTTTACTTGCCTGTGAAAACTAACTTCCAACACAGGGAGTGTATTAAAGTAAAGGAGAACTGGAAACTGGTGGATGGTGACTACTCCAATGGTGTAATGCTTGACTAGTCCCATTGTTTCACAACTGGTAGTAGATCTATCACACATTGAATAACAATTCATTGTTGTTTACTAGAAACAATCTTTTTGCAATGGTGGTGGGAAAGATGTTCAGGAGAAAAATGCATACACGGAAGACTCACAGGTGAAGATTTGGTAACTACAGAGGACGACAAGTGCATCGAGGTGCCAGAAAAATATATTTAAACAAGATGTCTTGATGTTTTCTTAGAACTTGTTATCCTGCTAGGATGACAACCAGATTGTACCCAGTATGGGGATGTAGGAACTTCTTTAAAAGACATGGAGTCTACTTATATTTTAAAAGAAAAAAAAAAACTGGAAATGATTCATTAACAATGTCTGGCATAGACCTAGAAACCTAGAGTCAGAAGCATGTTCATGTGTTCACTTTCTGTCACTACTGAATCATAGTCTACATTTCCTGATTACTCTATATTTCTGTTTTCATCTTGTCATTTCAACAAAATGACACATTTCTAAATAACATTATTATTCACAGTACATAGTGTTTAATAATTACTTGTTGAATATTTCTTTGGAAGAAACATGGAAAAACTGGGTAGAATACTAATGTATAAGCAAAGAAATCTCTGGACAAATTAAATTTGTATAGCATACTATTTATACATTCTTTAGAATTTCTGAGAATATTAAAATAGTATTTTCAATAAAAGCTAATATTTACTAAACAAAATCAAGAAATGATGTTAAGTCCTTGAAGCTTTTTGGTCCATTTAAAACTCAAAATGACCCTTTCCTTATATCAATCCTCATTATTTCCAATAATTTGGAAGCAGGAGGCAATTTTAATTAGTAGGCTATCATATTTCTATAACTAGCAAAGGCGATCAAGAGAGAAGAACTGAACAGACGAGGTTAATATATACCGGAATCTATATTTCTTCTTAGCACAGTACTTTACACATCCAGTTTGCTGGGGCTAGTACAAACTCAAGGTTACCTATGATTCCAGCAGCATATCAAGTAGCATATGTTATCTTATGAATTTGCTGCTTGAGTAAATAAATGAAAAAATAAGGAACTGTATGAATTGACAATTGTCACTTAAGAGATTATTGTTCTTCTTATGTTATATTTAACTTGCTTAAACTCTGTTAACATAATTTTTAAGCAAAACTTAGCAAATAATATTTGCCTTGATAGATAAAATTAGGTTAAACAACTGACACATGGTCATATAATGTTTGAAATATATATATGTTACAAATTGTCAATGAGGGGTTAATAAATATTCAAACACATTTTATCCTTTTGAGATTATTAAGAAATGGTAGAGGGGCTGGTGCTGTGGCACAGCAGGTTAAAGCCCTGGCCTGAAGCGCCAGCATCGCAGATGGGCACCAGTTCTAGTCCTGGCTGCTCCACTTCCTATCCAGCTCTCTGCTGTGGCCTCAGAAAGCAGTAGAAGATGGCCCAAGTGGTTGGGCCCCTGCACCCACGTGAGAGACCTGGAGGAGGCTCCTGGCTCCTGGCTTTGGATTGGCGAAGCTCTGGCCATTGCGGCAAATTGGGGAGTGAACCACTGGATGGAAGATCTCTCTCTCTCTCTCTCTCTGCCTCTCCTCTCTCTGTGTAACTCTGACTTGCAAATAAATAAATAAATCTTAAAGAAAAAGAAATGGTAGAAATATACTCTTGGCATATGAAATTGACATCATTACAAAGAAAACTTTATTTTTCCTTGTATTACTCCTAGGGTAATATAGAACCATTTTTTCCCGATGAGTTAGAAGTAATAGATCCAGTATTTAATATAGAATAAAATATAGCAGCATTTAGAAAGATGGATTTTGTGTATGTGTGTTGTTTAAATGAATTATTTGTGAACCCAGGTATGCACCTGAGAGATCTACTCTAGTTCATGTTAGAAAACTGGGAGGTCTTTTGTGAAAAATGACCAATAATCTACTAGTATCTAACTTGCGTCTCTGGGAACCCACATATTAATAATAATCTGATAATCTTTTATAAGATTAGCAAAAAAAAAAAAAGAAGCAGATTTCTTGGAACAAGACTCAATATCGTCCATCACTCTCATCAGAATTTGTTGAGATTTTATGGAGTGCCCGCTGGGGTGTGGAGCTGCATGGAGACAGCAGAATATATTCATTCTCTTTTCCTAGGTATGATACCAGTAGGCAAAATGGACAGATTCTGGCTCTTCTTGATGCTACTGTTTTTGCAAAGGAAAAGAAAAAAAAAAATATCTGAAGGCTTTGAACTCATTGGCAGTGTATTGGTTGTTTTAAACTCTGTTACTATGCTATTTTATTGAATTCATAAACCATGCGTCCTTCCCTTTAACCCTTACCAGAATCCACTTTGAAGCATTCAATGAAATTCCAAGTTTTAAATTAAGTTAGAGTTACGCATCTTCTGTGGGACTGCTACAGATGGCATACTATGCGAAGCCAGACACTGAAACAATATTCTCCTTTCCTGTGAGATTGACAGCCTATTTCTTGAAAAAGAAATGCAGGTATCACTTATTCTCAAGGGGGTCTCAGGTGTGAATAAATCTACATTTTACGTTAATCTGAGAAAAAGACCAATCTCAGAGCCCAAAGGTCCACATGTTATCTCTTCTGATTCTTCAGAAGTAAAAAGAAAAGTCAAGCCAGCATTGCTTTTGCATGTGGAATACATTTAAAACACTGTAAAGAACCTAAATGCATAGAAAAACAATCTACTTAACATTTGCCTTAAGTAAAACAGTGCATTCCAAAGCATGATTTTTTTTAACTATCATGCACCTATGCATTAGATCTAGCAACAATATTTGAATAAAATCAGATTTTGATAGGAGTTAGAACTGAATAGAGTAGAAAGTACCAGAGGATTAGTGTGTATTCAATGCTTTAGAATGGTACATTTTACCAATTCAGATTATGTGAGAGTTTTGTAGATATTCTCACATTTTCCACTTCTATTTTCATCTATGGTTAAAAACAGCGACAGACAGTCCCTTCATGCATACAGAGATTACATGGAAACCACACTGAATGTCAGCTGGCTTTTGCCACCACTTTCATGTTTGTGCCACAGAATCCCAAACCCCAGCACAAACACATTTTCTCTCGATTTATTAATTGTCAGAGTAGTGAATTCTCAAGAGCTACTTGTAGTAGGAATCCTTCTGAAATTCTGCACATATGGAGACACCTTTTACTGTATTTACACAGCACCATCAATCTCATTCAATCAATCCATCAATCTTAGAGGCCAGTTTTGGGTGCAAGAAACAGATGAACAAACTACAAGCAACTTAAATAAGGAAAGTGTTCTGTCTCACATAGGAAACCTGGAGGTAGACACTTTCAGATCTTAAGCACACCTGAAAGTTAGGACATTGTGATGTGGCTGAGGCACTTCCCACCATTCTGTTGCACCATCGTGAGTGGGGTGGCTGATTCTTCAAGATGTGACAGTGGCTCTATCTACCCCTGTGTCACCAGGTTGGATTCACAGGCCAAGGAACAAGCTTCTCTTCAAATGGATACCTTTGTAAGAAAGTGGGCCTGATCAGAACTCCCACATTCACCTCCACACTAACTTTCTCTCTTGTTCTCACTAGGCAGAATTCCCAGGCCTATGCCAGTGCTGGAGGTACTAGAACTGGCTCAGACTCACATGACCTGGGCTGCAGCTGGCTCTCCATGTCCAACCACTAGGGTTTTCTGAGCAAGAAAGGAGTGGCAGGAGAGCAGCTGGTGTGGTGCCCAATGGCAGGGATGTAGCAACTACTATGTACATTTGTGTTCTTAGCAATGCTTAAAAGGCCATTTCAATACACATTCAATACTTCCTGTGTGTACAGCTTCAACATGGACAGGACACCATAACCGCTGTCATGTGAAAAATTGAGCATACATTTCTAGCTAAAAAGGACATTTATAATTTATTTGTTATACATGGGGGCTGGGCAGAAAAATCTCTCCTCCCACTTTCACCACTCAGCATGACTTAAATGTTTTGGTTTCACTTAAGGCAAGTTCCATGAAGAAATCTTTGGCTTTTTCAGTTCTTATAAAGCTCTCTGCTATAAATTAAACATTTAGGTCTCCACTCACCCATAAACCCTAGCCCAAATTCACATGCTGAAGTCCCAAATCCCAAAGTGATGGTATTAGGAGCTGGTGCCTTTTGAGAGAAGACTGGGTGGCAAGGGCAAGACTCTCCTCAATGAGATTGGTGCCCATACAAATGAGACCCCAGAGATCCTGTGAGACTGTTTCTGTAGACCAGGACTTTGGGCAGGGGGTTGCTCAACTAATGTGATACCCCCTTCTCTGTGACTAGCAATCCTGGGGGTGCCCAAGTGGGTCCCATTCCTGGAGTGTGAGCTCCAGCCAGCAATGTTTGCACCAGACTTGTGCTACTGGCTCTCAACACATTCTGTCTGCTATGGTGTGCCCATCCAAGTTCAGTCTAATAACTCTATTTTATCTTTTAACTATATCCATTCCTGCCTCTGCTTCATTATCTTCTTCCTTTTTTTTTTTCTTTTTTTTTTTAGTATGTGGAATAGTATCAGTGTTTTACTGATTTATCTGTTTCCCCAACTAGACTTTTTCACTGAGGAAAAGAGCCACGAGCCTCCCCCTTGTTCTCTATCCTCCAGCCATTGTGGCCTCTCATGTCCTTGACGCTATACACTCTTCCCTGTCTCAGAACCCACCCACATGTCCTCTGTAAAGAATGCTCCTCCCCTTACAACTTCTCACCTGGCAAACTCCCACTTCTTTTATGTACATCATTTTTCTCTTTCACTACAGCCTGCCCTTTTCCATAATAAAATGCATTTTATTTTGGCTCAAATTATAAATTTCATTATTTCACATCTGTTTTTTCTAGCAGACTATAAATTCCACAAGGACAAAGATGATGTTTGGTTCAATGGTGCGTGAGTGTGTGTGTAAATGGCACCTAATATAGAGCTGATATAGAGTACATACTCGATAAGTGTTGACTAAATGAGTACATTATTGAGTCTTTATCTATAAAAGAGTGCCTTGCACAAATGAGACTTAGTAAAAACTAAGAAATTATTCAATGATGATAAAAGAAAGAAAAAAACTTTTCATCACAGTCAGTTCAATTCTACCCTATTATGACTTTCAGCATTTAACCATAAACTACCAGCACGTTTATTGAACTTTCATTATTTTGTACAAAGTAGGATGGTAGCTGTTACAGGGTCAGAGAGAATATCACTTAAAAGCATTAATATCTCCCCTAAGCATGGGAGTTAGATACAGGGCTTCACTCAAGTCATCTTTGCCATCTCTAGTGTGGAAGGCTAACAAGGATGAGCTTTTTGTTTGTCTGTTTACAGTGTTATTGAACAGAGTGCTCTGAACTACTTTTATAGCTGTGTATCTTTGGGAAACATGACCTCATATAGGTGTCACCATCTTCATCTGAAAAACAGTGATCACATCAAGCTCTCCAAGGGGCTGTTGGTAGGACACCACCAAAAATGTGGAAAAGTTTGTTTTACCAAATGCAACGCATCTAGAACTGTCACTAAGCTAAACAGATTCACAGACAAAAAATAACATACTTTCAGAGGATGGAGAGAGTTTCTGAACTGATTTACTGCTTCAGAGAATAGCAGCCAACAAATATAATAAAATGTAGAGATGGAGACATATATTTAATATTTTAAACCTGGCTTTCCTTCACACCACTTCTAGAAATGTTAGGCCCCGGAGCTATTTCATTATTTTTTTCCTATTAAGTTTGAGATGACTGTGACAGTCAACATAACATACTAAAATATAAACTCCATAAAGTATGAGCAAATTTTATCCCATTTTATCTCTTCCAAAGTTATTACAAATGATTTATTGACAGTTTCCAAATGGAAAAATATTTCTATCTAATAAAAATGAGGTAACATGTTTGACAAAGCACATAAGTATTAATAACAATTATTAAGTTATCACAGCTGTATTTTGAATAGGTGCCTTGTACATATCAAGGAACACGATAAATGTTTTTTAGAATATATTGAAGGAGGCCATGGAAAACACATTTTTTAATTCAGGTCTAGGGAAATGTCTATTTTAAGAATTCTGATTCAGAAAATGGTAATATTTTTTTCTCCATTTTTAAATTTTTTAAAAAGATTTATTTATTTAAAAGACAGACTTACAGAGAGAAGGAAAGACAGGGGGAGAGACAGACAGACAGAGAGAGAGAATCAATCTTCCATCTGCTAGCTCACTCCCCAAATGGTTGCAATGGCCAAGGCTGGAACAGGCCAAAGCCAGGAGCCAGCAACTTCTTCCAGGTCTCCTGTGTGTGTGCAACGGCCCAAGCAGTTGGACTATCCTCAGTTGCTTTCCCACGTACCATAGCAGGGAGCTGATCCTGAAGTGGAACATCCAGGATGTGAACCGGTGCAAATATGGGATGTCAGCATTGCAGACAGAGGCTTTACCTACAGTTAGTCACAGCGGAGGCTCCTATTTTTCTTATGTTTACATAGTTACCAAACTTCCTATGTATCCTAATATTCCTTGCATGAATCCGTGAAAAGGGAATGGTTGCAAGTAGGAATGCTCATGCCAACATAAAGGTATTAAATTCATTATGTTTTAAATTCAGTTCTGGAGATTTGTATGCCATAGTTATTCAAAGAATTGAAGTCTTGAATTAAGGGAGACATTTTTCTTGATGAGCTCTAGAATCATGCTATTCACAGTGCTTCTCTGTTGTGTGATTAGGACCTTGTTCCAGGTTAAAAATAAAAATGAAACATTTCCTTCATTAACAGTGTCTTCCTACAGAAAAGAATTTTAGCAAACAAGTAAAAAGGAATTAGTGTCACAATTAACTTTAATTTGGTACCAATTTATTATCTTGTTGTGGGCTACAACAAAGAATTGTAAAATGGCAGCCAACACATGGATCACATTTGAGCTGCACTGGTCCATGAAAAACTAGAAATAGACTAACTGTCTTAAATTGGACCTATTGAGTGACTAGTCTTATGAGCTGGGGGATTATTCTACAGTGGACTTGCTCAGTATTTTTTTGAGAGGTAAAAGGCATTAGATCCAGTTGTTATGTTGTAGATGGAATTATTGTTTCAGGTCTTGGTCTTTCCAGTTTTCACATTCTTTGCCAGGTGACTCTGTAATAGTCCCTACAAGTGAATCTTATTTTCCTGCCCCATTGATGCTGGAGTTGGGAAAGTGCCTTAACTGAAACAATAGAAATAGTATCTTTTTTAAAAAATTTATCTGACAGGTAGAGTTATAGACAGCGAGAGAAAGACAGAAAGAAAGGTCTTCCTTCCATTGGTTCACTCCCCAAATGGCTGCTACGGCTGGCGCCCAGCGCCCATATGGCATGCCAGCGCCAAGGGCGGAGGATTAACCAAGTGAGCCATGGCACTGGCCCCAGTATCTCATTTCTGAGTCTCGACCTTAGCAGTCATCAGATATTTCTACTTAACTCTTTGCTGCTGTTGCCATAGCAATTTGAAATACATATTCTGGTAACCTGTTAGGTCAATGATCAGATACACATAAAACATATATGGAACCAAAATAAAATCTAGGAGCCTGAGCCAAGACTTGTCTGGACTTATCAGACCCCAAACACAAGAGAAAGAAGATATGGTTTGTGTGGGCTGGTTTGAGTTGCAGAGGCTCCACTTCCGATCCAACTCTCTATTAATGTGCCTAGTAAGTCAGTGGAAGATGACCCAAGTCCTCAGACCCCTTCACTCACATGCAAGACCTGGACGATGGAGTTCCTGGCTCTTGGCTGTGGCTTGGCCCAGCTCTGGCCACTGTGGTCATTTGGGGAATGAACCAGTGGAAGGAAGCTCGCTCTCTCTCTCTCTCTCTCTCTCTCCCCTTCTCTCTGCAACTCTGCCTTTCAAATAAATAATTTTTTTAATAAAAAGGATATATAGCTTGTTAGAAACAAGTGAGTTTTGGGATGGTTGTTAATACAGCTTATTATGCTTGTTAACCAATGCACATAAAAATGGTAGCTTCCAGACTTCAAGATGGAAGAAGACCACTGAGATAGCGTTGTTTGCGAGAATATTCACATGTTGCCTACATGCATAGTGGAAGACATATTAATGACTACATTTATGAGTAGTATATTCATATCACAGTTTTCCTTTTTCTTTTTTTTCATAGTTGTATTTTGAATAAGTACCTTGTACACATCAAGGAACATAATAAATATTTTTAGAATATATTGAAGGAGGCAATGGAGAACACATTGTTCTATTCAGGTCTAAGGAAATGTCTATATTTTAAGAGTTCAGGGTTATTAACTGGATTATTGATTCAGGATTATTAATTGGATTATTAACTATGGATTATTGATTTCAGGCAGGGGTTAAAAACCCCATTTTGCACAGGTGCAGAGAAACCCTGTCAGTGCCCTGGTACAGGAAAATACCATGCTTTCTTATTTTCTACACCAGTTTGTGTAGCATAAAATAAAAACAAAATGCAATGCACAAAGACCAGGGTTTTGAAAGAAGAATGTTTCAAACTAGGATATAGGAGAGACTTCACTAAAAAGTGAGAATTGTAAGTCAATAAAAGAAGGCAGAGAGGCTGAAATATAGTTATAATCCTCTCTCTAGCTAAAAGTAGAGTTTCTGCTCCATAGTGTGAACACAATTGATTACCATTCTTTGCTTCCTTTCAAGTTCTAACAATGGATCTCATCAACATATTGTTTAAGATTAATTGCTGGACCCAACATCCTTAAACAGACAACCGCATTAACATATGCAGTCTCTTTGAGCAGTTTGGACAAACAAGTCTACTTATAGAATGCTTTTGTAATTATTGTTTAAAAGTGTGGCATTATAATAACATATTCTGTCTGTGGCACTAATAAATAACAGATTTTGCCCCTACAATGTCCTGAGGGCAGTTTCAAAATACTTGTTCCCAACCACATCGTGAGGAAGGAAAAATTTGACCTTAAAATTCACAAAAATAAAAGAGACACAATAGTTTATCTTGGTTTCTTTTTCTACTTTGTTAAGCCAAAATTTAGGTTATACATATATGTATATTTCATATTATATATATATATATATATGAATCTCAGCAAATAGGTAGTTAAATTTGGGTTCACATACACACACATTATATGTACAAGATATTTTTGTTGTTAAAGTTTCTTAGATACATAAAAAAGGTAAAAAATGTATATTTTTTCCTTAAAGATTTGTTGGTTTGTATTGTCATTAGGAACAAAACATATACAGAAACCTTTGAATTAGCAACCATAACCAAACTCTGTGGTAGCTCACTTAATAAAGTGGTTACAGTCATTTTGTGGGGTTCCCCAGGGGGAAATGTTCCACTTTTCAGAGCTTTGTATATAATTAAAAACCTGGTGCAATGATGACCTTGAATGTCCTCTGGAAAAAAAAGTATAATTAAATAACCAGAATCTCTCGTAAATAACAGCTGCAAGATAAGCAATAAAAATGCCTTCTGAGCACTGCTTTATTTACATCTTTCTGAACTACAAACTTCTTGCTCCAATGCATTTCAAATATCAGCCATCCTTATCTTTTCAGGAAGCTCTTGATCTTGAAAGCTCCTGTGGTCTTTCTGCAATTAAGACAAAGTTTGTTCCATCTTACTCAGTTCACCAAAGAAAGACTTATATCATCATTGTAAAAATGCTTCTTCCCACTGGACAACACTTAAGAAGTGTTGATTTTAGTACAAGGGAAAAACAAAGATGGCATTGACTATTCTTATGTCAATAATTCTGGCTTTAGTATATAAAAACACATTATTGATCCATTCTTAGAAAATGGTGCAATTTCTCCCACTGCCCAGTTTTATATCAGGTAAAGGCAATCCACTGCTAAGAAATGTTATCTATCTTTTTCACAAGACACATTCTGTAGTCACAGAATAAAAAGAAAAGAAATCTGAACTGGAGATTTGCTATACAATTGTTCATCATATTATTCTGACAATGAACTCCTAGTATATCTACCAACTCTCAAATGGAATTTCACTGGTTGGCAAAATGCCTATGATATCTGTACATACTGCACAACTTACAAGCACACACTGCAGTAATTAAAGGTTTTTTGGTGTAGAAATTTTTGAAATCCATACATATAAGTGGTCATCAAAAACTTTATAAAAAGTACATATTATGTAATAAATATTCTCTCAATTGCTGAGGAACAATGTTCTTTTCTTCATACTATTTGGTGAATTCTTTACCTAGTGTAGGGTTAATCTGATGAGTATAAATTGAAAATAGATCTTTGTAAAAACTAAGAGTGGGACTAGCAGAAGAAGGAGGAAGACGAGTGGAGCATGGGTGGGATGGAGTGTGGATTGGAGAGTATCCCTATGTTCCTGAATCTGAATGAAATACATATTTGTATACCTTAAATTAAATCTTAAAAATAAAAATAGAAACAAAAAAATCATGCATTATGAAAAAACTGCATGGATTTCAAAGGTGGTGCCAGAGAGACAGAAGGAGAAAACTTAATTCAGGTTGACCCATCACTATTTGTTCCTAGGGTATACTGAACCAGGAAGCTGAAACTGGAAGCAGATGAACCCAAGCACTCCTACACAGGATGTGGGCATCCCAAGTGGCATCTTTACTGCTGTGTCAAAAACTCACCCCTCAAATGTGTTTTCAAAGCATATAAATGAAGATATTAGTCCACATGCTTTACTTAGTTGATCATCTTATAGACCATGAAAAAACTTACTTTGACACTAACTGCCAAATTATATATTTTATGAGACCATTTGGTGGATTGATGTCACAGAGGAAATCCACCCTTTCAGTCATGTAATAAGTTTTTCCTCAAAGCCTTAATGTTACATGTATGACACATATTTACTCTTGTAAGAGTTTGTCAAAAGCCCAGATGTTGAAAAAATGATTCAGATCATATTAATACTGGTTAGTGTTTCCCAAGATTGTATACTTTCTTTCTATAGTTTAGCAATGTGTTTAAAATGTGAAAAACATTAGAGACATACCTTATAGCAGTTTTATTCTAAATGTGAGCTTTAGACATAACAGAGGAATATAAGGGCACTTCAAAATGTCTGCGGAAAATTGAATGAAAAGATATGCTTACTGGCAGTAGGGCAAGCCACTTTTTGGGCTTCCATCCCATATTTAGTGCCTGGTTCAAGTCCTGACTACACCACATTTTTGATCCTGCTTCTTGCTAATTCACCTGGGAAGGGGCAGAAGGTGGTCCTAGGACTTGGGTTCTTGTCACTCACACTGGAGATCTGGATGGAGTTCCTGGCTCCTGGCTTTGGCCTGGCCAAATCCCAATTGTTGTGGACATTTGAGGAGTAAATCAGTGGATGAACCTTGTTTCTGTCTCTCTACCTTTCAAATATATTTTAAAAAATTTTAAATTAAATTAAAAAAATACATGGAACTCAGTGACAGGACACAAAGAAAATGGAAAAAGCACTTCTCTTCATTAGTTATCATTCTATTATTCACATTTCACATGTAAAACAAATGGTCCAAATATGATTTTTTTCAAAGAACCACAATAAGTTGAATCACATACAAATAGCTACCACTTAACTCAATATCTTGCTAATGTTTGCTAATATTGTCAAAACAATGAGACACATAGGCTTCTGTCAAAAATGTGCATGCAAATTACCTATTTGCACATATAAGTGTCAAATCTGTATAATGTCTACTGAAGAACAAATCTCAAGCAGTTGTGTGCAGAATATGGAATATGTTCTTACCAAGTGACATTGCTTTTACTGAGTATTTTAACTGGTGTTTTAAAATAAGCCCCCTAAGTAAATAACAGGTAGATTTTTCAGTAGCCAAGAGGATATCAACACTCACTCTAAAATGGAAAGAAACTGATACACAGGATAAAGATCATCAAAGTGAGAAACTGAACCCTAGTATACCCAAAGTTAATGTCCTCAAGGCTTATGCTACACTGTCTGCCTGACATGTTTTGCTATATTTGTAATTATTGAATATACTCATGTGAAACTCTGACGTCTACTGACAGGACACTTTTGAATCTGAAGCAGTAAATTCATAGCAATAGTTGAGAACATTTATTATAGAATATGTATGAGTAGGATTAATAAAGTTGCACACACACATGGAAATTGGATCCAGATATCAAGATTTTGATCAGACATTATGAGAAGAAATCCACTGTGTTTTTCTTTCTGTAAAATCTAATGAAATATTTGAGACTCTAAATGACGTTATTTGAGATAAATAAAACGGATAAAAAAGGAGTCGTTCATCCTCTGAGATGTGGAAGCTGGTTGTCCCGGAGGTCATTCCAGGAAGTACAAACAGGAAAGTGGAGAGACTGAGAGGTTGACAGACTTGAGAGTTGTGCCTGCAGGCAGGTTAAGTCCCAGTGTCCCAGTCTGAGAAGGTCTGAGCAAGCTCCCCAACTGGGCAGAAAAACCAGGACACAATGGCATTAGAAATGGGAAAGGGTTAGCTGTTAAGGGAGCACAATCATGGACCCAGGGAGACCAGGCCAGGCAGCCACAGAGACTACTTCAGAATTATGAAGATCGCAATGTCACAGCCTTATCTGTTTCCTGGTAGTCTTTCTAAAACAATGGGTCACGTTTCCTAGTCACTGAGAAGCAGTGGTAAAGCCTTTCTACATTTGCTTTCCTCCTTTCCCCCTTTTCTCTTGGATGCACCTGCATGAACTGACTGTTGGTTTCCACACTGACTCACTCTAGAAGGTCACAAATGCTTTGTGTATTCTCACTGCACATCCCAGAACAGTCACTGGTGGAGAGGCTGGGGTAGGTAGAGTTATGCTCTTGCTGCTCTTACCAATGATGCTACTTTTGCTCCCAGCCCCTTAGCTGTGGCTGCTACACTATCTCCTCTTGACCCCTCCCTGCTGAATACTGTATTAGGACAGATGAGTATCAGCCCATGAATGTGCCAGTATATGTGTGGTTCTCTGTGGTGTCTCTCAAGGCTATGCTTTCTTTGCCTTCCTCATTTGATTCGAATCCATATCACATTGAAACGAAGTCTGTCCCTTCACTACACATTCAAAGAGTAGGAGACTTAGTTGTCATTTAAGATTCTGAAAGCAAAGTTCTTACATTTTAAGATCTATTGGGGAGGTAGGAAAAAATATCAGAAATTATATTTTTATTATAACTAACCCATTTTAAATTTCTATGTTTTTTGTATATTATGCTATACATTACTATATATAGTTTATAAATATACACATACTATGATAAACAAAATTTAACCAAGTAGGTGAACCATCAGAATGTTTGCAGCTCTTGCTCTGAGAGGTTCTACCTGTTCTCCCATGGCTACAGGATCACTGAACTCTCAAAACCCAAGTTCTTTAAAGCAATTCCTAGATGGCAGAATCACTCTCCAGGGGATTCCCCAGGTGTGCCAGTCACATGTTCCATGGTCACACTGTCCAGTCCAAAGGACTCTGAGCATCTGCTCTGAGGGCTTGATCTGCTCAAATCTGCAGTTTTCACTGATAATTTAGTTTAAAAAAACAAACAAGGCCGGCACCGCGGCTCACTTGGCTAATCCTCTGCCTATGGCGCTGGCACCCCGGGTTCTAGTCTCAGCTGGGGCGCCGGATTCAGTCCCGCTTGCTCCTCTTTCAGTCCAGCTCTTTACTGTGGCTCGGGGAGTGCAGTGGAGGATGGCACAAGTGCTTGGGCCCTGCACCCGCATGGGAGACCAGGAGGAAGCACCTGGCTCCTGGCTTCGGATCAGTGCAGTGCGCTGGCTGTAGTGGCCATTGGAGGGTGAACCAATGGAAGGAAGACCTTTCTCTCTGTCTCTCTCTCTCTCACTGTCTAACTCTGCCTGTCAAAACAAAAACAACAGCAACAAAAAAGGCTTGAGGAAAATACCCTGTGGAATAAAACTATCTTTAGTCCATGTAATAAAGAACTATCTACAACGATTCCAATGTTTTATACGAAAAACCATACTTAAATTTTTGCCAACCTCCGTAATTGGTTTGCACAAGATATAAGCAATACTAAGCTAACTTAATATATAACACTTTTCCATTCTTAATTAAGGTGAATGGATTGTCTTTTCACTGTGTTCTGTTTGCTCAAAACTTCTATAAGCACATTTTGAATAGTGATCTTGATATCTACTTTAAGAACACCTTGCATGCCGCCATGGTTAAAATGACATTAGTTACATCATTAAAATAATATACTTCAAACTTTTGAAGCATACTTCCTGGCTTAGAAACCTATTTAATGGGTAGGAGTACCTACTAACAACTCAAAGCTTGCATGAAATGCAAGTTTGAAGGGGGTAGTGGCAACTCTAAATGCACAAGAGTTCCCGGTTCAAGTCAATAAACAGACGGAAATTAATCTATATGTTTCTTTCTGATTTGTAAATTCCATCTTCTTCTTGCTTTTCCAAATTATTAATTGTTGTTTTTACTCATAGTAAGAAAAACTAATTGACTTTGGTAGAATGCTTTTCTTAATACAAAGCAATTTTAATCATCTATTAAGTCCACTCTAGACTCCTATGGAAAAGTCTATTGTCATCATAACTATTAGATATCAGGATACAAAAGCTCAGAGAAATCAAAGCCATATTGAAAGGCATTCATATAATGTATAAAAATCCAGAGAACCTACACTCTACTTTTGTGATTTCAAAGCCACAACAGGCATTATCACTCATCTGTACCGCATACATTCAGTTCTAGCAGGTTATGTGTGTGTGTATGTGTTTTGGGGTGGAGAGTGCTGTTTTTTAAGAAATGCAGATATAAGACACTGTCATTTTATGCAATAGTAGAATAATATATCTTGATTAGATTTTTGACATTAGTTTTTAAGTGTATCTGTATTTATTGGCTATTTTTGATTATAAGCATATTAAGTTGATATTTTCAAAGAACAGCTCTCACAGCTTTCTTGATAAGATGTGATTAGCCTTGAGTCCACTATATTAAGTGTGGCATGACATTCCATTTTCTAATTGAGATATCTTATATCTAATATGACTCTAGTTATTTCAGATGGGAAATTCAATACTCTAAAGAAACGCTACACTATAATAGAGGGAATAAAGGCTAGGCTAACTGCTGGATAAATTTGCTATATATCTATCCCCACAAACACAAACTGCATCTCCTACTTGTATTTGCCATCTTTTTTTTTTTTTTTTTCACTCAGACTGGCTGCAAATGTAGGTTCTGATGATTCTGTTTGCTTTAAACTTTCTATGAAGAAATAATCTCAAAGTTCAATTTTAATGTCAGAAACTTCAACCATTGGTGGGGTTTCAGTTTTGGATGTCAATTTGATGTCAGTTCATGTAGTGTAAATGGCAATTTGTGATTTGCCTTGGAACACTAGATCCAGTGTCTCTAAGCCACAGGCATGCAGGGCCTACCACAACTCTACATTCTAGATGAAGAACGCTGCAGTAAGAACATGAAATAAAGCCAAATTTTTGTTCAAAGTTAATAGTGTTTTAAGTTGTTTTGAAGCTCAAAAAAAGTAAAAAGGAAAGGAATAAAAGACTCAAAAACAGTTTCATTAGGGCTGCTTGAGACATTTTATTCTATTTCACTTATAGTTTGTAAAGGAAAAAAATCAATGACACTATCTTCTTTCTCATCAACATCATCTATTGGCTCCCTGATTCTGAATGTGAGGATATGTGGTTACTCTGATTAGTTCATGAACTCAGGAGACCTTCAAAGAGCGTTCTTTGAATAAACAGTACTGAAATATTTTGCTAATGCAAGAGAAAATAAGAACATGTCAGCTGTTAAGCACATTTAAGAGCAGCATGAAGTAGAATATTTCTTAGTGGAATGGAAATGATAATGGAACAGAGAATGGGAATGGGAGTTCCACATCTTTCCAAGTAGAGACAACCTGAAGATATATCAATATTCCCAAACAATTCCATTAGTGAGCAGGAAAAGTCTAGCAACTTGATGCCATGTAGATTGTCTAAGAGAGAATTTTCTTAGTATCCAGGGTGGTAAACTTATTTTTTTCCAAGAAAAATAAAAGACACATTGATTTATCTTTGATTGTTATTTCTAAAAATAATGCTTTTGTTTATCTGGATTTGTTTTTCATTTTCATGGTTGGAATACAACTAAATTCTATAGACAGATGGGCTTTTGCCATGCTAATTACCATCCAATCAATTAACTCAGCTGCTGTTTAGAATAGAAAAAGCTATATAAACAACAATCTGGAAATTTTGTATTCCATAAGACAGTTGTAGAAAGATTACCAATCATGCATATAATTCATAAACTATCCAAACGACCATATTGCCATCATACAATGGGATTTTTTTAAAATTTACTTGGGATATTTTGTTATATCTCATTTCTGTCAAATCAACACACTTCCATTCTACGAAAAGTTACTTTTGTAGAGGTGTCTGGACCAGTGGCTTGGAGCAACAGACCCTTCAACATCCAGGCAGTCTGCATGCTCTAAGATTAGGGATCTCATGTTGCAGGTGCACACGTGTAGATAATATGCTCCTCGCTTCGGATTGGTGCAGCGCGCTGGCCATAGCGGCTATTTGAGGGGTGAACCAATGGAAGGAAGACCTTTCTCTCTGTCTGTCTTACTGTCTAACTCTGCTTGTCAATAAAATAAAAATAAAAATAAATAAAATGTCTAAAGTCATCAAGAGGTATTATTACATATTATTATGATATATTTTAACATGCAACTGAAACTGAAACTCTTCATGAAACTAGCAGTATTTTAAATGCAGCAATAAAGAACACCATGAAATATTTCTTACAGGAAAAGGACATATTATTTTTATTGTATTTTGAAAAAAATTGAAAATGTAAATTACAACTTGTAGATTCTCTCTCTGCGTCTCAGTGCTAGTGTGTGTGTGTGTGTGTGTGTGTGTGTGTTCTGTCCACGTTCTCTTTTCTTATAGTAAAGAGAAACCACCAGTTGAGTTCCTGATAGATCAATCTGTAATAAATGTTGCAGTCTTATGACATTCTTAAATTCATATCTGTTTATTTATATATCTACCAGGTCTATCATAGGGTTTAACCATCAAGGATAGGTGATACTAATTTTTTTTCATTTCATACATTTTTATACACCAAACATGCTAATGAAAGCTGCAGGGGCCTGTGCTGTGGCTCACTGGGTTAATGTCCTGGCCTGAAGCGTTGGCATCCCATATGGGCGCCAGTTCTAGTCCCAGTTGCTCCTCTTCCGATCCAGCTCTCTGCTATGGCCTGGGAAAACAGTAGAGGATGGCCCAAGTCCTTGGACCCCTGCACCGAGTGGGAGACCGAGAAGAAGTTTCTGGCTCTGGCTTCAGATTGGCACAGCTCTGGCAGTTGCAGCCATCTGGGGAGTGAAACATCGGATGGAAGACCTCTCTCTCTCTCTCTCTCTCCTTCTCTCTCTCTGTTTCTCCCCTCTCTGTGTGACTCTGACTTTCAAATAAATAAATCTAAAAAAAAAGCAAGCTGCAACTGTCATTATAGTATTTTAAATGTATCCATTTAAGAATTGACTGTTTGAAGAAATGTATATTATTTTTAATGATTGTTGTGATACAAATTATTTTCTTTTATAAAGCAAATAAAAGAACAATGGGAAAATTAGTTGCTTAGTCAAAGGGTATAGCTTAAAAAATTCTGCATTTTTGCTAAATTGCATTGAAAATCTCAAGTGATAATTTAACTGTCTTGGTAAATTTCAATTACAGTTTATAAGTAATACCAGGCACACATTTAAATGAAGAAATCACAGCTTAGCAAACAAATATGTTTGCCTCAGATGGTTTAACTATTGTATACATTGCACAATGACATTTACAAAAAAGACATTTATTTAAGAGGAAGAATGACATAGAGGAGAGAGAAAGAGAGAGAGAGAGAATGAGAAAGCAAGATTGCAAAAACCTTCCATCTACTGGTTCACTCCCCACATGCCTTCAATAGCCAGTACCAGATCAGGCTGAAGCCAGGAGCCTGTAAATCCATTTGGGTCTCTATGTGTGTGGCAGGAACCAAAATACTTGGGCAATCACCTACTGCCTTCCAGGATTATTAGTAAGAATGCTGGATCAGAAGTGTGGAGAAACCATGACTCAAACCAGTCATTCTGATATGCAATATAGGCATCTCAAGCAGTGACTTAACCTACTGTGTCACTACACCTGCCCCATAATGACATTTAAATAAATACCCTTGGGCTGGTGCTGTGTTGCAGTAGGTTAATCCACCACCTGCAGTGCCAGCATCCCATATGGGTATCTGTTCTAGTACCAGCTGTTCCTCTTCTGATCCAGCTCTCTGCTATGGCCTAGGAGAGCAGTGGAAGATGGCCTAAGCACTTGAGCCCCTGCACCTGTGTGGGAGACCTGGAGGAAGATCCTGGCTCCTGGCTTCGGATCAGCTCAGCTCTGGCTGTTGTGGCTATTTGGGGAGTGAACCAGTGGCTGAAAAACCTTTCTGTCTCTACCTCTCACTGCCTCAAATAAATAAATAAAATCTAAAAAAATTAAATAAATAGTCTAGTGTTTTCACACACACACAAAAGTTTATTTTGTTTTGTAAAGCAATAGGTATTACTTTACAGCTCAACTGACTCTATATATACTGAGTGGAATTATCAATTACTTGGACTTCTTTTTTTTTTCTGTATTAAGTTTTTAGAAAGAGCCAAATTATAAAAGGTATTAAGCAGCTTTATTGGAAAAAACTTTAGAGTTATTTACTTGGTGAGTATGAAATCAGTGTCATCTTTTCTATTTTCTGGATATTTAGGCTATACAATGAGAATTGATTTTCTGAGTGATAGCCTTAGGACCTTGTAAAAATCTCACTTATCAACGAAAGATTAAATTACGTTCTGATATTGTACTTACCAAGGAAGAAACAGAATATAAAGAACTTTCCGAGAAAAGCTGCAATACCCTTCAGCTACCTATGTAATTCAGGTCCTCTATTTCTCAGCAGTCTGTGTGTTAGGCATTCATGAAATTACAAAATTTATGTTTAGTGGTATTTACATATACTCCCAGTTATCTTCAAGTTTATTAAGTTAGGAACAGAAGTTTTTAAGTTTAAATTTAGAGTTAAGAGAATCACACATATGGCATTGGAATCACCAACAGTGCCGAGTGAAAGGGAAGACCAACGCGTGAACAGAAGTATTAGCCCCAAGAGACTGCATTTATTTTTTTCAGATTCCAAGCTGTTTCACAACAGAGTTTTAAACAGTTTCTTGCATGGGTAGCTGGACTGCAGGATCCAAAGGATTCTTGTAAATGTTGACATCCTATATTCTACGAAATGACAGATTGGCCAGATCTTGGCCAGATCTTGAGGCTTTTGCTTTTCAGTATGTATTCCCAATAAAAGATAAAATAATAAAACCCATATAAATGCAAAGAGCCATCAAAAGTAAAGAATTATAGAAAGGCAATAAAACATACATGCAATATTTCATATGTTCAGTATCAAAGCAATGGTAAAATGGAAAAAAATGCTACTTTTTATTTTAACTTGAATCCTCAATGTTTGCTTTACCAACAGAAAACATGATAATACTTATTTAATAATAATTTCATTCATTAGTTAAGAAAAACAAAAACCGTACTATTATCTCCCTAACTTATTTTAGTTTTAAGAACAAACTGTCCAAAGCTACTTGGGAGGTGGGGTGGGGTAGGAATATTGAATCCAAGTCCTATTGGCTTCTCAGTCTGTTCTTTAGCAAAGTACTTTGCACGGATGTCTAATATCACTGTTATTTCCAAATTCATGAGAAACCACTATTAATTTCTGATGAGCTTCTAAGAAGGACAGAAGAAACTGACTTAATATTGTTGGGTCAAAGTACCGTTCCTCTACAGATATTGAAAAGTAATTCAGGCATATTCCTACAGGGAAATTAAGATGTTAGGCTTTTTTTTTTCCCTAATATTTTTAATAAAATCCTTCATATCATGAAACTCTGCTTTTCCAATTAAAGTCTCTAAGACAAGTCATTTTCTTTCTCAACCTTTGTTTCTTCATCCCAGCCCATCCACGCACGGCTGAGTCCTTATCATGCTTTTAAGTCCCCATTCATTCAGGAAGCCTTCCCTGCCCAGCCATCATCATCTTCATTTGTTCTCCAGATGGACTGATTTGCCCTGCACTCTGCAGATTTCTACTGTGCTACTGTTTTGTCCTCTCCCTCTCCCCCAGTTTTTCTGTGTGTGAACGTATCCTCTTCTACACTGCGAGCTTCCTTAAGAACGCAGCTTGTATTTAACACTGCTCGTGTTCCTATCCTTGTGAACACAGCTCATACTTCACATACACTGGACATTCAGTCAACATTTCTAATAGCAGAGCATATGACTTTGGAAATACTATGGTAATTAGAGCATTGAATGAGAATAGTCTTCCATCCAACAAAAACCAACACCTTTCTCTTTGTAACAATGTAGACTTTCCAGAAAATCTTGAGTGGAGGTTGCTACAAGCACAGAATGTTTAATATCTTTTAGTTCCTAAGTGTACAAATGGGAGAGAGATCTTCACAGTGCAAAATAGTATATGAAATATAGCAAAAATTAAATGGCACTCAAGAATTACTACTCAATCATCATTTTCTTGGAAAGACCTCTTAACCTTGACCCTGGAAGCCTCTACACTGGTATATATGTATGTGGGTGATGGTGGCTGTTGCTTAGAGTCAGAGAGAGGCATTACTGGCCCCAAGAGTAGCATTTGCCTTGAATTTTACTACTGAATGTCAAATTGGTTACCACAGAAGTTCACCCGAGTCATCCCTTCAGAGCAGTGGCCAATTTCTACCAGGTCTTCCCATTTTAGAGGCCCTCTGTTTTCCATACACTCTGCTGCTTCAACACTAGCCACACCCATGGGTAAACACATACTTCCATAGGTAAACACATCCTGTCCATTTTACTCAAGAAACACTTTATTCTCCACTGTTTGGCTTTAGTTCTCCCTTGGACTTTCAGATTCTAGCAACAGTTTACTCTTTGAACTACTGAAAAAAAAAAAAAAAAACATTCCTAAAAGTCTCTCCTGCCACCAAATGTTCTTCGCATGTTTCAGAAACCTTCTACCTTAAGTCAACTGGATGAAAAAATTGAGAATTCCTGCTTTAAATCATTTTCATTTCTTCTGCTCCTCTCCCCTTCTCTCTCTTCTTGTTCCACTTTCTCTCTTTGCCCAACCTTCTTCTTATAGGGGATTCCTGAATATTGAAAATATTTAGATGCCTTGGGTATACAGATGACTTTTCATAAATTGACTTGACAATTTTCTCTAGCTTCATAGGCTACCATCAAAAACTGTATACACATTTGCATTTCAATAATGGTCTCACTTTTTCTATAAATAAAATGACTTGTTGCCTTTGTCCAAGCAATTCCTTTTGTCTGGAGTAATTTTCATCACTTTTCACCTGGAAAATGTCATCCTTCAACATACAGACTGTGTCCTCTTCTGCTTAGAGAAAAATCCTTTGTTCTATTCATAGCACTATAGGTGCTATTCAAATAAACAATTCTTTGTAAATGTACTTACCTCTTGGGTTGTTATTTACCTTCTCCCCCATTCATCTGTTTCCAGAATGAAATCTTCAAGGGTAGGTAGCAAGTCTGATTTATGTTTCCTACTAAGCACGTAGCACGGTAGGAAACAAGCTCTCATTGTTTGGGGAATTAGTAAAAGTAAATAGAATACATTTCTAAGAAGAATAAAGTAAATTTTAATGTCATTTAAGAATAGATGAAGTTATATTCTTCAGATCCTATGTGAAATAGTCTATGAAGGGTTGGCCTTGGAACCTACTGTCTTTGAGGAACTTTGTCTCCATGGAAATAGGAGTTGACGTTCTAAACAGCACACATACCAAGGAACTTAAGAACTCAACATGTTCCCTTCAAGCTCCATCAGGCTCCACAGCAGGCGCTGAGGCTGGGAGACACCCCCAACCAGCAAGTGGCCAAGCCTCCCCTGGAGGTGAATAAGCAATACACCAGGTCACCAGGAGGAACCACACCAACAACAGAGACCAATCCTGTCAGTCAGCGAACCACCTGATGCTCTCTGCCCGCCTGGCCCTGCTGGGCCCATGCCATGCTCGTCACTGTGTACTGTGTGCGGAGGGACCTCTCCGAGGTAACCTTCTCCCTCCAGGTCAGCCCTGACTTTGAACTCCGTGACTTCCGAGTCCTGTGTGAGACAGAGTCCAGAATCCCTGCCGAAGAGACCCAGTTCATCTACATGGAGCACCTCCTCGCTGATGACCACTGTTCCCTGGGCTCCTACGGCCTCAAAGACGGTGATGTCATTGTATTACTCCAGAAGGAGAATGTGGGACCTAGGCTTCCAGGACGGACTCCAAACCAGCCTCGAACAGATTTCAATGGAATCGCCACGCCTGGGACATCAGGCTCTCGGTGGCAGCAGCAGCAACCCCCTGTGCAGCAACCGTGTGCGCCTTCTGCTCGTCATTCCCACGGCTTGGCCTCTGGAGAGAAGATGGCATCTGCTCAAGGTCTGGACAGCCCAGCCTTGATCCGTAGCATGCTGCTGTCCAATCCTCACGACCTGTCCCTGCTGAAGGAACGCAACCCTTCCTTGGCAGAAGCTCTGCTCAGCGGGAACCTTGAAACATTTTCTCAGGTCTTGATGGAGCAGCAGAGGGAGAGGGCCTTGCGAGAGCAAGAGAGGCTTCGTCTCTACTCCGCGGACCCATTTGATAGGGAAGCTCAGGCCAAAATAGAAGAAGAAATCCGGCAGCAGAACATTGAAGAAAACATGAATATAGCAATGGAAGAGGCCCCCGAGAGTTTTGGGCAAGTGGCAATGCTCTATATCAACTGCAAAGTGAATGGACATCCTTTGAAGGCTTTTGTTGACTCGGGTGCCCAGATGACCATTATGAGCCAAGCGTGTGCGGAGAGATGCAACATCATAAGACTGGTGGACCGACGATGGGCTGGAGTGGCTAAAGGAGTGGGCACACAAAGAATCATCGGCCGCGTTCATTTAGCTCAAATTCAGATTGAAGGAGACTTCCTGCAATGTTCTTTCTCTATACTTGAGGAGCAGCCCATGGACATGCTTCTTGGACTAGATATGCTGAAGAGGCATCAGTGTTCCATCGATTTGAAGAAAAATGTGCTGGTGATTGGCACCACTGGCACACAGACATCCTTTCTTCCTGAGGGAGAGTTACCCCCCTGTGCTAAGCTGGTAAGTGTTACCGGGCAAGAAGAGCCTTCAGACAAGGATACGGCAAACACCATTAAGCATTCACTCAAGGATTCAGGATGAAAGAAGCACTGAAGCAGGTTGGAAATGTGTCACCACCTTGAGGATGCTTCAGGTCCCAGAAATTATAAGACATGAGCTCACTGGCAATGTAATCATTAAAAACATCAGTAACAACTAAGCCTGGCCTTGGGACTATGATGGGGAACTTCATCTCAGATGGGTACTTACACAAATGCTCACTGCTTGGTCTTGGCCCCACTTTCCATTTCCCTTTTTCCCAGATCATTGACCCTCACCCTGGGAAGGCTCTGGGGGAAGCAGCTGGCTCCCTGACAATCCCTGAAAAGGAAAGCCAGCTTCTTCCTATCAGACACCCTTCTATCAGATTGCAGGTGGCTTATCCAAACCAACTGTTACTGTGCAAAAGTCCCTGGAAATAGCCATTGCTGCAGACCTTACAAAACATCAACAGAAAGTGATCTCACAACCCAAACATTTATACGGAGAGACATATATCTGTATTCATAGAGTTTGTTTTCTTTGGGAAAGGCATGATGGGTCAATGATACTTTTGAGTTGATTAAGACTTGCTAAGTATGTCTCAGACAGCAGAGGGGCCACTTAACTCGTGACCTACCACTTTCCTTCCCCTGGAGCCATGCTCAATGCCACCCATCCTTACAAGGTATTTTTGTCATATTTGAGAAAGCACATTTTCCTCCTACCATACTTAACATAGGTTTCTCTTTCCCCTGGATTCAAAGAAGCCCTAATTGTAAAACAAAGGTGATGAGTCAGCTTTCCTTTTTAAAGTTATGATATTTCTAGGGAGCTTAGCGGTTGCATGGTGGTAGGAATGTGGACACTGGGGACAAGTAGTGGTCTAGTTCCCCTAAAACTCATTTCAACAAGCTCATCTTTTTGTTTGTTTGTTTTACAAAGAAATCTGGTTTATTTAGAAAGCTTCTATTCCATAAATACTATTTGAACAAGGGGTTTCACTGTTAAAATATTATTTGGAAATACCTGAATGAGATGACATACGAGACACCATCGGGCTCTCTGATCCACCCTGACAAAGCTACTCTTCATTCACAGTGGGAAATGAGGAATCCTAAAATACCCGAGAGAAAGGGTGCAGCCACCTTTTGCCATCAGATTCAAGTAGAAAGGCTTCAGGACAATAATTCATCAAGACTCAGAAACAATGGTGGACTGAAAGTAAACAAGTGTGTTATAATCCTAGCCTTTTGTAATTAAGACAAATCAGTTGATCTATTTTACTACTCGTATGCACCATCTATAAATGGTTTTGGTTGGGGGAGCCACTTTTAAAGTGCTAAAACTATATTATGATACAGGATATTATTTGTTACTTTTTTTCTAATAATACCAAAAAACCACTTGAAGCATTCACTAAGGCTACTGAAAAGGAACATCCCTCTTTCCTTCCACCATCAGTCTACTCCCACCTTACAAGTATTCCCATGCTCAGTCTCCAATCTTCTGGACTCGATGTTAAAATCCATTTATGGAGAACACATTGATTTGCAAATACTACAAGGGACTCCTCAATGTCAAATGATGTTCACTGTCAATGAAAGTTTAGCTTGTAGTCTATCAGAATGTTTAGTCCAATAATGGCATCTAAAAATCAGAGAATGCTTAAGGCAGAAGACAGTTTACGTGATGTCAGATATGAGCACACTCACCATGTCTTCTCAGAGGAACATACGTCCCGAGGTGGCTATAATGTTTCAGAACAAATATCACGTATATATTTTCTTAGTTTGGGCTAAAATGCATTGTCATCTAACTTCTAATATTGTGACTGTCACTCTTCTCTCTGCTAATACATTTATTCTTTATTTCATGAGGAAATCCTTTTCTATATGAAATAAATATCATACTGGTCTTTTTGAAGGGTTTTTTAAAATTCTTTAAATGTTTCTCATATAACAAGCTTGGAACCTATTAAATTTCTGCTATGATCCTTTGGGCATATTCCAACTTGCAAAAATATTACATGAGTGAATGGATGGGTAAATTAAAAACATTTTTATTGAATTAAAAAACCATGACCTCAAAAATCAATGAACAAAGTGAATTAATTAAGCAATGCTTTATTAATTTTTTTAAAAATGTCTTTCAAATTGGAAAGTATTTTAAAAATTCATTTTATGGATTTAAAAATCTTGATGTAATCCTATATAAACTTTTGAAAGGGTCCTACTCAATTAAATTTTAAATGGTTATTTTCAGTAAAGGCAACATCTTTTGCTTGTCTTCTATGTAAGTCAGGTTTATAAAATACTTTACATATATTATTTCTGTGAATCCTCAGAATAAACCTTGAAAATAGTTATAATTAACCTCATTTTACAAATGGGTAATGTGATATTCAGAATTACAAATATTAAGTTATCTAAAATTTGATGTTCTTTTTTATAACAAATTGCATTTTACATTGTGATTCTGTCTCACACATATACACACACACACACACAGAGTGAGAAAGAGAGAGAGAGAGAAGGGGGGGGCATGTAAAAGGGTCTTCAAAATGTTCATAGAAAATGCAATCAATAAAAATTACACAGGAATTTCATTTTTTGCACCAAAACTTGTACTAAATTGTTATATTTGAACAGGACTTGTTCTGGGGCAGTAAGAAGGATAAGACGTCAATTTGAAAAAAGCCTCATCAGAGCAACAAGAATTGTGCTAAAACTGAAGCAAGAACAAACCATCAAATTTACGGTGAAGCTTTGGTAGAAGAAAGGTGGAATTGTCGTTGCTTTATACAAATTTTGCAGAGACAACGCTCCAAAGAAATCCACAGCTTACAAATTGATAAGCTGTCTTACAAGGGCTGAGATAATGTTAAAGATGACACCTGCAGCGGCAAACTAGCCGCATCAATTGGAGAGGAAAAAATTCATCTTATTCATGCCCTACTTAAAGGAAATCAACAATTATGAACACGGACAAAACGCAGCACCACAAACAGCTGAATCGGTTCAGTTTCCATAATTCTGTCTGAAGAATTAAAGTGGACCAAACTTTCTGTTCTATGTGTGCCAAAACTGAAGAGCTTCAATCAGATACAGAAATGTACAGAGCACTCAATGGCAATATCAAATGAATGGGATCAGGATCATGAAGCCCTGCTTCAAGGAGAGGGAAGAGAAGACAGAGCATGGCTTTACCAGTGCAGTCGTGGAGACAAATCACAATCAAAGCAACGTCTTCCAAGAGGAGCAGTGGTCTAGTCCAAGCAAAAAGGCACTGCTCAAAAGAAAAGGTCGAGGCCATAGGTTTCTGGGAAGCTCAAGGCGTTCTGCTCACTGACCTTCTGGCGACACAGAGAATGGAAACATCGGATTGAGAAGATGGTATTTTGAGAAAGCCAAAGCTCTAGCAGAAAAAAATACCTGGGAAACGTCACCAGAGTCCTGCTCCCCTACAACAATATTCCTGCCAGTCTTCTCACCAAAGGAAGGCAACTTTGTGGGTGTTTGAATAAGACATCATTAGTCACCCGCATTAGAGCCCTAAAAGTTCCGTTTGCCTTATTTTTCTTTCCAAATATTAAAAAGAGCATCAATTTTTCTTTAGTCAATAATGTAAGAAGAACTGCACAGACACAGTTATATTCCTGGGACATTCTGTTTCTTGAAGGACAGACTAAATAGCTGATACTATTACTTACAAAAATGCTTTGATATTGATGAAACTTATGTTGTGGAATAAAGTTTGTATTTCTTACTTTTTTCATTTAATTCCATTTTCTGTGAACTGTTTGAAGTCACCTTTTCCATATAAAGTTGAAACAAACAAGATTCTTTAAATAATGTAACTTTTAACCTTTCCCAGTTATTTTTAAAATTACATTTTACTATATATTTTTTTAACTTTTATTTAATGAATATAAATTTCCAGAGTACGGCTTATGGATTACAATGGCTTCCCCCCATAACGTCCACATTTTACTATTTTAAAAATATTTCTATGGTCATGCATTTTGTGCTGCAGTTAAGACATCACTTGCGACACCCTCATTCCATGTCAGAGTTCCTAGGTTTGAATCATGGCTCTGCTCACAACTCCAGCTTCCTATTTATGTACACTTTTGGAGGCACCAGATTCCCAGGCTAGAATAATCAGGTTATGCCATTCACACAAGAGAACTGGAGAGAGTTCCCAGATCATGGCTTCAGCCTGGCTTAGTCCTGCTTGCAGCAGGCATTTGGAGAGTAACTAGTGGATGGAAGTCCTCTGTCTCTCTCTTTCAAATAAATAAAAGAAAATACAAATTAAAAAAATCTGATATATGTGCTAAATAAATCTCACCAAGTTACCCTGATCCAGAATTTACAAAACACTAATCATTCTTCCAGATTGTTCAATACAAATATTTCCAATTCAAATGTCACATTCTGTCTACTATGTAACCTCTTCTTAAAAAAAAGGTTTTTTAAAGAATTATCTATTTATTTGAAAAGCAGAGTTACAGTGGTAGTGAGGGAGACACACAGAGAAAGAGATCCTTTGTTCACTGGTTCACTCCCCAAATGGCTGCGGTAGCTGTGGCTAGGCCAGGCCAAAGCCAGAAGCCAGGAGCCTCTTCCAGTTCTCCCAAGTGAGAGGCAGGGGCCCAAATACTTGGACCACCTTCTGCTGCTTTCCCAGGCATACAAGCAGGGAGCAGCAGGGAACTAAACCCATATGGGATGCCAATGCCACAGGCAGCAGCTAACCCAACCCACTGGGCCACAATACTGGCCCCTACGTAACCTTTATCTGACACATTTTAATTCTAGAAAATGGTACAAAAGGAGCACAATGATTATAAAACTTCATTTTATGAACATTACCAATAAAAATGACAATAACAGTAATCAGAATACAATTATTTATTAAGTGTTCATGAAATAAAAACCAGTCCATGTTTTTTATAAATATGGTAATAAGGAAGTTCCAGTTACAGATTCCAAGACAATGATAATGTAGCAGGGTTAGGAGACATACCTGTAACAAATTAAGAACAAAGAGTGTGGATTTGAAATTAGAAATATATCGGTACAAAAGAAAGTGAATTTTATTTAGGGGCATTTTAATTTTATAAGATTTATTTATTCATTTGAAAAGCAGAGTTTACAGATAAAAGGACATACACACACACACATATTCAAAGAGAGAGAGAGAGAGACAGACAGACAGACAGACAGAAAGAATGATCCGCCATCCTCTGGTTCATTCCCCAGTGGTACGGAGTCAGGTGCTTCCACTGGGTCTTCCATGTGTGCATGGGACCAAGCACCTGAGCCATCTTCTGCCATTTTCCCAAGCCATTAGCAGGGAGCTGGATTGGAAGTGGAGCAGCCAGGACTCAAACCAGTGCCCATATGGGATGCTGGCATTACAGGCAGCGGATTTATCTGCTATGCCAGCATGCCAGCCCCTAGGGTTTACTTTTAAAAGCAAGAAGCAAGCCAGTAAATGCACTTAAAACATTTCTAAAATGCTTACACTTATGCCGAGAACAAACCTTTCCTCCTTTTAAAGATCAGGTTGCTAATACAACTCAGGTACCATTAAGGATTTGCTATCTGGAAAAAAAATAGCCATTTTGTTTATTTTTTATCCTTCCAATTAGAAATTATGATAAATTAGACAACATGAAGGAATAGATTTTATTAATTTAAAATAATAAGACATTTAAGATATAGCTTTGGGACTCCCTAATGCTCATTTAAATACTCATCTTACCTAAAAGGAAAATCCAGTTTTGTGGGAAGCATATATTTCAAGGCTACCATAAGGCATTCTATACAGTTAAGCCAAAAGACTAATGTTCTTTGAGATAAATATGGCTATGTGATCTTAACCTCATTTTGAAATATTGGGTCCTAAGGTTTCTCTTGCTTCTATGGGAAAATGTACTTCCCAAAGAGCAAAAAATATTTTCAATGTCTTCATGTATTTATTCATTTTCACTGCAGGTACTACATATTGCATTTTTAGCCAAGAAAACATTGAGCTTCTTTCAGAATTCTAATTATAATGAGGTCATTTGCCAACATTCAACATTCTTTTTTTAATGTACAAAGAAAAGCTTATTTTAAGGAATAGGCCCACACAATTGTAGAGGTTTGACACTTCCAAAATCTGTAATAGTAGGTCTATAGGTTGGAGACTCGTGAAAGAGTAACAGTTCAACTTCAAAGGCAGCCTTTTGGGAGACATCCCTTTAGCTCAGGGGAGCTCAGCCTTTGTGCTATTCAGACCTTACATTGATGGGATAAAGTCTACCCACAATAAAGAATAACCTCCTATACCAAAAGTCCACTGAATTCAATGTTCCTCTTATTCAAAACACACTTTCACAGAAATACCCAGAACAGTATTTAATCAAGTACCTAGGCATTATGGCCCAGGCGAGCTGGCACATAAATTAACCATCACAGCAGCCAAGCAGATTTGTTCTTCCCTTACTCAGCCACAGAGTGAGCAAACATCTGATAGAGGCTCAGTGAATCAAACACTCATGTCTCAATCCTGAGCAATTCACGCAATGGTGTCAGGAAAGCAGGAGGTCACATTCACGCCAGCGGCAGTCATACAATGTGGCATCCAGACTGTTCCACAGGTGTAACCACTACTATGACTTCTAAGGCCCAGACCTCTGCAGTTTCTGTGGTTTCTTCTAGCTGATAAGCCCTGTCCTTTGTCCCCTCATCGAGACTAAAGCTTCTAGATATACTTATTTTTTATGTTTTTAATTTAAGGTAAACAAATTTCATGCATTTCAGATATCTCTCCTGTCCATGATCCTATCCTTACTCCTCCTTCCCCTCTTATTCCCTTTTAATTTCTACAAAGATTTATTTAGTTTACTTTATACTCGTAAGATTAACCCTACACTAGGTAAAGAGTTCAACAAATAGAAGGAAAAAAACACTGTTGCACAACAGTAGAGAAATGGCTGTAAATAATCATTGAATCTCAAATGTCAATTTCACTCCTAGACATTACATTTTTGATACAATATTAGTTCCACAGATCAGGGAAAACATATAGTATTTGTCTTTTGGGGACTGGCTTATTTCACTAAGTATAATGGTCTCCAGCTGCATCCATTTTGTTGTAAAAGACAGGATCTAATTCTCTTTTACAGTTGAGTGGTATTCCATATTTTATATAAATACCACAATACATCAATTGATGGACATCTGGGTTGATTCAATGTCTTAGTTATTGTGAACTGAAATAAACATGGGGTTACAAAAAACTCTTTAATATGCTGATTTCATTTCCTTTGGGTAAATTCCCAGGAATGGGATTGGTGGGTCACATGGTAGATGTATTTTCAGCTTTCTGAGGAATCTCCATACTATCCTCTTCCACAATGGCTGTACTACTTTACATTCACACCAACAGTGGATTAGGGAACCTGTGTCCCAACATCCTTACCAGCATTTATTGTTTTTTTTTTTTACTTTTATTTAATAAATATAAATTTCCAAAGTACGATTTATGGATTACAATGGCTTCCCCCCCATACCGTCCCTCCCACCCACAACCCTCCCATTTCCCACTCCCTCTCCCCTTCCATTCACATCAAGATTCATTTTTGATTATCTTAATATACAGAAGATCAGCTTAGTATACATTAAGTAAGGATTTCAACAGTTTGCTCCCACACAGAAACATAAAGTGAAAAATAATAGATGATTTTTTTTAAATGATGATGAAATCAGATCAGACCTATTGTCATGTTTAATCCCAGTGAGAGTTAAGTTGGGAGTTGATAATTTCTTTCTTTTTTTTTTTTTTTTTTTTTTTTTTTTTTTACAGAGGATCAGTTTAGTATACATTAAGTAAAGATTTCAACAGTTTGCACCCCCATAGAAACACAAAGTGAAATATATTGTTTGAGTACTCGTTATAGCATTAAATCTCAACGCACAGCACATTAAGGACAGAGATCCTACATGAGGAGTAAGTGCACAGTGACTCCTGTTGTTGACTTTACACATTGACACTCCTGTCTATGGCATCAGTAATCTCCCTATGCTCCAGTCATGAGTTTCCAAGGCTATGGAAGCCCTCTGAGTTCTCCGATTCTTATCTTGTTTAGACAAGGTCATAGTCAAAGTGGAGGTTCTCTCCTCCCTTCAGAGAAAAGTACCTCCTTCTTTGAAGACCTGTTCTTTCCACTGGGATCTCACTCACAGAGATCTTTTGCCAGAGTGTCTTGGCTTTCCATGCCTGAAATACTCTCATGGGCTTTTCAGCCAGATCCGAATGCCTTTAGGGCTGATTCTGAGGCCAGAGTGCTATTTAGGACATCTGCCATTCTATGAGTCTGCTGAGTATCTCACTTCCCATGTTGGATCACTCTCCCCTTTATTTATTCTATCGGTTAGTGTTAGCAGGTACTAGACTTGTTTATGTGCTCCCTTTGACTCTTAGTCCTTTCATTATGAACAATTGTGAACTGAAATTGATCACTTGGAATAGTGAGATGGCATTGGTACATGGCACCTTGATGGGATTGAATTGGAATCCCCTGGTATGTTTCTAACTCTACCATTTGGGGCAAGTCAGCTTGAGCATGTCCCAAATTATACATCTCTTCCCTCTCTTATTCCCACTCTTATGTTTAACAGGGATCACATTTCAGTTAATTTTCAACACTTAAGAATAACTGTGTATTAGCCATTCTAAATGAGGTGAGGTGAAACTTCATTGTGGTTTGGGTTTGCATTTCCCTGATGGCTAGTGATCCTGAGCATTTTTTTCATGTGTCTGTTGGCCACTTGAATGGGCCAAGGACCTCAATAGACATTTTTCAAAAGAGGAAATCCAAATGGCCAGCAGGCACATGAAAAAATGTTCAAGATCACTAGCAATCAGGGAAATGCAAATCAAAACCACAATGAGGTTTCACCTCACCCCAGTCAGAATGGCTCACATTCAGAAATCTACCAACAACAGATGCTGGAGAGGATGTGGGGAAAAAGGGACACTAACCCACTGTTGGTGGGAATGCAAACTGGTTAAGCCACTAAGGAAGTCAGTCTGGAGATTCTTCAGAAACCTGAATATAACCCTACCATTCAACCCAGCCATCCCACTCCTTGGAATTTACCCAAAGGAAATGAAATTGGCAAACAAACAAGCTGTCTGTACATTAATGTTTATTGCAGCTCAATTCACAATAGCTAAGACCTGGAACCAACCCAAATGGCCATCAACAGTAGACTGGATAAAGAAATTATGGGATATGTACTCTATAGAATACTATACAGCAGTCAAAAACAACGAAATCCAGTCATTTGCAACAAGATGGAGGAATTTGGAAAACATCATGCTGAGTGAATTAAGCCAGTCCCAAAGGGACAAATATCATATGCTCTCCCTGATCGGTGACAACTAACTGAGCACCAAAGGGGAAACCTGTTGAAGTGAAATTGACACTATGAGAAACAGTGAACTGATCAGCTCTTGTCTTGACTATTGATGTACAATGTAATACTTTATCCATTTTAGTATTTTTTTTTGTTCTAGTACTATTGGTTGAACTCTGTAATTAACACACAATTATCCTTAGGTGTTTAAATTTTAACTGAAAAGTGATCCCTGTTAGGAATCTGGAAAGCATTATGCTGAGCGAAATAAGCCAGTCCCAAAGGGGCAAATACCATATGTTCTCCCTGATCGGTGACAACTAACTGAGCACCAAAAAGGAAACCTGTTAAAGTGAAATGAACACTATGAGAAACGGTGATTTGATCAGCCCTCACCCTGACTGTTGATGAACAACTTAATATGTTATCCCTCTTAGTATTTTTTTTGTTTATTTGTTCTATTTAATACTTTTGGTTGAATACTGTAATCAATACACAGTTATTCTCAAGTGTTGAAACTTAACTGAAAAGTGATCGCTGTTAAATATAAGAGTGGGAATAAGAGAGGGAGGAGATATGCAATTCGGGACATGCTCAAGCTGACTTACCTCAAACGGTAGAGTTAGAAACATACCAGGGGATTCCAATTCAATCCCATAAAGGTGGCATGTACCAATGCCATCTCACTAGTCCCGGTGATCAATTTCTGTTCACAATTGACCATAATGATAGGACTAAGAGCCAAAGGGAGCACATAAACAAGACTAGTGTTTGCAAATACTAGCTGATAGAATAAAAAAGGGAGAGAATGATCCAACATGGGAAGCAGGATACACAGCAGACCCAAAGAATGGCAGATAACCTAAACAGCACTCTGGCCTCAGAATCAGCCCTTAAGGCACACGGATCTGGCTGAAAAGCCCATGAGAGTATTTCAGGCATGGAAAGCCAAAACACTCTGGCAAAAAAAAAAAAAAAAAAAAAAAACAACAAACAAACAAAAAAAAAAAAACCACAACACAACCCTACATGAAAGATCTCCGCGAGTGAGATCCCAGTGAAAAGAACAGGTCATCAAAGAAGGAGGTACCTTTCTCTGAAGGGAGGAGAGAACTTCCACTTTGACTAGGACTTACTTATGTTGTGTTCATTGCATCTTGATTTTCTATAGCTTCATTTCTTATTCTGCAAACACTTGATAAATGATTAGAGTGACTTAAGGTTCACAGCAGGAACCTGGTGGTGAAGATATTTATTAAGGTAACATCCCTAGCTATTCTCTGTGGTTAACAAGAGCATGGAAAATCAAAGAGGAATCACAAATTTAAGATGGGTAGAGGAGAGAGACAACAAAGAGATGCCTGGATCAACTTAACTTGATCCCTCTGAGCTTACATATTATGTGAATGGTGAGAACTGGGCAGTGATTATTGATTACCATCCAAAACACCTTATTAATCGCTGGAAAGTTACCTATAAATGAAAACACTTTTACAATTTTCACATGACAGCCTGAGTCATACTTGCTTTGAAGACATCTTGTTTCCATTGCTGGGTTCACTTGTTTGAAGCACACAATTCCCAAGGGTCTTGACTTCTGAGCCCTTCTTCCAATTTAACAGGCTGTTGAAATTGGGCTCTGCTCATGTCAATGCAGTAAATGTGTTCTTTTTTTTTTAAGATTTATTTATTTATTTGAAAGTCAGAATTACACAGAGAGAGGAGAGGCAGAGAGAGAGAGAGGTCTCCCATCTGACGGTTTACTCCCCAATTGGCCACAATGGCCAGAGCTGTGCTGATCTGAAGCCAATAGCCAGGATCTTCTTCCAGATCTTCCACGCAGGTGCAAGGACCCAAGGACTTGGGCCATCTTCTACTGCTATCCCAGGCCATAGCAGAGAGCTGGATTGGAAGTGGAGCAGCCAGGTCTTGAACTGGCGCCCATGTGGGATGAAGGCGCTTCAGGCCAGGGCATTAACCCGCTGTACCACAGCACCAGCCCCAGTAAATGTGTTCTGATATGGCTGTCTGTTTTCTCCCCTATGTGCCATTTTTAGGAAATACTTTAAATAATACAGTTTTTTATCAACTTATAATCATCAAGGCTTATTTTTGGAATTTCATGATAAAAACCACAACTTAATTTTCTTCAATGTTAAGTCCATGTATACTTCAGAAGAGAGTGAGCAGCTTTTTATTCAACTTTCACTGATATGTCAATACTGTATACAATAAAATGATTACCAACATGAGTATATTCAAGGTAAATAATTATGAACACATCATAGTCTTACCCTACAACATTAATCACCATTCTGAAAACTTACTCTATACCAAGGCTTTATCACAAAGATCCCTTGAAATGCAGGGGAAAAGTAATTTAAAATTACGTTAATTCACATATTCTCCCTTTCAAATTCATGCTAGGTCTGCAGATTTGAGTCTATCAGCCAAAAAATTAGTGTATTTCATTCATTGATGTAATTAAAAATCATGTTCAAAGAGTTTTGTCATTGTACTATGCCCTGCTCAAAGACAATGAAATATTGTGCATAGTCTTAACCTTGAAAATCCTTAAAAGTCCAGTTAGAGGAACTAGAAAAATGCAAGATAAAATATTAAAAATGATATTAATTCAGTGTTGAATTATGGAACAGAATAAGGAGATGAGAGAAACAATTTCTTGCTCCTCATCTGAGATGCAAACTACACCATGGCAGGATCTATTCAACCACCCTTCCTGATCATTTTCTGTGTGTCAGACTGTATCTTCAGTGTTGTATTCTCTCAGTAACAACTGATCTCTGCTGCTGAACTGGTGCTGTGAGCTACAGCCGTGTAGATAGGAGAATTTATCACCACCTCACAACGAGTCATCTAGCACTCCCAGTGAAGACTCATCTAGTCAATCTAGATTTAACATATGGCTGATCTCAGGCTAAGCACCAATGTGATGCTTGTGGCCTGCTTCTGCCTTGACCTAGTGACACTGTGCTCAAATTCCACTTACCATCTTGGTCCACTGTCAGAATATAATTCAGGAATTATAAACAAATACTTCCCTCACAAAGCTAATGGAAATTATTATGGTCTAATACAATGGGTAAACAACCAGCGATACAAACACAAGAGATTAATTATTGTAGATGAATCAATCTGATGAAACATTTGTCACATTCTTTAGTTCCAGGGGATAAAATAATCAGGTATTTTAAGGACAATGGAATATCATCCAAAGTGCAATCACACAAATGTTTGGGCATTGGAAAACCTAGGATGGGGCCCCAAATTTTAACAAAAATTAAAACTTCTGGGATTATCTTGAGAGAGAAAAATGTATTTCATAATTATAACTTCAGTCATTAGTATTTTCTGTGAGGCAAGCATGATTTTCTATATTAATAAATATAGACTACATAAATGAATAAATGGAAAAAAGCCCTCCAATTATTAATGAGAGAAACTGTGAGTTTCTTTTTTTTACCTTGAATTTGTTCTAAAAATACATTTAATTTAGGGGCCAGTGCTATGACATAGCAGGTAAACCCTCCATCTGCAGTGCCAGCACCCCATATGGGTACTGGTTTGAGTCCCGGCTGCTCCACTTCAGATCCAGCTCCCTGCTATGGTGTGGGAAAGCAGTGGAAGGTGGCCCAAGTCCTTGGGCCTCTGCACTCGTGTGGGGACCTGGAAGAAGCCCCTGACTCTGCCTTCGGATTGGTGCAGCTCCAGCTGTTGTGGCCATCTGGGAAGTGAACCAGTGGATGGAAGACACCTCTCTCTTTCTTTCTCTCTCTCCCTCTCTCTCTCTCTCTTTGCCTCTGCCTCTCTGTAACTCTGCCTTTCAAATAAATAAATCTTTAAAAAATACATAATATAAAATTAAGTCACATATTGATAAGATTACATTAAATAACTAGAATAAACATGTTCAGGGTTAATAACATCTGCACAGGAATAGATTTAAATATTAAGTGTCCTATAAAATAAATCTTTAAAGTGCTTTCAATTTGGTAAAATTGTCAATGGTTCAACTCTAATGGAAATACTAGTGTTTGTAGTGGCCAATTCAGCCTGTTCTGTCTGTGACTGTCCTGGTTTTAAAACTGATACTCCCACATCCCAGTAAGTCCCTCAGTCCTGGGCAACCTAGAAAGGTTGTTCACTTTACACCTGTTGGAAGTGGGTTTTCAATTTTTTTCTCATGGGCATATGATGTACCTCCAAACAAGATGAAAGTATAACAGGCCTAAATGTGTCCAAATGTTGAAAGTAGAATACCTTAAAATAACCTTATTTTAAAACTCACTGGACCAGAAAATTAATCATTTTTAAAACTATAAGAAATGATATTTTATAAGAAACACTAAGATAATTTAATAAAATAAGCCCATAAACTTTCTCAAGATGTCTGTACTTTAGCTGGAGGTTGATGAAATTACTTCTATTTTCAAGTCTCCTTGGAAATACTAAAGTAAAAAAATAAAAATGAATAGAAATGCACATGAGAAATTGGTACACTGTATATTAAAAATAGATACTTAAATCATCTATGAACATTATTTATCTTAGAAAAGCATTGCCAAAACAAAAGTATACTACCTTTTCGCACTAATGGTAAGAATAGTCAAACACTGAATTTAAATTTTTCCAAAAAAACCCCCAGGTTTTGGGTTTTAAGGGAATATTTGAACAAAGAAGCAAAAACTTTAGATGAAGCACAAATTATGGTAAGTAAACCTCCTCACATTTACTTTATCATGAAGCTATAGAAAATCAAGATGCAATGAACACAACATAAGTAAGACAGCACAAAGGGAAGAGGTAAAACGCAGGCAAGTTTTCCACAAAGAGATGGACTTATAAAAAGCAGATTGTGCCTATAAGAGGTCATTTTGTTGAGCATCTGGTCGAGAAGAAGCATGGAAGAGCTTAGATTCTGTGGTTGTAGCCATAATGAGTCAGGGAGTGGGAGGGAAGTGGAAGATAAGAACCGATTGTTGCATTGTTAAAGAGTCAGAGTTCTGAGAAAGTTCTAGGGGAAAAAGGATCACCTACCAACATCCAACATGCAAAATAATGTGAAGAAAAGCAAAATGGTGAACTGAGTCCTATATCTTGTACAGGAAGGACAATAAAACCTATGACAAGGTTCAATCTCCCAGAATGGAAGAGGAGTAGACAGAGAAATTGGTGATATCAATGGGACACTGGGAACATACACAAGCATTTTTGTTTGTTTGTTTGTTTGACAGGCAGAGTTAGACAGTGAGAGAGAAACAGAGAGAAAGGTCTTCCTTTCCTTCTGTTGGTTCACTGCCCAAATGGCCGCTACTGTCGGTGCGCTGCACGGATCTGAAACCAGGAGTTAGGTGCTTCCTCCTGGTCTCCCAAGCGGGTGCAGGGCTCAAGCACTTGGGCCATCCTCCACTGCCTTCCCAGGCCAGAGCTGGACTGGAAGAGGAGCAACTGGGACTAGTACCTGGTGCCTCAACTGGGACTAGAACCGGGGGTGCTGGTGCCGCAGGCGGAGGATTAGCCTAGTGAGCCCACAAGCATTTTTTATTACTAGTTGAACCTGTTATTCAATTCACTGTTTTTTCTAAAGATTTATTTATTTATTTGAAAGGCAGAGTTAGAGAGAGAGGAGGAGAGACAGAGAGGGAGAGATCTTCCATTTGCTGGTTCAATCTCCAAATGGTCACAAAGGCTGGAGCTGGGCCAATCCAAAGCAAGGAGCAAGAGCTTACTCAAGGTCTCCCACATGAGTACAGGGGCCCAAGTACTTGGGCCATCATCCATTGCTTTCCCAGGTGCATAAGCAAGGAGCTCGGTTGGAAGTGGAGCAGCTGGGACCTGAACTGGTGCCCATATGGGATGCTGGCACCACAGGTGGTGGCTTAATCCACCATGACATACCATCAGCCCCTCAATTCACTGTTGAATAACTATATTCTTAGTTTATCTCATTAAAGCTTTAAAGATATTATGAAAAATTTTATATAAAAAGTTGGTGCCAGTGCTATAGGCTTCATTCTATCAGATATAATTGCATAAAGTTAAACAGATGGGCAGTTATAGTAAAACAGAAACGAAGATAGTTTCAGCTAAAACACTGCCAACTGCCATCACTTGGACTCCAGAAGAGTAATTGACAGAAGACAATCTCATTGCTACTCCAACACTACAGGAGTTTATGTCTTTATGGCAAAATCTCCCCTGTCAAACACTCACTCTATAGTGACTCCTAAGTGTTCGGTCTGAAAATGTCTTCATTATACAATAAACCAAAATAGTTCTTGCACTTTTCCAGCAAGCATTCAAAATCAAATCAATCAATTTAGATTTTATTAAAAAATACATAATCAGGCCGGCACGGCGGCTCACTTGTGGCACTGGCATACTGGGTTCTAGTCCCAGTCGGGGCGCCGGATTCTGTCCTGGTTACCCCTCTTCCAGGCCAGCTCTCTGCTGTGGCCAGGGAGTGCAGTGGAGGATGGCCCAAGTGCTTGGGCCCTGCACCCCATGGGAGACCAGGATAAGTACTTGGCTCCTGCCATCGGATCAGCACGGTTCGCCGGCCGCAGCGCGCCAGCCGCGGCGGCCATTGGAGGGTGAACCAATGGCAAAAGGAAGACCTTTCTCTCTGTCTCTCTCTCTCTCTCACTGTCCACTCTGCCTGTCAAAAAAAAAATACAAAATCATACTCATGTTAGCTAAGAATGCTCAGTGGTCCAAGATAAATTAATGTAGAAAACATAACCAAAAATTCCAAATTAAAATTGGGGATAATATATTTTAAAATTTAGAATTTCTGAAAAATTCTAAACATATTTTAAGTTGTGATGAAGTGCTAAAAAACACTTGTAAAAGTTTCAAGTTTCCATTGAGTCTAAAAAATTTTTCAGCCAACAAAATGGATGCATTAACATTCTACAGGGGGCTGGCACTGTGCTGTGGAAGGTTAAGCCACAGCCTGCAGTGCCAGCATCCCATATGGGGGCTGGTTTAAGTTCCAGCTGCTTTACTTCCAATCCAGCTCCCTTATAAGTTTCCTGGGAAAGATGGCCCAAGTCCTTGGCCCCTGCACCCTTATAGGAGACCCAGAAGAAACTCCTGGCTCCTGGCTTCTGCCTGGCCCAGCCCCCATTGTTATGGCCATTTTGGGGTGAACAAGAGAACAGAAGATCTCTCTCTCTCTCTTTGTCTCTTCTTCTCTATCTTTGTAACTCTGCCTTTCAAATAAATAATTAAATCTTTTTTCAAAAATCCTACAGAACATTCTGAGAGTATGTTAGTGACTCCGCATCCTTCTGTTGTGATACCATTGTGAATGAATGAAAATGATTGGTCAGACGAGATGCACTATATTCATTAAGAGTTTGTCAAATGATGATATAGATCTAAGAGGAATCTGCTATATCTTTGATAGTGATGAGGAAGCCATTGACTTAGTTTAGCCCATCAAACGACAAACAAACCATCCTGTGCACCTTTTTGCGAGGACTCCAGAGGTTCTTGGACTCCATATGTGCATCTCATCCATGAATACCTAGAAAGATTACTCTTGTAGGAATAGTTCCTGCTTTATTTGTGCTTGCATTTTAGTAACTTCCTCTGATTCTCCAAAAGGCACAGGAATTGTAAAGTTCTAGTCTAAGGATATTTTGCTTTGATATTGAGGATAACTTATAGATCCAGATAAATCCCACCAGCTGGTTAGAAATGAAAATTCAATTCCAAAAAGAAAATAAGGGAAACCTACTCCAAATTTATGACTATAGAAACAAGTACATAAAGCTAAGTAATGGAATCACAACTCTAATTTTGTCATTTATACACTTTTCTGCAATGTATTCCACAAATAAAACTAGTTATTTTAATTCATCACTGTTTTATCTCCTACTTCACCTCAAATGTTCTATATTTTCTTGTTCTCCCAAGGGTACCCATTTAAGTGAACACATCTTAACACAAACCAAACTAACAACACAAACCAAACTAACTGATACCCCACTGATCAATTGATGGGCATCTGGGTTGATTCAAATCTTAGCTATTGTGGCCGGCACCATCGCTCACTAGGCTAATCCTCCACCTGTGGCGCCGGCACACCAGGTTCTAGTCCCGGTTGCAGTGACGGTTCTGTCCCGGTTGCTCCTCTTCCAGTCCAGCTCTCTGCTGTGGCCCAGGAAGGCAGTGGAGGATGACCCAAGTGCTTGGGCCCTGCACCCGCATGGGAGACCAGGAGGAAGCACCTGGCTCCTGGCTCCTGGCTTCGGATTGGCACAGCGCGCCAGCCATAGCGGCCATTTGGGGGGTGAACTAACTAAAGGAAGACCTTTCTCCCTGTCTCTCTCTCTCACTGTCTAACTCTGCCTGTCAAAAAAAAAATCTTAGCTATTGTGAATTGAATTGCAATTGAAATTTAAGTTCAAATACTGGCAAGTCACTTATTTGCTTAATTGTTAACCAGATATGGGGAGCTATTAAATGAACCAGGCACTTCAGGCTTACAAAAAAGTTGGTGCATAAGAATGATAACATTGGGAGTCTCTTGAAAGTGATTTTTCAATAAGCAGTTTAAATAATGAAAACGATAGTAACTGATTTACACAGCAGTTATCAGGTGGGACATTCTAAGCATGTATATATTTCAACTCATATCTGTAACTATCAAAACATCAAACAATATTCACATTTTAAACATTATGACACTAAGGAACTAAAAGAATAAATAACTTATCCAAGTTACAAAGCAAGTAAGTGGCTGTAGGAATTTGGGATTCAAATTATATGTTTAATTATTGTATTGTAAAACTCTTCAACAATAACAAATAACTAAATCTATAAAGTCAGGTAAAGATATATTTTATTAATAAGAGAGCTATAAGGGGATAGAGCAATGGAAAAGGAAGAGTCCTAGATTTTTTATTTTTTTAAATACCTTGGAATAACTTTCACCAAACTAGCAATCTTTAAGGAAGTAAAAGAAGGCTAGTGGTTAGGGTAGAGTGAAGAATATTCTAAAAGGCATAGGATTATGTAAGGCCTCCTGGTTACAAATCAAAAGTTTGCATTTCTTTGCAAGAATTCTAGGAAGCTCTTGAAAGGGTTTTAGGCAAGGGAAAGACAGGTGATTTACTTTTTAAAGTTTTCTCTGGTTACTTTGTTAAACACAGAAGGGCTTGGGAACTGGGCCCTTGAGAATTCCAGAAATCTACAGATTAAGGAAGAAGAAAAAATCAGCACATTAACGTAAGAAACAGTAACCAACATGGTAGTAGGGAAACAATTCATGTTTACAGGCCAAATGAATATATGCTTCATGGAGAATGGTTCTGTCACTCAAATAGGTTGAGAGAGGGTGGCTGAAATTGGCAAGACAGAGGTTGCTGCTTTGACAAGAGTGCCTCTGTGGGGATGGTGGGAAAAGAAAACTTGGTGGGAAGAAGTTTCAGGAGTCAGCAATACTGGAGGAAGTGAGAAAAGCAAGTACCAATAACTCTCTCTGGGAATTGTTCTTTCATGGAAGCAGATATAAAAAGAGGTAATTTAAAAATTTCATGGAAAATGGAACTAAAAGATCACTTTATTTGAGAAGTGGGGGAGGAGTAGGTGAGAGATTGGAAGAGAGAGAGAGATCTCCCATCTACTTGTTCACTCCTCAGGTGGTTACAATAACTAAGGCTGGGTCAGGTGGAAGATGGGAGACAGGAACTCAATCTGGGCCTCTTACATGGGTGACAAAGATCCAAAATGTAAGCCACCACCTGCTGCCTCCGAATATATACATTAGCAGAAAACTGGCAGTAGAAATGGAGCCAGAACTTGAACTCAGTAACTCTGATGTTGATGGTGTACCATGGGGTCTCTTAACTGCCAGGCAGTTTATTTTGGTGCAAAAAATTGAAATTCCTACATATGAAGGGTCTCCAAAAAGTTCATGAAAATTCATATCATGAAAAATCTCTACATAAATTGGAATGTTTTATACACCCAAATAGACTTACGTTTGAACTCCATGACCATTTTGAATTACTTACACAGAGGAAGGTACTGGAAAGCAATTTTTTAAAAAAAAAAAATTTTTTTTGACAGGCAGAGTGGACAGTGAGAGAGAGAGACAAGAGAGAAAGGTCTTCCCTTGCCGTTGGTTCACCCTCCAATGGCCGGCGCGCTGCGGCCGGCGCACCGCGCTGATCCGATGCCAGGAGCCAGGTACTTATCCTGGTCTCCCATGCAGGTGCAGGGCCCAAGTACTTGGGCCATCCTCCACTGCACTCCCTGGCCACAGCAGAGAGCTGGCCTGGAAGAGGGGTAACTGGGACAGAATCCGGCTCCCCGACTGGGACTAGAACCCGGTGTGCCGGCGCTGCAAGATGGAGGATTAGCCTAGTGAGCTGCGGCGCCAGCCAGGAAAGCAAATTTTTAACGATGAAGATAGTTGAATGGTCAGGCAAGGCATCCGATCAGTCTGGGCCTCAGTTTGCTCATCAGTTCAATCAAGGAGGTCACGAATATGTCCATTCTGAGGCACCCAAAAATGTGTGGGGCACTTTGCATTGTCTGACAACTAGCTGCATTTAGCACTCCAAGTCCAAGGGAGCTCAGTGCCCTATGGTATATGGAAGAGTCCTAGAGACAAATAAGTATCCCTTCCATCTCTAGCACTGCCTACCCCTGATGAGAAACACAGGGCAGAGGTTCACACCAAGGTCCTTCCAGCTCTTAAGAGTGGGATTGTGACTTTGGCTGCCTATACTGGGGAAGCTAGCTTACAGTGATAGACATGCCATACACTCATTGAATTCACCATCAGGTCTCCTCTCCTAAAGTATATTTTAGGATGCTAGTCCAGTAAAATGAAAAGAAGTTGAGTTTGCCCTTGTTATTTCCTAAGGCTTTAGACATACTAATTCAGTGAAACAATCTAGTAAAAAGCACAGGGTGGTCCAGAAATGAAAAAAAAAAATAATAGCACTCTTATTCTGGAAACGATTGCAAGTTAACTATTGGAATAATTATGTGAGGGTGGTGTCAGCAATAACATCCCATAGAAACAAAGTTTTGTACTCTGGTTTCACCAGTAGGGTATTAGGTAACCTCTCACTACCATAATGGAAGACAAAATAATTGTAATTGCACTGACTATTAGACACCCCAACATGAACTGAGAATAAGCTGAAAAAGGGTAATTATTAAAGATAATACATAAAATTCTACTCAAGCGATCAGTAGGATGCTGAGACATGGCTGTTAGTGACCTTTCTAGATGATTCCGTCGCTAATGATGTGTAAGAGCAAGGCCAGTATGCAAACTGATTTTCAAATTTTATGGTGGGAGTTATTCTAAGTTCAAGCTTCCAATATCATAGTAATGACTTAAGGAGAAATGAATACAGAGGTTCCTTGGAAGATGTAAAATTCAAGGCTGACAATTATATGGTGAGATAACACTATAGGGAGGCAGACAGGAAAAATTTCAGGTGGAAATCCAAAATAGTAGTATGATGATTCCAGAAAGAAAACAAACAATGAAATGATTATACAGTTCCTAGTTTGTTTGTTTTTTTTAACTGACATTTGTTAGATAAAAATGCCTGCCAGATATTATAAACACTACTGTTTCATTTATGGAAAGTAAACAAATATAGTAGTAAAATATGCAAATAGCCAATTTTTTTAATGTAGCAAAGAGATGGTAAATGCTGTAAAGGTAAATATATTTACCCTCAATATAATGAAACATCACCATATGCCCATAAATATGCATACTTTATTTTTTAAAATCTTAAAAGCATAAAAAAGAACCCATCAGCAGAACAAAATAAAGATAGATCCATAGCAAGTAAAAATATTTAAATTTTTTGGTATTTTTAAAAATTGAGGTTATATTTAAATAATAAAAACTTTTTAAATGTGAATAATTCTGTAACAGTCAACGCAGTCACAATATTTTGCATCCACTGCCTCTACCTAGTTCGAGAATACCTTTATCACTATGGATAGAAACCCTGCACACAACAAGCACGTGCTCTACTTCCCCCTCTTTCCTGCTCTGGCAAGTCTGCAGATCTTTGTATTCTGAAAATTTTACTTCAATAGACTCATACAGTCTGTGATCTGTTATGTTTGGCTTCTTTCATTTAAACATAGTATTTTCAAGACTCATGTATGTTGTAGCCTGGATCAGTACTTTCTTTCATGGAAGAACTCAGTACATTTGGATTATAGTATTAATTTCAAAATATTACATGGAATGACACCCACTGATTGCTGTGAGAAACAACAACAATCAAATTTCAGCAGAAATCCAGGCAAACCTAAGCTGTCCTGATTACCATAACTCTTTAGGAAAAAAGAGCTAAAAAAAAACCACCAAAACTTATTTTTATTAACTTTCTACCAGGAATCCTTCATTAGACTGAAGATGCTACTGTTAAAAAACACTTTCTTTGCATTATAAGTGACATTTAGAGTTTCACTTAAGAGACAGAGACCCAATAACTATTTATTAAATCCTGATAAGCTGGAAGGGTTGCAGTTTCTTGGCTTGCTATCTAGGATGCAGAAGCTGCTCAGTAAGCATCTGTTGAATAAACTGGGGTAGGAGTAAGAGATACTGTGGGCTTCTTGTTGTATGTGTATTTTTGCCCAATTGTGGCTGATGCAATATTCTTGGAGCTCATTATCAGAAAGACCCCGTGGGTTCATTACTCATTGTCTAAGAATTTCTGTATTTTTAATTCACTGTCAGAGACACAGTCGAATATTGGGCTTAACTATGATGTCCTATCCTATAATTTCAAGTCATATTTTTCCTATGATTTGGGTTATATGTTTATGAATTAATGGAATAAATATTTTCTTAGTATGAAACATGGTATGCTGTACCCCTCTGAGGAACTTCAGTCCATTAAACTTAAGTGGGACAGCAACCTACCTTGATTTCCTAACTACACCTTTGAGGGAAACAAGTAAGCTTTTTATGTATTGCAAGAGTTTTCACTAAAGATACTAAGAAGCGATAGCCCATTTACAATATGTAAGTTTTCCTCCAGGGAGATATTATTATATTCTCTCTGGTATTTTAGATAGCTGGGCAAAAGTAGTATGCAAAAACTGACATTTCACTCTTTATTGTGTCTTTCTTTTCGTAAACGTGTATTTTAACAACCTTCGTCATATTGCTTATTTAATTTGATTGGGATGGCAATTAATTCCTGCAGAAATTAGTACTCTCCCACTGAGCTTCTATAGTGTACTCATCTTATTACTAAAATGCTTCAGATTGGTATATTGTTGCTATGAAAATGTATTAAATAGCTATAATAGTAATAAATTAAAAATAAATTATTTATAACTTCTAGTATAATTGAAATCATCTATAAAACAAGTGGCATTCAAATAAAAATGAATTGGGTGGCCAGAAGGTACAGAGCAAGCAGTGTGCATATCCAACAGCAAAAAATTCTTATATACTTGCATAACCAGAGAAATCAAAGGTTATCAAAAGCTGAGATACAAAACAACACATGTTCACTGTCTATAAAATTGGATGGAACAATGCCCCAAACTTATGAGGCTTCCAAATTTCAGGACAGTCTTGGTGATGATGCTATTTTGCCACAGAGCAGAGATAAAAAAGATTTATAGTCCAGCGAGAGGAAGAACAGAGACATTTATGAAGGTGAGAGATTCATCAATTACAGAGAAAGGAACAGAGGCCTGTAGAAGAGCAGACACAATGTTTTTCACAAGATAAACTTGTTGGAAGCTCACAGCATCCTCCGTCCCAATACAGCACCATCAGACACGGGGTCAGCCTCCAGAGAGTGCTGTACAAAACACTGCAGCAGCAAACACTGGCAAAAGCAGATTGCTTGCTTGCTTCATAAATGGATTTTGATGATTGGGAAATGATTCCTGCAAAGAGGAAAGCTTCATGTTGCTGGGAAATAAAGCTTTGGTGAAATTACAGTTGCATAATTTACACAATGCCCTTCACAGTTTGTGTGCTCAATGTTCTCTTCGGCCCATACCCTGTTGCCCTTAAGCAGTGGTCATGTATTAACTCCCTAATTCTGCCCAAAGATGGCCAAAGAGTGATGAAATACTCTGTTTTTCCCAGTAAGTATGGGGCAATTTAAAAGAATTAACAGAACTACAGCAAGAGAATAGGCCAAGGACACGAAAAAAAATGGGTAAGAAATGCAAAAATATGTTCAATCATTTTAGAAATGTGGTCCATGAGGTATTTTTAGCATTGGATTGGCAATGCCTTTGGAAAAGGCAATAAGAGCAGACAGAAAACAAGATGAAGATATTGGGAGATGGACAGTAGAGGCAGTAATGACAGAACATGAAAAGAACACTTTCCAACTACTGTGTTTTAGAGGAAGAAAGCTAGGGAAGTAGCATGAGAGAAAAAGAGGGTCAAGAGAAGTGCTTATTTGTTTTCAGATGATAGATACTTGAGCAACTTGGAGTGCCAAAAAGAAGCCACACACAAATAAAACAAGGGGCTAGAGAAACAGGAGACAGAGGCAGTGCCAGAGTAGGGATCCTGGGTGAGGAGTTGTTGCCTAAAAGCAGAGGCAGAGGATATGGTTTGGGCAAGAGGAGGGACCAGCCACAGGTGGAACAAGGATCAATATTTCTAAATCAAATTTGTTACCTTGAAACTAAGAGTCAATGATAATAGTCACTTTGAAAATATTATGCAAATAGAACATGGCATTAAAAGAGAATTTTAACTTTTCAATATAAAAATAATTGTTCCTACCAGCAGCTTTTCCGCAAATGCCATATATATACATAAGCAAATTCTCTGGCAAGAAATAGAATGCGCTACTACACTGCACCAAAAACACCATTTCATTTCCAGTAATTCATGTATAAGGAATTGACAGTCTGGCAGAGTCAGATTCAACAGAAGGTAGTTACTGGAGTAAAAAACAGTGTTCAGAGTCACAGAGATATGTGTTCAAGTTCTGCCCTGTCCGTGTTTTCCTCTGTCTTAATGATATGTTGGATGCTTAGAACAATGCTCAGTTTAATAAACAATCATTGAATGATTAAAATTTTCTTATCTTCTTGAGGTCTCTTATTTATAAATAAGACAATAACCCTAACTCAGCTACATTACAAGGACTAGAACAAATATATTGAAACAGTAATACAGTACCTGGTGCTTAGTTGGATCTATGTAGTAAACATCACTCTCAAGTATAAGTAATGTGCAGGCATCGTAAGAAGAGATGAAAGATTTAAGAGAGAAATTAAATAAATCATACCTTCCTTATTCTGAAAATATGAAACACACTTTTAAGATTATCAGTTTAAAATATTTTTTACTTGGAGAAACCTTTGTAGAATTTGTGCTAAACTGACATAATAGAAATTGATGTGCTATTTGCTCAATATGAGTCCTTTGGATGTGCAAACAACTGTGATCCAATGAGCTACAGAAATTACTACGGAAACAAGAGCATAATGGAACCGTTGCCATAGAAATGGCATTTTGCCATTCTGCTCCTTCTCTTTGGATGTGCTTCCCTTATAGGACAATACATGCATACACACACAGAGAACTTTCTATTTCTCATTAAAATTCTTTTTTCCCTTTAAATTAAAATGCCTAAAAAATCAGAAAGAGAACCTCAACTCAGTCTTTAAGAACAAAATATATGCAAGATTCACAAGCAGAGAGCTGTATGATGTTCATAAGAAATACTAAAGAACACTGAACTGAAGGACCCTTATAATTTTATACATATATAATCAAACTAATCCCAATGAAAACCCAACAGGAATTTTGTTTTGGTAAAAATTGACAATCTGATTCTTCAATTTATATATAAAACAAAGAACCTAAAAGACATCTTGGAAAATAAAAAAATTGGTAGTTTCACAATACAGCACCTGATTTCAAGGCTTACAATAGGAGTGTAGTAAGCATAGCTTGATAACATCATAAAAGATAGCCATATAGGCCCATAGAACACAATAGAGCCTCCAGAAATTGACCCATACATAGTCAGTTGATTTTCAAGACAGATGTCAAAGTAATCATGTAAAAGACTGTCTTTTTCACAATAAATGGTGCTGGAACAATAGAGCATTCACATGCAATAATCAAAAAATAAATTCAAAGACTAGCTTTGTGACATAGCAGGTAAAGCTGCTACCTGCAACTCTGCCATATCATTTGGGTGCTGATTTGGGTACTGGATGCTCCACTTCTGATCCAGCTACCTGTTAATAGACTAGGAAAAGAAGCTGAATATGGGCCACGTGCTCTGGCTCCTGCACCCACCTGGGGCAACTGGAAGCAGCTCCTGGCTTCCGGCTTTCATTTTGCCCAGCCTCAGCCATTGCAACCATTTGGGGAATGAGCCAGTGAATGGAAGATTTCTCTCTCTGCTCTCTCTCTCTCTATATCTCTGTAACACCGCCTTCCAAAAAAAATTAAATCTTTAAAAAAATAATAAAAACAAAAAGAAGAATTTGGATCTTTATCTTATACAGCAACATATTAACTCAAAAATCATAGACCTAACTCTAAAGCTTATAAAGCTTCTAGAATGAAAAATAGGACAACATTTTTGTGACAAGAATCAGTCAACAAGTTCTTAGATACAAAGTCATGAACCATAAAGGAAAACAAATTGATTAACTGGATTCTTGGAAAAACAATTTAAGAACCTGAAAAGATAAACCTGACTGGAAGAAAACATTTGCAAATTGTATATATGATAGATATCGAAGTATATATTTAAAACCCACTTTAGAATTCATTACTAAGGTAAACAACACAAGATGAGCAAGATATTTGAAATGGAAGTTTACTGAAGAAGAGGTATGAATTTCATGTAAGGACACAAAAATGCTCACCATCACTATTCATTAGGGAAAAGCAAATTAAAACTATAATATCAGCCAATAAAGTAACAAAAATTAACAACATGGACAAGTAATGACATCGAGGGCAAACATCTGAAACATCTGGAATTCTCATAAGTTGTTGGTGGAAAGGAGATAAAAGGGGAGGGAGGAGGGAGGGCCAAAAGGGAGGAAATATCATTATGTTTTAAGAACTATATCTACAAACCATACTGAATCTGTTGAAAACTAATTACAAATTTAAAAATATTTAAAAAATAATAATGAAATAAAAAAAAAACAAAGGTTTAGATACCTTGGAACCTAATTTGGAAGTCTCATATAAAGTTAAACATATACTTCTCATACTCACAGATATTGGCACCAAGGATATGAGAACACAAATCTTAACGTAAATGTCCATTAGTAGCTTTATCAATGTAGTCAAAAGCTGAAAATCTCATATGCTCATGAGCATGTGAATGGATAAATAAATTATAGGCTCTCTATATATGTGTACCCCATAAATACATACAATTATTTTTTACCTAAGCTATTTTTCAAAAATTGTTTAAGGAGATAGAAAAGCAAATGAATCCGATCTCATCATTGTCTATATTTTTACATATTTGTATTAATTATCACATGGTAACACATAAATATGTAGTAAAACATTATGCTAATAAACACCCAGACATGAAAGCAATTCAGGGAAAGACAAAACTGAGAAAAGGAAAATAGATTAGTGACTGTCAGGCATGAAGATGGTTGAGGGAACCCCCTGTAGAGCAGAACTAATAGACATTTTTCAGGTAAAACAATATTTTGTAACTTAATTACGGAGGAGTGGTTACACAACAGTCCAAGGTGTCAAAACTCTACTTAAAACCTAAATGATGGGGCCGGCGCCGTGGCTCACTAGGCTAATCCTCCGCCTTGCGGCGCCGGCACACCAGGTTCTAGTCCTGGTCGGGGCACCGGATTCTGTCCCGATTGCCCCTCTTCCAGACCAGCTCTCTGCTGTGGCCCGGGAGTGCAGTGGAGGATGGCCCAAGTGCTTGGGCCCTGCACCCCATGGGAGACCAGGAGAAGTACCTGGCTCCTGCCATCGGATCAGTGCGGTGCGCTGGCCTCAGCGCATCGGCCGCGGCAGCCATTGGAGGGTGAATCAACGGCAAAAGGAAGACCTTTCTCTTGAATTTCACTACATATTGATTATACTGTGATAAATCTATCATAAAAATTTCAATGATCTGTGATTTTAAAATTCACTGTATGAATGAAATTGACATTTTTTATTTATTTATTGTTTATAGCACTTGCCTTCCTTTTATTCTGACTGAACTACAGCATTTTTATTTTTCACTTATTTAAATCTTTATTTAGTGGAGCACAATGCCTTTGATTATAGCATAAATAAAAATGCCAGAACGACATGGACATCTTGTGATTTGTTTTTAGCCCTTGTTTATATTTTTGTGGAACTGTAGTCTTCCTACTCTTACATGTTGAATATTATGGTTAGTGGTACATTAAGCCTGTGATTATACAGTGGACTGAAATTATGTTTCATGAAAATTAAAAGGAAGGAAGGTAGGTAGGTAGGTAGTGGGTTGAGGGAGGGAAAGGGAAAAGTATCGTTATCGTCTTAGAATTGTACCTATGAAATCTGATCTCTTTATATTAATAAAAATTTATTTATTTATTTATTTTTTGACAGGCAGAGTGGACAGTGAGAGAGAGAGACAGAGAGAAAGGTCTTCCTTTGCCATTGGTTCACCCTCCAATGGCCGCCGCGGCCGGCGCACCGCGCTGATCCAATGGCAGGAGCCAGGAGCCAGGTGCTTTTCCTGGTCTCCCATGGGGTGCAGGGCCCAAGCACCTGGGCCATCCTCCACTGCACTCCCTGGCCACAGCAGAGAGCTGGCCTGGAAGAGGGGTAACTGGGACAGAATCCGGCTCCCCGACTGGGACTAGAACCCGGTGTGCCGGCGCCGCTAGGCGGAGGATTAGCCTAGTGAGCCGCGGCGCCGTATTAATAAAAATTTAAAAAATGTTTTCCTCCTGGAGAAATAGCTTCTTCAACAAATGATGTTGGTCAAATTGGATCTATGAATGCAGAAGTATCAAAAAAGATCCCTACTTTACATCTCATACAACAATCAACTTACAATGGGTGAAAGATCTATGACCTGATAGCATCAAATCACTAGAAGAAAGCATCAGGGAAACTCTGCAAGACATTGGCATAGGCAAAGACTTCTTGGAAAAGACCCCAGAAACACTGACATTAGAGGCAAAAACAGACAAATGGCATTAAACCAACTTAAGAAGCTTCCAAAATACAAAGGAAACACTCAATAAAGTTAAGAGGCAGCATACAGAACGTGAGAAAATATTTGCAAACTATGCAACTCATAAAGGATTAATATCCAAGATCTATTAAGAGATCAAGAAAATCAAAAAGTGGGCAAAGGATATAAATAGGCATTTTTCAAAGGATGAAATACAAATGGCCAATAGACAAGAAAAAATGCTCTGGACCATTAGGCATGAGGGAAATGCAAATAAAATCCACAATGAGGTTTCATCTCCCTCAAAAATCAAAAAATAATAAATGCTGGCAAGGATGTAGGAGAAAAGGTACACTAATACACTGTTGGTATGAATGTAAACTAGTAGAGCCATTATGGAAGACAGTATGAAGATTCCTCAGAAACCTGAAAATAGATCTAGCATATGACTCCCCACCTCATGTCTGGAAATGTACTGAACGTAAATGAAATCAGTATATGAAAGAGTTATCTTTACCCCTGTATTTATTACAGCTCAATTCACTATAGCTAAGATATGGAATCAACTTGATGACTTGTTAGAGAAAACGTGGTATTTACATTTACTCTGATCTGTGGCAGTTACTATAGGATACAAAACAACATTTAGCAATGAAAACAGACATCTTGTGATATGATTGTTGTTTATATCCCTTATTTATACTCCTGTGGAACTGTGGTCTTCTTACTTTCTACTAGTTCAATAATATGGTTAGTGGTGAATTATACCTGAATTATATATTGGATTAAAAATATGTTTTTGAAAAAATTAAATAAATAAAAGAATGGAAAGAAGGAGGGATATTGAAAAACGAAGAGAAGGTGGGATGGAAGTATGGTTCTCTTCTTCGAATTTTACATATGAAATACATGAAATTTGTTCTCTTTATATTAATAAAAATTAAAAACAAATGTTATATCAAAAATTAAAAAATGGTGATAAAATTTGGATGTCAAAATGCAGTCTTTGAAGCTAAGGAGTTTCAAAATGGTAGTAAAATAGTGTTTGTCTTTTTTGAAGTATTATTAGCACAGGTGCATTCTTCAATATGTCTGACTTTCATAGGCAAATATACATCCTAAGTAGTCCTACATAAATGTAATCTATGTATCTACATATATATGCATTACTTGGTGAAAAATGAATATCCCTTTTCTTATGACTTTCAGTACTATCATTAGCATGATTCTTAAACCCTATAAATTTATCATCCACTATTTTGATAAATTAAGTGCAAAGCATCTCTATAGAAGTGAAACACTGCTTCTCCAAGATGAACATTTCCCATACATATTTTACAGATTATTTTAGTACTGGTACTATTTTAAGATCAGTTATCAAACCTAATTCTTTTGTTGTTGTTGTTGTTGTTTTGTTTTTTGACAGGCAGAGTGGACAGTGAGAGAGAGAGACAGAGAGAAAGGTCTTCCTTTGCCATTGGTTCACCCTCCAATGGCCGCCGTGGCCAGCGCGCTGCGGCCGGCGCACCGCGCTGATCCGATGGCAGGAGCCAGGAGCCAGGTGCTTTTCCTGGTCTCCCACGGGGTGCAGGGCCCAAGCACTTGGGCCATCCTCCACTGCACTCCCTGGCCACAGCAGAGAGCTGGCCTGGAAGAGGGGCAACCGGGACAGAATCCGGCGCCCTGACCGGGACTAGAACCTGGTGTGCCGGCGCCGCTAGGCGGAGGATTAGCCTAGTGAGCTGCGGCGCCGGCCCCCAAACCTAATTCTTTACTGACCTTTCCCAATAGGCATTATAAAAACCCTAATTTGATACTATTTCCCATATGCTATGCATTTTTAATACTCCTAAGGTTCTTATATGCTAAGAAACTATGGCCAATCCACAAAACTGCTTGAAAATCCTTGCTCCTGGATTCTCTGTTGCTGTAACATCTCCCTTCACCAGTTTCTCCCTTGCTCTCCTGAGCACCTAATATTTCTAGGACAGTAACCCCAGAGATTTCTCTCTTCTACTAAAATAATAGGCATTTCAGTTTATATATCTTTATTTTCCTAACCCTTAGCAAAGTTTTTAACACCTAGAAGGTTCTAAGTAAATGTTTACTTTGAAAATAATATCAATTGTCATTTTTCTGTGTAGAAGATTTAACCTAGCCCCCAGATTGGCCTAAATGGACAATGAGTGCAAGGAGAAGCTTCAAAATCAAACAATATTTCAAGGACAATATACTGAATCTTGATTTTACTTGCTTGCCATTTGTTTCTTTTTCAAAACATTGTGACATCGCAAAAGACTGATTGATGGTTTGCATCAGAAACATGCACTATTAGGACTGAAAAGAATTGTATACATCTACTAGGTTTTGAATTACATTCTGACTGTGTCTTGGCATCTTCAATTCTAGGTCTGGGTTTTGCCCAAATCAGCAACCCAACTTAACTTTCAGATCTTACAATGCATTTGGTTCCCTTCTTTCTGGATGAGGCTTTACCACCCCTTACAGCAGATGAGCATGACTCTCTTGGCCCCGATGAACAGAGGAGCACAACCCTGTATAAACTGGGTCTGTGCGCCCATTAAGGTGGGAAAAGCATAGGAAAGGCACTAATGTTCCCTCTCAATTCAGGTGTGGAAAGGGCTGAAATTGTCCCTAGGCTGCTAATTCAGATTAAATTACCTTGCTGGTAATTAAATTCTGAATAGGTGGCAGCCAAGGGGATTCCTACACACATTTCTGCGTGTTTAGCTCTTCAGTATAGCAGTGAATGCTACTTATAAGATGAACAAGAAACCCTACTATGTGCCACACCTTTCCCAGAAACTACATTTTCCATACAGTGTGTTAAGTGTGTGGATTTTTGAACAGCTCACTTGAAATACAAAATTAAGTGGCTTTTCACATATTAAACCATTATTTTTAGAAATTATGGTAAAATACGTCTGCTAAAATTTATCATTTTAACCATTTCTCAGATAACAATTAAGGTACATTACATATAATATTGTGAAATCAGCACTAACAATTTCCAATTTTTTGTGACTTTAAAGAGATATTCAATAGTAATTAGCAGTAACTCTTCATTTACCCTTGTCCCCAGTCTTTGAAAGCTGCTGATCTACTTTTTATATCTATGAATGTCATGGATTAAGTGCTTCATATAAGTGGAATCATATTTAACCTGTTTCTTATTTCACTTAACATGATATTTTCAAGTTTTACCATGTTGTATCATGTATCTGAGTTCCACTTCTTTTTATGGCCAAATAGGTCAAATATGAAACCTCAAACTGTACAGTTTGTAGATGATAAGAGAATATCTTAAATAAATTAGTAAGAAAATAATTCTTAGCCAAGAAATAAAAACGTAAATCAGCCTGCGCTGCGGCTCACTAGGCTAATCCTCTGCCTGCGGCACCGGCACCAGGCTTTCTAGTCCCAGTTGGGGCGCCAGTTCTGTTCCGGTTGCTCCTCTTCCAGGCCAGCTCTCTGCTGTGGCCCGGGAGTGCAGTGGAGGATGGCCCAAGTGCATGGGCCCTGCACCCCATGGGAGACCAGGAGAAGCACCTGGCTCCTGCCTTTGGATCGGTGCAGCTCCGGCCGTAGCGGCCACTTCGGGGGTGAACCAACGGCAAAGGAAGACCTTTCACTCCATCTCTCTCCCTTACTGTCTAAATCTGCCTGTCAAAAAAAAAAAAAAAAAAAAAAAGTAAATCAAAAAAGGATAAAAGTGCTAAACTGAATCAATTAAAATCAAGAATTTCTTTAAAAGACACCAGAAGGGCCTGGGGCTGTGGCACAGTGGGCTAAATCTCCATCTGAGCTGCTGCATCCCATATGGCCACCGGTTCATGTCCCGCTGCTCCTCTTCCAACTCGAGACTCTGCTAATGGCCTGGGAAAGCAGTAGAAGATGGCCCAAGTGCTTGGGCCCTTGCACCCATGTCAGAGACCCAGAAGAAGCTCCTGACTTCTGGTTTTGGATTGGCTCAGCTCCATCCATTGTGGCCTCTTGGGGAGTAAACCAGAGAATGGGAGACCTTTCTCTCTGTCTCTCTCTCTCTCTGTTTGTAACTATGCCTCTCAAATATATAAATAAAATATTTTTTAAAAAGACACCAGAAAAGGACAGTGAAAAGTCATTCATAGAGGAAGACATTTTACAACCCATATAATGAAAAATGTGCCGGTACCCAAACAAACATATATTTTAACACCCATAGGAATCAGAGGAAGAAAAGCACATGTAGATATCTTAAGCTTAACAACTGGAAATAACTGAAGTATTCATCAACCCATGAAGGGATAAATGAAAAGTACTATACACTACAATATAATATGGTATATTTGTTGATAGATTTTAAGTTTTTCTGGAGTTTTACTGGCTCCAGCAGCCACAACTTACAAACTAACATAAATACACTGAAGCTAGGTGAATACTGACCTCTCTTATCTTAGTATAATCTAGGCTTCTTTATGTTTGCATTCTCCATTCCTAAGTTTTGTCATATTTCACAGAGTTCTTCATAATTCAGACACTAGCCCCTCTAGTAAAAGCTAAGCTTGAGAGAGGAGAGAAATATCATCCATCTGCTGGTTCATTCCTCAAATGCTAGCAACAGCATGGTCTGGACCAGGCTAAATCCAGGATCACAAAAGTTCATCTGATTCTTGGGTGGGTGGCAGATACCCAAGTATTTGGGCCATCATCTGCTGCCTCTCTGGTGCAACAGCAAGGTGCAGAATTGGAAGTGGAGCAGCCAGGACTCCAATAAGCACTCTGATATGGAATTCAGGCACCTCAAGCAGCAGCCCAACTCAGTGTGCCTACAAGCAGTGTTCCCCAACCCTCCAAAGCAAAGTTCTTCTTAGAAAGAGGAGAGATGGAACTGGAACTGAGAGAGATACGGACTAACAGCTGTACACAGTATCCTCAACAGTGTGCACTGTACAGTTTCCAGGTAGTACCCAGTGTTTCTCTGTCAAGTGGAAAACACTCTTGCACATTCCACCAGCATTCCAGTTATAGTCCTGGACCAATTCTTCCTGGGATATTCTCCCCCCATTCTCTCAGACACAGAAAAGGCGAACCCCAACACAAACCCCAGTCTGTCTATCTGATCTGCTCTGTGTATCCTATCCTTCTCAACTCCACCTAATAAAAAGATTTTGATGAATTCAAATATTCACATACTTGACAATGCTCTCAATTTGATAAGAAATAGCCCATTTGAGTTAAATTAAAATTTTTGTTAGGCTGCAAATATATCCAAGGGGCAGGTCAATACCTCAGAATATCTTAGAAATACTTATTAAATAAATATGATTATCTATCCACTTAAACTTTCAATTTAATACAGCACTAACCAGTTGAGAATAAACACACAAAGATAATAATTTTTAAGATTTATTTATTTATTCATTTGAAAGGCAGAGTGACAGAGAGAAAGAGAGAGAGAAAAAAAAAGAGAAAGAGAGAGAGAGAGAGATCCTCTGTGCTATGATTCAGTCTGAAAATGTCCCCATTAAATGGGGATGGGCCAGGTTGAAGGCGGGAACCTGAAACTGCATCCATGTCTCCCACTTGGGTGGTAGAGGCTCAAGTATTTGGGCCTTTCTAGGCTGCTTCCCTGGATTCATCAGAAATGGAGCAGCCAGGGCATGAATCAGCACACCAACATGGGAAGACAGCATCAAAAATAGCAGCTAAACATGGTGCACTAGAATGCTAGCCCTAGTCATAAATTATTATGTTAGGGCAAGTATCTTCTAAATGGCTGAAATTCAAAGTAAAATGAAAGAAAGGGTAAATTCAAAGCCACTTCTTGGTGACAAGGGGGTATATAAAGAGAAAAAAAAAAGCTTCAATTAGATTAATTATTATGCACAACAGATGTGCTAGTGAAGCTGCTGATCAGATATGCATGTAGGGATACAAGCAAAAATCTAGAGTCCCTTTCAGTGGAATTAACCTCCTACACATTCCTTCCAAACTCTGTGAACTCTGTCTTCTGTAACCAACAGCAAAAACAACGGAATAAAGCAGAAAACCTCTCATTTTGTAGTCCTATGGTTTGGAGATATACAATAATTTAAGGAGATTCTCCTAAGAACCAGCAAACTTGGGCAACTGTTCCATGCTTTGGAAAGAACTAACAGACATCCTGTCAATTACAACGCACATATGACAGAATAAGAGAAAGTTATAGCCTAAGGAAGGTAGTTTTCTACTAAAGCAAAGATCTTGAGGTCGTTCTACAAAATACTCTGGTAGTATACACCAACATCCTTAACCTGTGTTGTGGCACAGTGGGTTAAGCTTGTGATACTGGCATCACATGTCAGAGTGTGGATTTGAGTTCTGACCGCACTGCTTCTGATCAGGTTTCTTCTAATGGGCCTGGGAAGGCAGGGGAAGATTGTGCAGGTATCTGGACCTCTGCCACCCATACAGGAGACTAGGGTGGAGCTCCTGGTTCCTGGTTTTAACCTGGCCAGGACTTGGCTGTTGCAGTGGCTTGCGGAGTAAACTAGCAAATACAAAAGATATTCCCGCCGGCGCCGTGGCTCACTAGGCTAATCCTCCGCCTTGCGGCACAGGCACACCGGGTTCTAGTCCCGGTCGGGGCGCCGGATTCTGTCCCGGTTGCCCCTCTTCCAGGCCAGCTCTCTGCTTTGTGTCCAGGGAGTGCAGTGGAGGATGGCCCAAGTGCTTGGGCCCTGCACCCCATGGGAGACCAGGAGAAGTACCTGGCTCCTGCCATCGGATCAGCACGGTGCGCCGGCCGCAGCGCGCCGGCCGTGGCGGCCATTGGAGGGTGAACCAACAGCAAAGGAAGACCTTTCTCTCTGTCTCTCTCTCTCACTGTCTACTCTGCCTGTCAAAAAAAAAAAAAAAAAAAAAAAAGACTTTAAAGACAGATTCTGTCATTTACTTTCTCCTTAGAGCTATAATGCATATATACATGCAAAATAAATAAAATACAATGTATTAGTACCATGTCAGCTCCCATGATTATATATGCACTGACACATTTGACTAGAGACATAATGTCTTAAGCTAATGGAGATATTTCTGTATATGGATATTCTTGGGAATGTGACAGATTTTTAAGAGCAGGATCAAACAAAGTCATATGGTATTTCTCAGTTATAATTTTAAATGCACTTATTTCAAACAGTATACATCTGCTTTCTTTTAATCCCATTTTCACAAACTTTTGAAGTACTCTTAAACATTTAAATTCTAATCAAAGAATTACCAAATGTACCATAAAAAATCTCTGATCTCCCAATAATAAAATTTAATACAGGAAGAAAAAAATGAGGTCAGCTAGTTGCACTTTCCCTTTGGCAAGTCAGGATAATTCTAAAGAATATTAGATTCAAGCACAAAAACAAATTTTAAGATATTTTGAAGGATAAATGGCTTGTGGTCTAACTAGAACTAAATGAATTTCTAGTTTTGAGTTTCCTGCAGAAGCTTTCTTTGATCAACTAAAAGATTCTGAATGCACAGAGAAGTTATGCTCATCTGGCATCTGCAGCAATGGCTGATAAGGAAACCATATTAAACCTGAGTTAATTAAAATGCTTTTGCTTTATTTCTTGGGTTGTTTCATGGGAATAATGCTAATAGGATTGCAGAGGGGAGAAAATTATATGTGTGAAACTGCCTTGAAAATTTCAGTGAAGAGAAAGGGAATAAGGTGTTATCACACACTTAAATGTTAACATATAAAAGAGTAAATTTCTGATGAAATCTTTACTTAATATATACTAAATCAATCTTCTGTATATAAAGATAATTGAAAATGAATCTTGATGTGAATGGAATGGGAGTGGGAGCGGGAGATAGGAGGGGTGTGAGTGGGAGGGAAATTATGGAGGGGGGGGAGCCATTGTAATCCATAAACTGTACTTTGGAAATTTATATTTACTAAATAAAAAAAAAAACCTGAAAAAAAAGAGTAAATTTCTTTTCTATGTAATTGTTTTAAGCATATAAGATCAGAATCAACTGGTTTGGTTCTATCATTTCTCTATTTAGGAAACTGATGCAATAACAATAATGGTAATCCTAAGATTTCTTGGCTTATCTTGTAAACCATATTACATTCTATATGATGAACATTAAAGTGTTGGTTTTGGAGATTAAGTACAAAACAGGATTTGAACCCAAATGTGTCTGCCTATAGAATTCTTCAAGCAACCACCAATGTGTTTTGTTTCTGACTACTTTCTGCAGGCAGCAGTTACATATTTAACTCCAATGGAGGAAATAAATTGTCATAACCATTAAAGATATTCAAACATGGATGATTTTTTTGTATAACTGCCTTTTCACAAAATTTTTGAAATTTGGAGTTAAAAGAGATGTCTCAAAATTTTACTATATAAAGCCAGTTTAAAACAGCCGCATGGGAGACCAGGAGGAAACACCTGGTTCCTGGCTTCAAATTGGCGCAGTGCGCTGGCCGTAGCAGCCATTTGGGGGTGAACCAATGGAAAAGGAAGACCTTTCTCTCTTGTCTCTCTCTCTCTCACTAACTCTGCCTGTCAAAAAAAAAAAAAAAAGAAAAGAAAAAGAAAAAGAAATTTTCCTAAGTATAAGCAATTTCTAACTTTAAAAAAATAGCTGACAATTACAGCTATTACATGGTTTCTTATTTCATATTAAATTGGCATTTGGCCAATATTGATTAATTCATTAATGATATTGGTGAGCACTGGGAAATATATGTAGAAATTTGTGGATATATTACACTAAAACATTTAGATACAAGTTTAAAATCAGAAAAAGAGTGCAAAAATTTACGAATGCATTACATCAATATTTTGACATTTTATTACATTTGTTTTTGCTCTAGTGTTTCCTTTTTTCTGATATGGATCTGTGTATTTTTTCTGAAACTTTTCTAAGTTGGAGGTATGGTATTCCTTCATCCATAAATATCTAAATGTCTATTTTCTTTTATTTTTTTGACAGGCAGAGTGGACAGTGAGAGAGAGAGACAGAGAGAAAGGTCTTCCTTTGCCGTTGGTTCACCCTCCAATGGCTGCCGCGGCTGGCGCACTGCAGCCGGCACACCGCGCTGATCCGATGGCAGGAGCCAGGTACTTCTCCTGGTCTCCCATGGGGTGCAGGGCCCAAGCACTTGGGCCATCCTTCACTGCACTCCCTGGCCACAGCAGAGAGCTGGTCTGGAAGAGGGGCAACCAGGACAGAATCCGGCGCCCCGACCGGGACTAGAACCCGGTGTGCCTGTGCCGCAAGGCAGAGGATTAGCCTAGTGAGCTAAGGCACCGGCCCTAAATGTCTATTTTTTTAAAAGCAAAGAATCCTTTCCATAACATTCTGCAATCACTAAGAGCAGGAAGCTGACATTGATACAATACTGTTATCTAACCCAAACATATTACTAATCTTATTCAATTTCAAAGTTGTCCCAATAATGTCCTTAAGAGAAAATGAAAATCCATGATCAGACATTCAGTTGTCACATCCCCTTTTCACCTTTTAATCTGCACTAGTTTGAAACTCTCACTTTAAAGACATTGATATCTTTGAAGAACACAAGGCAATTATTTTGTAGTCTACACATCAGTGTGGATTTGTCTGATGTTTCTGCATGATTAGATGCAGTTTGCACACTTCTGGCAGGAATAGAACAGAAACACTCTTGCATCCTTTTCAGTGAATCATTATGAAGCACCTCAAGCTGTCAACTAGACTCATAATTAGGAACTTTATTTTTTATAAGGTTAAGATGGTGTCTGCCATGCTTTGCCATGTTTATTATTTTGCTTTTTAACAAATATCTTGTGAAAGGATATATTTTCGGCAATGTAAGTGTCTCTTTACTTCTCATAGTTGCACTCATTCATTTTACAACCCTTGTCATTTCTTTCTTGAATCAATTACTAGTATGATGATTATCTAATTTTATCTTCCTTCTACATTTCACAGATTACTTTCTACTGAAACAAGAGCTTTCCCAGTATGCACTTATGGGTTCTAATTCTATTTACCAGTTCAAATATCCTGCTATCATAATTTTGATGATGTTATTCTAGACTTGGCCAGCAGAAGCCTGTGTTCTGTAATATGTCCTGAGCATGCTTTCAACACTTTCTCCCCTCTTGCCATGCAGGGTAATTTTGGACTTTTCTTGCCCTGGTTCTGGAATCATAATTTCTCCAGGAGGCTTTGGTTCTTTTAGCAGAGAATGGTATTTAGAAGCCAAAGTTTAGGTCCTAAGTGTGTCCATATTTGCTGTCATGTCATGTATTCCAGGTCTTCTCAGAGAACAGATAGAAAATAGATCTCTCATCTTTCAACCCATTGGTTCATATTAGTACAAATCCAATACCATAGGTTTCCTACTATATTTTTCTCTTTTTCAGTGTTTACAACTGCCTTCTTCACTACTGAGAAGTCTAGCTTCTTTATCCACTATATGTTTGGATATGCTGCTTTTAATGATAGAATGAGTAGAAAGTAGTTTCAGAATTGTTGACCCCATCTGTGAATATATAATACTAGAGTCCAATATGTGGTTAGAATTGTTTTGTCTTTAGACGGAAAGAAATATGGTGTTCAAAATTACTTGTTTGTATAAAAATTGGGGAAGTAAAGTGTTATTCATTAATTGTGATGAATATAATAATATAACATGCTAATAGAGGAAATGGGGAGCGCAAGAACTCATTACTATTTTTGCTTTGAAATTTTAAAAGTAATAATTAACAAGGAAAACATGTTAAAGCATGACTTTGTTAGTTTTTTTGTTGTTGTTCCATGCAGTGAAATTTTAACAGAAAAGTGATCCCTACAAAAAAATTACAACATTGGATTTTACAAATATTTGTAAATCTTTTTGGAGAATCATAACTAGATGATATAATGTGATTATCTTATAATCCAGTATAAGTTTCATTTTCAAAAATTAACATAAAAATATTCTAGTAAATAAGCCATAGCTGAAAATAGTTCATACTACTTATTTTCTAGAGCTAAAAAAAAGATAATTGCAAATTAAGAAGCAAACAATAAAAGTATCTGAACATAGAAAATGTTTTTTTTAGCTGCAAATTAAAACATTATATAAATATACAGGATTCTAATTAATCCAAGTTTGCACAGATGATCAAAATTAAAACTGTGAGCACAGAGCCCTTATGGTATTATTTCTTATATTTCCAAAAGATTAAATCAAGTAATTTATTTGGAAGATTAATATATTTTGTGTTTTCTAGGACAGAAATAACCTCCAAACTAACTTGTAATTCCTTCATTTATGTTCTAACAAGAAATGAGATGCAAAATGTTGTACATCATAAAGACAAGCAGCTTTCACTGTGTAAATTTACTTGGTCTCTAAATATTTTCCCGCAATACTTCACAGTTATCATCCATTACTAACTCTACTCATGGTTTGTATCACTCTACCGTGGATTAAAAGAAATATCTGTAGACTGGGCTTTACTTTAGGATCCTCAAGTCTGTGGCACTGGCAGGGTTTCTACTTACATTTTCATACTCTTCTGGTTGAAATCATATTGGTTATTATGTACTGTTCCCTGTATGTGTGAATCAAAATATCATTGCCCACATTATCTAATTTGTATTTTCACTGCTAAGGGCTATTCTATTTTTGCCCATTACAGAATCTATCAACTTTCTAAAACCCTTGAGGAATTACTTTTAACTGATATGTTAATGAAGTACAAGAGCAATACTACTAGATTTTTTTTTAATGTGGATAATTGATTACATTAATGGCTACACTCTTTTTAAACCTCTCAGTAAACACACCTTTTATTGGTTCACCTGCTCTCCAATGACTCTCAATTTGGTCAATGGGACTATAGCAAACTTGACAGAGCAGAGGTATAAAATGGTGCTTGCCTATTTCCAATCCCTCTTTTAGAGTCCTGGTTTACACTAGTCAGCTTAGAGGATGAGCTGAGTAGTCCTAAATGAGTAGCTCTTAAACCAACCAGCCTTAGCAGCCGGCCACAGACTCCTGCTTGTGCCAACTAACAGCAGTCAATGCAACCCATATCAGCAGAAGCACCCAGATGACCATAAACTAGTGAGAAAATGGACTTTTATTCTTTTAAATTTTTACATTTTGAGCTAGTTTGTTTCATAGAATTATTGTAGCCATGGATAACTTATATAAAAATTTCCTTTAAGTTAGGGTATCTTAAATATTGTTTGGTGCCAGGATACTAAAATGTTATGCTATTCTTAACAGAGCTTTTAAAAATGGGACTTGATAATGTGATTATAAAATTTAAATATATTAGCAAGAGCCAAAAAATATCTGTGAAAAGAAGCAGATATCAAGATTCATTATGAAGCAGTGTGGTGCTGGCTCAAGTATACATATTCAACTAAGGACAAGGGGAAGAATAAACTACAGTGTATTCAGAGTAGTTAATACAAATGAACTACAGCAACAAGTAACTATATAGAAAATTTTTAGTAAATAAAGCTATGTGAATAAGTACAGGAAGATTATCCATGGTGTGATACCTATTCTACATACACAACTTGCAACAAAACTGTTTTAAAAAAAAAACCAAGGCAAGGATGGGTAGAATTCAGGCTACTGATTACCTCAGAATAAACAGGTGGATGGGGAAATCATATGGTGAAATGCAAATCACTGTAAAACTGTTTTTTTTATTATGAGTCCATATATTCTTATTATATTTAAAATAAAATAATGTAAAATGAACAACTAAATAAAAGGCCATAAATGGAGTAAAAACCAATTCTCTGCTGTCTAAGAAATCTGGAAATCTGGGAATGTGGTACAATGTGTAACATATACCACCTGAAATCTCAGTTTCTCTTTAATAACTAGGGTCATCATTTTATAATGCATCCATGGGGAAATGCAGCTCACAAATATGGCTGGTATACAAATGGTCACTGATCACAGGATGGAACTGTAATTTGCTCGCTTAAAAGAATCCATATATCTTAGCTATTTCTTTGTCACACAGAAATAATTAAATGGACTATGTTATTTATGAATTTGCAAATATTATTGCTCTAATGAGCCATTAGTTCTATTTGGCTATAGAAGCCAAAGCCTTTGACAAATACACTAGATTTGTTTGAAGTCATCATTTGAACCTGAAATTTCTGTTTTTTTTTTTTTTTAACTTTTATTTAATGAATATAAATTTCCAAAGTACAGCTTATGGATTACAATGGCTTCCCCCCCATAACGTCCCTCCCACCTGCAACCCTCCCCTTTCCCACTCCCTCTCCCCTTCCATTCACATCAAGATTCATTTTCAATTCTCTTTATATACAGAAGATCAGTTTAGCATACATTAAGTAAAGATTTCAACAGTTTGCTCCCACACAGAAACATAAAGTGAAAAATACTGTTTGAGTACTAGTTATAGCATTAAATCTCAATGTACAGCACACTAAGGACAGAGATCCTACATGAGGAGTAAGTGCACAGTGACTCCTGTTGTTGACTTAACAAATCGTTTCCCCTTCTTTGTAGTTGTTAGTGAATATAAGCTGGCACTTATGTGGGAGAATAATAATGATATTTCAAAACCCTTGGCTTATGTCCCCAAGTTGAGTTGACCACCAGATTCCTCCCTCCTTTGTGCTGCCATTCTACCTTGTATATGTGTCTCTCAGACTCTCACCAGGTACCGGACTGTCTCTCCTCTTCTGGATTAGCTCCACAATTTTTCCTGGCTTTATCTGTCCTTTTATCTGTAGCATTATTATCTGTGTTCTTGCAAAGATTTCTTTTTTTTTTTTTTATTTGACAGGTAGAGGTAGACAGTAAGAGAGAGACAGAGAGACAGAGAGAAAGGTCTTCCTTCGTTGGCTCACCCCCCAAATGGCTGTTACGGCTGGCGCGCTGCACCGATCCGAAGCCAGGAGCCAGGTGCTTCCTCCTGGTCTCCCATGCAGGTGCAGGGCCCAAGCACTTGGGCCATCCTCCACTGCACTCCCGGGCCACAGCAGAGAGCTGGCCTGGAAAGAGGAGCAACCGGGACTAGAACCCCGCGCCCATATGGGATGCCTGCGCTGCAGGCGGATTATTAGCCAAGTGAGCCACGGCACCAGCCCTGCAAAGATTTCTTAACAGGACTTCTTCCTAACAGATCTGTCGTCTCATACCTCTACCATTAAAACTGTTCCCAAATTTGTTTATTATTATTATTATTATTATTATTATTAACCATGACAACTATTGTTATAATTTTAGTATGACAACATCAATCTGCGGCTTACAGACCTTCAAATATCTTCCTATAGACTATACTATATCTCCAGTTAGTTGCAGTGGGAGGTCTCAGGGGTCTACAAATTCTCTATTAGAACGTTTACATCCTATATTTTCTTTTTTTTTTTTTTTTAATTTATTTGACAGGTAGAGTTATAGACAGTGAGAGAGACAGACAGAAAGGTCTTCCTTCCGTTGGTTCACTCCCCAAGTGGCCGCAACAGCCAGAACTGCGCCAATCTGAAGCCAGGAGCCAGGTGCTTCCTCCTGGTCTCCCATGGGGTGCAGGCGCCAAGCACTTAGGCCATCCTCCACTGCACTCCCGGGCCACAGCAGAGAGCTGGCCTGGAAGAGGAGCAACCGGGACTAGAACCCGGTGCCCAATGGGATGCCTGCGCCACAGGTAGAGGATTAACCAAGTGAGCCACGGTGCTGGCCCTACCTACTATATTTTCATATTAAATTCATCTATTTAAAAATAACAGAAATGAATTATGGATTATCTAAATTAGATCAGTTTTTATTAACCTTGCTTTGCACTGGAATCTCCAGGGAAATCAGAAAAAATACAAATACAAGGAAGCTCCCATCCACAGAGTTCTATATATTTGTTCTGAAAGGCTGGCTGTAACACACTAAGGAATTTGGACTATATTCTCCAGGCATTGGGTTGTTGTAGATGATTTTTTTCATTGAAAGACAAATGCAAGTCCACATGTCGAAAGACATTCCTAAAAACATGTTGCTATTTAGCATGCCCGGTGATAAGTTTGAAACACGAAGGTCCAGAAGATGGCACTGAGAGGTCAACAGGATGAGAGATTAAGAGGGCCAAATAAAAGGCAGTGTACATGGTATTGGGGAGTAAATTATAAAAGGTTAAGAAAGTAGAGTGAGAAGGCATCTAGTTTGGGCAAATGGTGCTGTTATTCTTCCCCCAAAAGAATGGCAGAGCAAATAGGGATTTTGAGAGATGAGGCCACATGCAGGTTTCTGATATGCTTTCAGGATACTCAAGTGTAAAAGTCCAGAGAGAGTTTGTATTTAAAATGTGTAGTTGGGGGAGAGCCATTTGGCATGGAGGTTAAGATGTTGGCCTGGGAAAGCAGTTAGAAGATGGCCCAGGGGCCGGCGCTGTGGCACAACTGGTTAACACCCTGGCCTGAAGTGCCAGCATCACATATGGGTGCTGGTTCGAGGCCCAGCTGCTTCTCTTCTGATCCAGCTCTCTGCTATGGCCTGGAAAAGCAGAAGATGGCCCAATTCCTCGGGCCCTTGCACTCGTGCAGGAGACCTGGAAGCAGCTCCTGGCTTCTGGCTCCTGGCTTCGGGTCGGCACAGTTCCGGCCGCTGCAGCCTCTGGGGAGTGAACCATCGGATGGAAGACCTCTCTTTCTCTGCCTATCCTCTCTCTGTGTAATTATGAATTTCAAATAAATGAATAAATCTTTAAAAAAAAAAAAAAGAAGATGGCCCAAGTTCTTGGGCCCCTGCACCTGTATAGGAGACTTAGAAGAAGCTCACAGTCCCTGGCTTTGGATCTGCCCAGCTAGAGCTGTTGCAGCCCTTTGGGGAGTGAATCAGAAGATGGAGGACTTCTCTCTCCCTGTCTCCTCCCCCCCCCTCTGTAACTCTGCCTCTCAAATAAATAAATAAATAAATAAATCTTTAGAAAATTAAAGGATCAACATTGTATAGATCTAATCATACATAAAGGAAGCCTCCAGTTAGCAATTTAATAAGAAATCTATCTTTCTTGATAATATTAGTTAAGATCTACTTTAAATACTGCTTAAAATTAATTACATTACAATTTTCATTATAGTAAGTAATATAAGTTAATTTTTCTCACTTCTTACCCTATGAAAAACATACCTGTTAGCTAAAGAGTTCAGGTTCCATTATCAGGGCCAGTGAAAGGAGTATGTCATTATACCTTAATCAACTCAGAACAATACATAAGTGACAGGATTTATTGAAGGAAAATAGGAAATTTCAATATTTCTTCTCCACCTCACCCTCCTTCTAAAATTATCAGGTTAGCACTATTAAGTTTCTTAATTCTGCAATAAAGTTCATTTTCAATCTGTATTGACAATTTTCTTTGTGAATACACTGTCTAGTTTTACCAATATGTATTTAGCAATAGAGTAATTATAATCTGAAAAAATAATTTTTATATAAATACTCACAATCATCACATTGAAAAATGAATTAACAAAGGTATAAAAAGGCTGAAAATGAGTTAATCATATTTATGCATACATACTATAAATTTACATTCCTTAGCAGAGCAATGAACCAGTGTAAGTTTTCATATTTCATACATACTCTTAAGTATATGTTGTACTCTTTTCAGTAAAAGATGATGTGAAGTTGCAAAACTGAATGAGTTATTCTTCCTAATATTTCTACATTAACTGAGACTAAATGAAGTAAAAAGATCAATATGGTGTGCACTCTATAGAGAGAAAAGAGGTTTTTTTTAATGTATGGATCATTAAAATCTGTTGTTTAATACCACCTTGGTCTGAAGGTAAGGATTGCAGACTGCAATTTATTACCTCTTTGGTCTTTCAACATTGTGGTCATTCAATGATACTAACAAGGGAACAAACATTTTGATACATGTGTTTATCAACAGTTAATAAATGATGCCAAATTACAAAGGACATTCAAGCAATGCCAGCCATTATCAACTCTGAAGTAAAAATCAGAAATTCAAGTACTATAAAAACATGCATGCCAGGCATTAATTCAGTTATTATATAAGATCTATATAATTCATTCACTCACTGAGCAAGTGTTTTTAAACTTTCAGTATCTTCTGGTGCTGTATTAGATATTAGAGCTGTGATATTGAACGAGGCACAGAACTTGTCTAAAACAAACATATGGACTACTATGTTTTCAAAATTAATATCAGTTCTATGATTAAAAAGGGTCAATTGCAACCCTAAATTGTTCACCTTAAAAAAAAAGAAATGAAAGGAGTGAAGTTGCTTTGAATGGGATAGCTTAAACAACAACGAGCTCCCCTTTGAGAAATAAATTATTCCAATAGTTCACAATTTGTACAACCAAAGTAATCAATAAAAATATACTGTGTTGGTGCTACAGGGAGTATAAAGGAGAGGAAAGAGGAAGTGTGGGAGTGTGAGTGGGAGGACAGGTATGGTAGAATCACCATATTCCTAAAGTTGTATTTATTTGTCTACCTTAAATCAAAGGCTTCTGGGAAAAAATAAACTTTTCTTATAATATGTTTATTTTGTTTAATAAGGAAAAAATAATAACTCAAGGCAGGATTCAACTTATCTATTAAATGCTCAGAGCACCGGCGCCGTGACTCACTAGGCTAATCCTCCACCTGCAGTGCTGGCACCCCGGGTTCTAATCCTGGTTGCTCCTCTTTCAGTCTAGCTCTCTGTTGTGGCCCGGGAAGGCAGTGGAGGCTGGCCCAGGTCCCTGAACCCTGCACCCGCATGGGAGACCAGGAGGAAGCACCTGGCTCCTGGCTTCAGATTGGCACAGCGCACGGGCCACAACGCGCCGGCCGTAGCGGCCACTTGGGGGATGAACCAACGGAAAAAGGAAGACCTTTCTCTCTCTCTCTCTCTCTCTCTCACTGTCTAACTCTGACAAAAAAAGAAATGTACAGAGCAAGCAGTACAATTCTCTAGAAGATAACAGAGAGTGATTACTTGTGTTCTTTTTTCATAATAAATCCAACAGTTTGACCAATATTTCTGTTGATGAAAGCAATAATATCAAGGATTATTCGAGAATGAAGAACCAAAATATCAAATCATCAATGTATTAAAAACCAATTACATTCTAAACTAAGATTAATGAATGATAAATTGCAGTGTTGATTTTTTTTAAATTTATGAGTTGTCTCTTCTCTCAAAGAAGATATAGAAAAACACATACATGAAATGCCTGATTTTCATATCATGATAACTTACCATAAGACAACAACCATGTATTTTATTGATTAACTGCAGATTTATTCCACCACAAAAAATCATTACTCAACCTCTTGTGTGTGACTGTGACATCACAAGATGGAGATTGGTAACTGACATGAAAGAAGCAGAATACACGCTATGGAAGGGATTTTAAACAAAACTGCTATGCTACCTATCAACAGCCTCCTGCTTTCTTCACAACCTCATCCATTCCACAGTAAAGAGGTCACCCAAGGGGAAAGACTTTTCAAAAAACAAAACATTTAATTTGGGTTTTGAAAATGGAAGGGTTTAGACAAATAGAGCAGAGAATTTAGGTGAATGAGAACACATGAGGCTAGATGGAAAAGAAAATCATAGATGAAAAATGTATAGGGAACATATTCAAGAATTAGGTATAAATAAAGATAAATCTGACTTTATACTTTTTACTTCAGTTATTTAAAATTACAGTCATGCCTTGCTTAACAACAGGGATGCATGCTGACAAATGAATCATTAGATGATTTTTGTCATTGTTAAAATATCATGAGCACATACTTTCTAAGATGGCCACAATCTCATTAGATGGCATAGTCTTAGGGGGTCACATAAAATATGTGCATTGTGCAGTGCATAATTGTGGTTAGGCAGCCATATGATGCACACACTCAAACACCCTTGTGGAGAAGCTGACGGGGAGGGGAAGGGGGCCCTCCAGTCAACAGGAGGAGCAACCAGCCAGCCTTGTAAATGAGCCAATGTAAAAACAGATTCTTCAGCAGCAGTAAATACCTTGGAATGAATTTTACCAAGGAGCTCTAGATCTCTATGAAGAAAATTACAAAACACTAAAGAAAGACAAAGAAGAAGACACAAAAAAATGGAAAAATCTTCCTATTCCATGGATTGGAATATCATCAAAATGTCCCTACCACCAAAAGCAATTTAAAGATTCAATGAAAGCCCAATCAAAATACCAACAACACTCTTCTCAAATCCAGACAAAAACAATGCTGAAATTCATATGGAAACACAAGAGACCATGAACAGCTAAAGCAATCTTATACAGCAAAAACAAAGGCAGATGCATCACAATACCAGATTTCAAGACACACTATAGGGCAGTTATAATCTAAACAGCCTGGTCCTGGCACAAAAATAAACATGTAGACCAACAGAACAGAATAGAATTCCCAGAAATCAATCCATGCATCTACAACCAACTAATCTCTGACAAAGAAGATAAAATCAATCCCTAGAGAAAGGGCAGTCACTTCCACAAATAGAGCTGGGAAAATTGGACGTCCACATGTAGAAGTATGATATAAGACCTCTATCTTACACCTAATAAAAAATAAACTCAAAATGGATAAAGGTTCTAAATCTATGATGCCATCAAATTACAACAGGAGAACAGTGGGGGAAACTCTGCAAGATATTTGTCTAGGCAAAGATTTCTTAGAAAAGACCTCAGAAGCACAGGCAATCAAAGCAAAAATAGATGAAAGTTACTGTATCAAGCCAAGAAGCTTCTGAACTGCAAGAAAGTATTTAATAAAGTGAGTAGCCAACCAACCTCATGGAAAAATATTGTCAAACTATGCAACTGATAAAGCATTAATGTCCAGAATCTGCAAAGGCTCAAGAAACTCAACAACAACAAAACTAACAATCAAATCAAGAATTGGGCAAAGGACTTAAACAGGCCTTTTTCAAAGGATGAAATTCAAATGGCCAACAGATGCATGAAAAAAATGCCCAGGATCACTAGTCATCAGGGAAATGGAAATAAAAACCACAGTGAGGTTTTCACCTCACCCCAGTTAGAATGGCTCTCTCAAAGAACTCAAACAACAATAAATGCTGGTGAGAATTAAATGAAAAAGGTACCATAATACATTGTCGGTGGGATAGGGATTGAAAACTAGTACAGCCATTGTGGAAGAAGTAAGGAGATTCTTCAGAAAGTTTAAAATAGATCTACCACATGACCTAGCCTTCCCATTCCTGGGAATTTACCCTACTGAAATAAAATCTGCATATGAAAGAGCTATCTACACCCTATGTTTACTGCAGCTCAATTCACAAGAATTAAGATATGGAATAAACCCAGATACCCAACAACTGATGACTGAAAATATGGTACAGATATACTATGGAATATTACTCAGCTGTAAAAAAAGACTGAAATCCTGTCTTTCACAACAAAATGAATGCAACCGGAAAACACTATATTTAGTGAAATAAGTCAGTCTCAAAAGACAAATGCCATGGATTTCCCTGTTTTGTGGTAAATAATAGAGTACATAAATGTGATTTATAATTATTTGCATTGCATTCTGTATAAAATTATTCCTTGCATAAACTGTTCAGAGGAAATGGTTTAAAGTCTAAATGAACTTAATTATTATCTTGTAACCACACAGGGAACATTGAGATGTTACATTGTCATTGGTTCTATTTCATTAAAAGGAACTATGAATGACTAATTGACCAAAAAAAAAAAAAAAACTGTAAGGGTGAAATAATTTTCCATTGAATTACTGTTTATAGCCATGAACTACATTTCCACTAAGCCAGGGTTGTTTTGCTTTTTACTTCATAAACTTCTTATTTGGTGAAATAGTAAGCTTTTTTTACTGTGATGTAAATTTAAACTATGTTTATCTCAAAAGCTAATGAAAAAAAAAAGAAGGAAGGAAGGTAAGAGGGAAATAGGGAGGTGGGAAGGAAGGAAGGGAGAAAAGAAGTATCATGTTTTTAGACTTGTATCTACAAATCATATTTAATCTGTTAAACGTTAAGTAAATTAAAATTTTAAAAAATGAAAAAAAAATCTGAAGACAACTGTTGCCCCTGCTGATATCTTAACTGCAATTTCATAAAAAATCCAAAGTCAGAACTCCCAGTTAAGCCTTACTAAATTCCTTCATTATAAAAACTGTGGGAGGCAATACATACTTCTTATTTTTTGCTATCACTTTCAATAAAGATTTTATATTTTAGAGCAGTTTTACATTTATGTCAAATGAAACAGAAGGTACAGAGATTTCCCAAACACCTCCTGTATTCACACATGCATATCTTATCTTACTTATCACCATTCTGTACCTAAGTCATACATTTGTTATAATTGATGAGCCTACAGTGACACATCATGATCATTCATGGACTATATTTTGCATTAGAATTCACTGTTGGTGCAGCGAATTTTAAAGTTAGGAAAAATATCTAATTACATGGATCAACAACCATAGAATCATATCATAGAATATTTTCAGGCTGTAGAAATCCTCTGGCTTTACCTGTTCATCCCTCTCCCCCTTCAACCCCTGAAAGTTGCTACATCTTTTCACTCTTTCCATAGTTGTGCCTTTTACAGTTGTCACATAAATGGAATCATATAGGACATGTATGGCCTTTCAGATTGGCTTTCACTTGTTTCCTCTATGTTTTTACATAGTTTAATAAATTTACTTATCTTTAATGCTAACTATAATATATTTGACATTGTGTAGCTGTATCACAGTTTACTTATTTATTCACCTACAGAAGAATATTCTTGCTTGCTTCCAAATTTTGGCAAATGTGAATAAAGCGGCTGTATACATGCATGGGTAGGTTTTTGTGTAGATGTGAATTTTCAATTTTCAGCTCTTTTCAATATGTATCATTTTTACAGTGCCAAAGCCAACATACTTTTTTTCTTTTTATTTATTTTAATTTTTTCTTAAGATGAACAAATTTCATATATTTCATAATATATAGGAACATAGTTAAACTTCTATCTTAAACACTTAACAAACTGAAGAGGCAATTGACAGAATGGGAGAAAATATTTGTAAACCATGTAACTGATAAAGGATTAATATCTAGAATCTATAAAGAGATCAAGATATTCAACAACATCAAAACAAAAAATCCAATTAAGAAATGGGCAAAGGATTTGAACAGGCATTTTTCTTTTACTTTTTTTTTTTTTTTTTTTTTTTTTTTTTTGACAGGCAGAGTAGACAGTGAGAGATATAGACAGAGAGAAAGGTCTTCCTTTTGCTGTTGGTTCACCCTCCAATGGCTGCCGTGGCTGGCGCACTGCGGCCAGCACATTGCGCTGATCCGAAGCCAGGAGCCAGGTGCTTCTCCTGGTCTCCCATGCAGGTGCAGGGCCCAAGCACTTGGGCCATCCTCCACTGCACTCCCGGGCCATAGCAGAGAGCTGGCCTGGAAGAGGGGCAACCAGGACAGAATCCAGCGCCCCGACTGGGACTAGAACCTGGTGTGCTGGCGCCGCAGGCGGAGGATTAGCCTATTGAGCCACAGTGCCAGCCGAACAGGCATTTTTCAAAATTCTAGATGCCTATGAACATTGAACCTTGGAAGAATACAGTTTTTGCAAGCTGGCACTGCTGTCCCCCATCAGAAGCCATGTGCTGAGAAGTCACCTCCTGCTGGAACACTGTCTTGACTCCCATTCACAACAACACTCCTTTTCAGCATGAAGCAGCCAGAGGGACTATTGCTCAGCTCACCTAACAGAAGTTAGGGCCCATTCTTGTTGAGGTGGGGAATGTGAGGAGTCAGGAGTTAATATGCAGTCTGGAAATTGTGGGTGGAAAATATTCCTCCCAAAAGTTATCCTTAGCAAAGTCAGAAGTGCCTGCTTTCCCACTCCTTGAGAGATTCCAGTCTTATGAGATTAGCAATGAAGTGGTGACTTCCCCTTCTGAGTTCCCAGTTTACTGTAAAATAAATTAGGTATCCCACTCTTCTGATGGCTCCTTTGCTTCATCATGAGCAAGCCAGACAGGATAAAGGTTTGTAAATCAGGTCTCTTGTTGGATTTGTCCTCACCTCACTGATTGACAGTTTCTTCCCCAAAATTTCACTTATAAACCCCACCACTGGGCCGGCACCATGGCTCACTAGGCTAATCCTCCACCTGTGGTGCCAGCACCCCAGATTCTAGTCCCACTTATGGCACCAGGTACTAGTCCCAGTTGCTCCTATTCCAGTCCAGCTCTCTGCTGTGGCCCAGGAGGGCAGTGGAGGATGGCCCAAGTGCTTGGGTCCCTGCACCCGCATGGGAAACTGGGAGGAAGCACCCTGCTCCTGGCTTCTGATTGGTGCAGCGCCGGCTGTAGTGGCCACTAGGGGAGTGAACCAACAGAAGGAAGACCTTTCTCTCTGTCTCTCACTGTCGATAACTCTCTGTCTGTCTCTGTCTCTCACTGTCTAACTCTGCCTGGCAAAAAATTTAAAAAATAAAAATAAAAACCACTACTGCCAGACTCCTTGGGATTTTTCCTCTCTTGGAAGCCCCCCTCCATGCAGTTCTGGCTAGAGGCCTTTGACTCTAATAAATCTTGCTATTAAATCTAAAAAAAAAAAAAAAAAAAAAAAATGGCCAATTGACACATGAAAAAATGCTCAGGATGATTCACCATCAGGGAAATACACATCAAAACCACAATGAGGTTTCACCTTACACCAGTCAGAATGGCTCCCATACAGAAATCAACAAACAATAAATGCTGGTGAGGATGTGGGGGGAAAGGGTACCCTAATCTACTGTTGGCAAAACTTTGGGGTAGACATTGTGGTGATACTTGCAGCATATAGACACACCAGTTGGTGTCTCTGCTGCTCCATTTCTGATCCAGCTCCCTGCTAATGGCCTTGGAAAAGCAGTGGAAAATGGTCCAATTGTTTGGCACTGTGCCACCCACATAGGAGAGCTGGATGAATCAGCTAGCTTCTTCCAGGCTCATTGTTGGCCACTGCTGCCATCTGTGGAGGATGGTTCTCTCTCTCTCTCTCTCCCCCTATCTCTCCCCTCCCTCTCCCTCTCCCTCTCCCGAATTCTGACTTCCAAATAAAATAAATCTTTTTTTAAAGCCATTAACTTTTAGAATAGTTTTATGTACCACAGATAAATAATACACAAAGTGGATACAATTAAATTGTTTCTCACTTCTCTATGAATTATGTCAAAGTGATACCTGGAAAAGAAATATGCATAATCCCAACAATGAACTGGTTGAGTTTTATTTTGGGGCTACTCTTAAACAAAAATTCAGTGTTAATCATTTTTGTTAACAGGTGAAGCTGCTTGTTTTATGAGACAGGTTGAAATATTCCCTAAATCATTGCTCAGTTTGTTTTTAATATTGTGGAAAAATAAGTCACCAAAAGCTGTTTTTCTTTACTAAAAAACCTATAATTTCTATTAAGTTCAAGTGAACTAGTAGTCTCAGAGAATACACAGTTTCTATGATCAACTCTCTACATGCAAATATAAAATTTCATCTTCATTATAGTAATGCTCATATAAACACTAAAAAATTCAGTTTTGAAATTTCAGTTTGGATAAGAATGTTCATCTATAAAAAAATCTAAAAAATAAACCATTATGGCAGCAATGAGACAGACCAGCCATTTGTCTAAACCTTTGCCTCTTAATGTTGTATGACATACTTTCCTTTTTAGAAAAAAATAATTCAAACTCAACTTTGAGCATTTTAATAAACATTCTCACCTCAACATATATATTCATAAAAGCTTTAAGTTTGTCTTGTAATTTATTAAAATTATCCAAAATGATAATTTTGGAAGCACTTGAATATATTTTAAAAATAAGTAGATAATTTAAATAAATATAAATTAAATATTTGTGATTTTAAAATAATCTAACTGAAAACACTGAGGCCACCATGGCTAAATTCTGTAAGGCAGGCCATTCTTAATGAATGCAACAATGAACTTGAGACAGTCTACTGAGATCCCTAAGTTGTATTTTATAAGGCTCCCAATTAATGCAAAACTTTTCACCACTTGCTAGTCAATATAAAGTTTAACATATTTTCTTTGAAAATCAACATCCATTAAGCTGTTAACTTTCACACCCTCCAAATCATGGATATCTGGTCAAGTTTTGAGCTCCCCACTAGAAGTTTATGCACACTTTCTGTGATGGTTTTCACTAAAGATGGCTTTTTTCTCAGTGGTTACACTCTTTTAACCCAGAAGAATTTCACCTTTCTCCATGGGATCCATCAAGACTTCCCCCACTCTCAGAATCCCATTTTTAAAGATTATTCTGATACTGGCCTTAAAGGAAGTTCCAAGAAGGGTATTATTTTCTGAGTTTGGTTATATTTCCATCATATTGATTACAGATTTTTCTTTCTAGTTATAAAAAGTTATAGCCCTTTATTCAAAATTCACATGCATGGATTTTAAAATGTTCATCCATTTCAAATATCAGTGCAAAACACTATTCTTTAGACTAATTTTTACCATCACAATTCATTGAAATACATGGATAAGGTTTAAGAATATTCTACCATTTTCTGTTACTATCTATCTACCTATATATTAGTTACGGCCAAAGTAAGGGCCCCATCTACTTGTCAGATTTTGTACAAAGATGTTTATGATTTTCTTTTCTTAATGAAGCTTCTTTTATTTATGTGTGTGTGTGTATATATATATATATATATATATATACACATGAGAGAGAGGGAAAGGGGGAGGGAGAGGGAGAGAGAGAGATTGAGAGAGAGAGAGAGATCTCGTCCATCCATTGGTTCACTATCCAAATGTGCCTGCAACAGATGGCCAGGCCAAAGGCAGGAGCCAGGAACTCTGTCTTGGTCTCTCACATGACTGGCAGTGGCCCAAGTAATTGAGCCATTATCTGTAACTCCCAGGGTATGCAATAGCAGGAAACTGGATTGGAAATGGAAGCAGAATTTGATCCCAGACTCTTTGATATCGGATGCAGGCATCCCAAACATAGCTGAAACTGCTGCACCACAACACCTGCCCCTATGGTCTTCTTTTTATTATTCACAACATATATATTTCAGATTGCTATAAATTACAAATCTAGTGTATTTGTTTCATAATATATTAGTTTCCTGTTGTTGCTATAACAAAATAAAACTTCAATTTGTGAAATTTTAAAATGTTAGGTAAAAAAATGATATAATATTTTCAGTTACATCTTAGGATCTTAGTCATTTTAAACTAATTTCAGAGTAATGCAGAACAAGCAGAAGATGGTCTTTTGCAAACCAAATATTTGATGTGGAAAAAGGTTTGGAAAAACTAAAATGGTATCTGAGAGCAAATTTTTCATAAAAGTTTACAGTGCCTGGTTTATAAGAGATGAAAATATTATTTAAAGATCATCTATGAACATTTCTGAAGACATCACAAGAAATGGCACACTGTACAACAAGTTCAAGTTCCACTGTATCATTTTTCTGAGCTCTGATAACTTATGCTTACATCTAGTGTGAATACTACTAGATTTCCTGGAAATACAACAGTATCATATTTTCCAACTAATAACTACACAGTAAATAAGAAAATAACCAACAAACCAAATATAATATTGTCTGCACATAGAACACTTGGCTGTGATTTACTTAAAGCCTACATATGAAAATGTCTTTGAAGACTGATGAGTCTTAAAATATATCCTCAAGCATCTAATTAAACATCAGCAGTAAAGGGAGGTCACCTAAGCGCCCCAGGTTTCATGTACTTGTTGGTGTTCTGCCTGTCAGGGAAGATGACCCATTTAAAGAAAAATGAGTATAAGGCAATCTAGTACTAGCTGAAGAGGTAAAAATCCCACACACAGGTTATGAAAAGCTGTTAAGTAACTGAAAACTGACTGCCTAAACTTTTTATATTTAGAATTGCCTGTGAAGAAATTGCACCTCAAAATCTATGTGATATTGAAAAGAATATGTATGCATTAGAGCATTCACTCAACAAACGTGCACTGAGTACCTATGCTGTTTCAGGCATCCTTCTGTGCCCTGGGGGACAACAGTAAGCATTTACAGAAGGTGCCGACACTGCTGAAGTTCACAGTCCAGCTCCCTGGTGACACATAAACACAGAAGCAAGAAATTTTGGTTGGTGAGGAGCGTTAGGGTAACAACTAAACAAGAGAACACACAGCACGACCAAGAAGTTGTCTCAAATCGACCTCTCCAGAGAAGTTCTTGCTAAGAAAAATGCTGTTTAGGATATTAATTGATGAGGTAGAATCAGTTTTGAAGAGATCTTGGGACTTGATCATGAAGAAGAAAAGGCCGATGCAAAGACCCTGTGTTCAGTGTATTGAAGGAACAGAACTAAGATGAGTGCAACGGAAACGTAATAAGGAGGGGTGTTGGGCTGAAATGCAGCCCAGTGCCAGATTTATCTACGGCTATATTTCCCAAAGACTCTTTTCCCTGGACCCTTTAACCCTTTTTAAAAAAATTTATATGATATATACAATATGTGTGACATATTATTTATATACACAACTAAATTCTGTAATTATACAATTAAATTATAAAAGGATATTGTGAAATTTATAGCATTATATAACTATCATAATGCTAAAATAATTATATAGTATATAATTTATATATACAAATTATATATGATTAATTATATTATATGTACATGTATGAATATGTATATAGTATACATTTTTCCCCACTTCTGTCAGTTATAATACATTACATAATTATACTATATTTCTTCTTTTTGGGTATTCATTCAAAAGGCAGAGTTAGAAAGAGAGAGGTTTTCCATCTTCTTGTTCACTCTTCACATAGCCACAACAGCTGGGGCTGGGCCAGGCCAAAGCCAGGAGCCAGGAGCTTCTTCCAGGTCTTCCCATGGGTGCAGGGGCCCAAACACTTGGGTCATCCTCCACGGTTTTACCAGGCACATTAGTACGGAGCTGGATTGGAAGTGGAGCAGCTGAGACATGAATCAGCACCCATAAGGGATGTCTGCACTGCAGGCAGCAGCTTAACCCACTATACCACAGTGCCGGCCCGCCCCAAAACAAGAACACTGATATTGTTAGAACACTATTAAACCAGATGTACACTTCATTAATATTTTACCACTCTGTCCCTTTTTTGGTACAAACCTCTATTTAATTTATCTGATGTGCAGACTTGTATTCTTGCATATGCCTCTGCATTCTGTGTGCTGAGACAGCACACATCACATCTAGGAAACTCCTCTGACCACAGATGAGACAATGAGGAGAAAAAGTAAATAAAGCCTTAGCATTATGGTGAAAAGTATTTTGACTTTGAAGACCCCTTTGTAAGTCTCAAGGGCTCTCAGGGATTCTTGTGCCACCGAGAACCTTGCAGTTCTGGCCTTGGATGAGGAAGAGGTTGGATGATAAGAAGAAAGAAGTCTACTGAAGCCTTTTAAGCTCAGAGTGACAAGGTGTACATGGTGCACAATGAGTATCTATGATGGCTGGTGACAAGTATAGCTATAGTAGGAAACCTATGGTTGTTCCACTGAGAAAAGACTGTGGTACTCATGACTAGGAGGGTGGCAGCCAATACACACTCATGTGGTGCATCTTTGGTAAGGAGAGTCTGCAAGTCTCGCAGATTTAAGCAAATGATGGAGGTCAAGGTAAGTTAGAAAAGAGGGTATATGGTATATTTGAACACTCCTGCATGAAGAAAGCCTGGAGAAGCAGCAAGTTTTAAGGTTAATTTATCAAAAGAGAACATTGTAAGGACTGGCTTTATGGCACAGTGGGTTAAATTGCTGTCTACAGCACCAGCATCCTGTATGGGCACTGGTTCAAATCCCAACTGATTCACTTCTGATCCAGCTCCTAATGGCCTGGGAAAGCAGTAGAAGATGGCCCAAGTGGTTGGGCCCCTACACCCACGTGTGAGACCGAGAGGAAGCTTCTGCCTCCTCTGTAGTTTATGGACATATTCTTTTTTTTGCTTCTTTTAAAGCTGTTATTAAATTAAAACTATATCTTTATAATAAATGATATGCTATATTTAAGGGACTACATTTCTTCCTTATTCCAATAAAGTCTAAAAACAGATTAACATTAGAGAGAGATTTTAAAGGTAGCTTTAATAATGAGGAAAGCATAAATGCTTAATGATTCCATTTTTTTCTGTCCCTCTTGTTGGTACCTTAGTTAGAAATAAACAGCCTCAATATCACAGAGTTCAGACCAAAGGATATTAACTTTAGGCAAACAAATCACCCGAACACTGTAGTAATACTCACTCTTTTTCAGATACTCATCTTGCTCAAGTCCCCTTAGAGCACACTATATAAACAAAATAATTCTACTGGAGTGAAAACCCCAAGCATATGTTTAAATCCAGATGTAAACAGAAATGCCTCTGTATCAGCAACAGATAATTGCAGTGTCCCCTGTGCCAAGTAATGTTCTCATAACAGTCCAAGCCGCGGGAGAAGTAGCATCTGAAGCTGTCAAGAATAAAACATGAACTTGGAGTTAGAACTGGAGGTCTTTAGTTTATAAGGCAGTGCCCATGACTTAGTTGAGAAAGAGAAAATAGTTCTCTCTTTTATCCGGGATGTTAGACTTCTTTTTCCCTTCATCTTTTCTATCTGGCATGGTTTTAAAAAATAAAGTCCATAGGGGCACTGCAAAACTGTCTATGAGAAAATGGACCTAAGATAAGCTTTTTATTGTTGTAAAAATATTTGAAATCCATGCATTGTTTTTGCATGAGCGTTTGGAGATGTTGCATATTTCTAAATCACCTTATGATCATACAAACACCAGCCATTTGGCCACAGCTGACTGTTTGCTCACCACTTCCTTATTTTTTTCCTGAACAACTGTTTAGTAAGATCTTAGGTTCATAACTCCTAGGGATAATTTTTGAAATATTTTATTCAAAATAAAGAATTGTGAAATTTGAGAACATTTTGAACTGATGATGAATATCAGGGATCCTTTGCAAACCCAGAGTTCATTTATACTGAGTTTGGAACCAGAGTAGTAAGGAAAAAGACACTTCTATATAGTTTTTTTAAAGATTTATTTTATTTATTTGAAATCAGAGTTACGGAGTGAGGCGGGGGAGGGGGGGTCTTCCATCTGCTGGTTCACGCCTCAGATGGCTGCAATTGCTGGAGCTGCACAGATCCAAAGCCAAGAGCCGGGAGCTTCCTCCGTGTCTTCCATGTGGGTGCAGGGGCCTAAGGACTTGAGCCATCCTCTACTGCTTTCCTAAGCCATAGCAGAGAGCTGGATCGGAAGAGGAGCAGCTGGGACACGAACCGGCACCCATATGGGATGCCGGTGCTTCAGGCCAGGGCTTTAACCCACTGTGCCACAGTGTCAGCCCCCTATATAGTTTTTTTTTTTATTTGACAGGTAGAGTTATAGACAGTGAGAGAGAAACAGAGAGAAAGGTCTTCCTTCTGTTGGTTCACTCCCCAAATGGCTGCCACAGCCAGAGCTACACCGATCTGAAGCCAGGAGCCAGGTGCTTCCTCCTGGTCTCCCATGGGGGTGCAGGAGCCCAAGCACTTGGGCCATCCTCCACAGCCCTCCCAGGCCACAGCAGAGAGCTGGACTGGAAGAGGAACAACCAGGACTAGAACCCAGCACTTATATGGGATGCCGGCACCAGAGGAGGAAGATTAACCAAGTGTGCCATGGCACCGGCCCCCCTATATAGTTTTGATTCTCCTCTGAAAAGCACAGAGCTTGGATACATAATAGACAGTTGTCACACTGCCAAGGCCAAATCATTATAAGCAATACTTTTCAGCAACAATTATGCTTAATTGTGAAGTTTTCAGTTTTCAAGGTAAAAGATTTTGTTATTTTTTAATATGAGTTTAATGTCAGAAATCTGAAAGTAAAAATTCTGTTGTGAGAACAAAACAGACTCCACTTCATTAATATTTTACCACTCTGTCCCTTTTTTGGTACAAACCTCTATTTAATTTATCTGATGTGCAGACTTGTATTCTTGCATATGCCACTGCCTTCCCGGGCCACAGCAGAGAGCTGGACTGGAAGAGGAGCAACAGGGACATAATCCGGCGCCCTGACCAGGACTAGAACCCTGTGTGCCGGCGCTGCAGGTGGAGGATTAGCCAAGTGAGCTACGGCGCTGGCCTTGATTTTGTTTTTAAATTAAAGATTTGTCTACATCATGGGTACAAATGGAGATCAACACACAGTACATCTACATATTTAAAAGTTCTATTGAGGTGGAGAACATCTAGCCTGCACACCACATAAACCCATGAAGTCATTGGACTGGTTCTGCCAAGGCAACTGCTGGCAAGACTCAAAATTCAATAAATCTACACCAGGCTAATTTTTAAGTGGATAGTTTTGTATGGCCTGTGAATGATGCTATAAATACCCAAATAAGGGTTGAGAGAAAAAAGTTTACTCAGCCTTGTATCAACAGAACAAATTGTGCAGTGAAATATAGTTCACCTCCTTACCTTGAAGGCAACTTCAGTTGTTTTATTTAATATATCAAACTTTTTATTAAATAAATTTTTGTAAGTATCATAAAAATAAAGCTATTTGCAATTTCACTATGTAATATCCATCAAGTTACCAATGTGGTTGTCATTCTTGACACATGTCTAGGCTGATATACTCAGGGGCTTCAAAAGTCCAGGAAAATGGTATATTCTCTTTTCCTTGCTAAAATGATTATTATTCATTTTTATTTATTTGAAATGAAAGGGGGGAAGAAGGGAGAGAAGAATGAAGGAAAGAGAAAAAGGGACAAAGGGAGGAAGGGTGGAAGAGAGGAAGAGGTCTTCCATCCTCTGGTCCTCTCCCTAAATGCTCACAACAGCCATCGCTGGGACAGGCTGAAGCCAGGAGTCTGGAAGCCCATTCCAGTCTCCCACGTGGGTGGCAGGGCCCAAGCACTTGAGCCATCACCTGTTGCCTCCCAGGTATATTAGTAGGAAGCTGAGATGAAGTTCAGCCTTGATGGCAAGGCCTTCCAATTTGGGATGCAGGCATTGCAAGTCTTTAACACACTGTGCCACCATACCTCTGTCCTTGCATTCTCTTTTAATTCTGTATCCCCAGGAATATTTTGAGGCCCTTTCCTATGTATTTTTAAGATTACAATGAATTATCTTACTTTGTAAGACTCTAATTAACATGTTTTGAATTTCATACCAGTTTGTCAACACCCCTAAACAACACATTGTAATTAGGACCCCAAAAATTGGATGTTCAAGACTAGCAGTGCTTTTTTAATAAATAAAAAAAAAATACCTCCCACATGATACCTGAGAAAGCTTTGAGCGGTTAATTGCCTTGCCTGACTTAAGCACTTCACCACTGTAATCCTTAGAAGCACCCTTGCCCCTCTTTGGACATTGGAATGCAGAAGCCTCACCAAGGATTTCAGAAAATCCCGGGAGCTGAAGTGTTTCCCAGCCTACGAAGGTTGTAGCACAGTGCACACACCTGTGGAGGTTCCAGAGGATCCAAGAGCTTATGGACTCTTTCACAACACATTTTTCCATATGTCTGTGATTAGTGCATCCCACAAAACACAGGCAAACAGGGCAGTGGCCTCACACTAGGCTCTATGGGGATACTGCTTGATAAAACCAAGCAAATAAGCTCAAAGCAGAGGCTCTGCTGCCGCACTGGGAAGCTTCAAATCCCTGTTCCTGTTATAATGGTCATATGACTACAAACAAGTCATTTATTGTCTCTGTGCCTTCGTAAAATCATGTGTAAAAGGTGCAATATTAATAATATCTACCTCATGGCTGTTTTATGAATCAATACATTTGAAGTGTTTGGATGAGTGCCAGCCTCTTGTAATGACTACCTCAATTTATCTTTTTATTTTAATAAATGTAATCAGAGTCCCTTTGGTGTTTTTTTTCTCAGTCTACTTGACTGGAGGTCCATTATAATCACATTTCTAAGTATTCATTTGTATCTAAATCATTTACCTGAACCAAATTTTTCCTTTTCTTGATGAGCAAAATATCCTACTGAAAATAGGATATATATATATATATATATGTAAAAACCTATATATGTATATATAGCTAAGTACATATATCAGCATACATCTGAAGGCATCTGTCCAATGTAGTGGAAACATCCCATCAATGGTTTCCTACACACAAACACAGAAGCTTCACTACAGAAGAAATGCTCTGTCTCTAAATGCTACGCATCACCAGAAACAGGTGTTAATATTCAAAACTACCTTGTAAGACAGCTGTTTGTTACATTCAACACTGATTACTATGTGTAAATTTACATTTATTTACAGTAACGTTACACAGGAAAACTCTCATTTTTCACTAATAAAGACTTCTTTCTTGTGGCCTGCCATGTACGCTAGTAGCAAAAGACACAATGTAGTGGTAATAATAGGGAATATTGAAGTGAAACTTACGTGCTCATCACTGTGCTAAGCATTTCACATGCATTACGCCAAGAAGCCACACAGTAACCACATAAAGAGAGGCTCCATGATGCTCCTTTCACGGGAAAAGGAAACAGATGAAGACAGTCAAGACGGCAACTTGCTCAGGATCACACAGAGTTAGCAGCTGGACTGCTACTTGAACCTTAGTCTCCAACTGGAGTCTATGCTCTTCCATATGAGCATATGCACCTTCCATCATGAGGAGGTGGGCGAGCTATACATTCCAGGTCTCATGATGATTATGTTCTATTATTCATTACTTCACGTTTGGTTAGCAACTGGTTTCCTCAAATTACATGAGCTAACTAACAAGTCACAAAAACAAATAAAATATCTACTGGTATCAGCTGGATAAAGTCACCTTACTTAGTCTAAAGAATCAGGGCTGAGAATACACCATGAGAAGAATAAGAAAAATAAAACTATGTTTACATGACTGAAAAAGAAGCATTTGGCTGGTTATCTATCTAGTTCACAGAAAACTACTTCGTAAAAAAAAGGAAATGTTTGTATCTCCAATCACTCAGACTCTCTGAAGATGTTTTCATATTTTTCAAATGCTTATTCAGCTTTGCATGCCAATTTTCTGTGTGGAGTCAGTGATATTCTGTATAGGAGTGATGGCTCATAGAATTCAGCTGTGCAAGCCCATAATTTCCAAAATGACAGTAGGAAAATAATGTCCCAAGGATATAAAGGAGATGGACAGTGAAAGTGGATAAAGTACAAAAACTATCATGGGAAAGAATTGCCTGGAAATTTTTTTCAGTTTTGCTGAAGATTTCATACATTGTCAAAAGCAAAGAAAATGTCTAAGTTTGTGTAAGAAGATGTTAATAGCATTATGAAGTAGGGAAAAAACTGAACTTGAGAAAAGACCATAAAGAAGTGCAGAATGGTACATCTGGTTGACAGGAATTCCTGATACAATGCTTGAATTTTAAAAAAGATGCTATATTTATGAAAGAGTTCAGAAGTCCTGTGTTATACCACCTTTTAAAACAGAAATTAAACCAACACCTCAGGGAATTTATGTCATGCACCGATTAGAAACATACATTTTGTACTGCAGAACAAGTCATTGGTAGATGATTTAAAGTGTTCTGACAACGTACCTTACCAAACTATGTAATACCAAAGCTCCATGCAGGCCAGTTGTAAACAAGATGAGGCAATTCCAATTTTTCAACACTTTGGCACTATTTGTTTGCAAAGTTCCTCATGAACCCACTAATTGATAGCATGTGCTTACATTTTTTTTTTAGCTCTGAAGAATGTTAGTAAGCGCCAAGAAGCACAGCCAAATTTATATTATAACCCATGTTTGTAGTTGTTTTGTTTTTAAAACAAACTAACTACTTCTACATCAGCAAAACACCCAAACAGTGACAGTAGAGACCTCTGTGTCTGTTTCTAAAAATAAGAATGATTAATAATAAAAATCATATGCCAATAAGAGCTCTGAGTGAAATCCTGGAATGGAAACACAAAGGATAAAATGTCCACACTTAGTCATTCAGAAAACATTGACTGCCAATTTTGTGCAAGGCATTTTGCTGTGTGCAGTGGGAAAAATAAAGACTATCAGTTACAGGCCTTTCACAAACTTCAACTATGGACATAAAGATGTAGAAAGTCCTCCACAGTATAAATTGTAGTAGCAAGAGTTCTAAGATGACTGTTAGTGACCCATGCATCTGTATAATCTCTTTTCTGGAGTGTAGCATGATGTGGGAAGACGAGGAGAGAGCATCCCCATAGTCATGTTGTAAAATACAGCAAAGGTGAAAAAATTGCACCTGTAATTAAGGCCCCTAATCAGTTGACTTTGAGTTGATCAAAACAGAAACTGCCTCCAAAAAATATCAAATGATGTGAGCCCATTAAAAGAGGATCTATCAACAGCTTAGAGACAAGCAGCAACAAGGACGCTCTCTTGTTGGTTCACATGCATCTGGGAGCTGAGGACCTCAATCCTACAACTGCAAAGGACCAAATTCTGCCAACACACCGTGACCTTGACTTCAAGCCTCAGATGAGACTTCAGCCCTTGCTGACACTTTGATCGGCATCTAAACGGAGGACCCAACAAACTCTGAACTCTGAAGCCACAAAAACTGAAATGAATGAGTGATCTCTTGAGCTGCTAAATAAATGGTAATTTACCAAAATAGTGAATACATGGTTTGATATAAAATAAAATTCTATAGAAAATAATAATTCTGTGAGTTGCAGAGAATATAAGGCTGTTCTTTGTCTATCACAAAATTCACCACCCTGAGTTTTAGAGTAAAGAACTCTGGAGTCAAACTCATTGACTGGCAGCCTTTAACAAATAACAACTTCTTTGTGCCTCAGTGTCTTCCCTTGTAAGATAAGGATGAGATTACTTGTGAGGGAGAGGCCACATTTCTATGGTAAGTCCAGCTTCTATCACATAGTAAGTATAATATAAATATTAATGTTATTGCTATTATCATTACTACAGTCATTATTAATGGGGGATATGTCTGTATTAACCACTGTCTACCAAGTATTTAGCTCAGGCTGAAAAATAAAATGAATGCATATGTACATGAATGAATGAATACAGTATAATTCTTCAAAATTCTTTACAGAGTTTGCAGATGACTGCGATTTTGTCATTGGCAATGCTTTTGTATTATTCATTCATTTAAAACATATTGAGTCCCTTAGAATCCTTTTCAAAAGTGTGTCCAGGGAAGGGACCTCCAAGCAAAAAGTGTTGGTACTGGAGATAAAATTTACAGACCATTCTAGAGTTACAGACTATACTAAGATAGGAAATGTAGAAGCACACAAAAATTCACCAAGACCCATAACAGTTTAGTCGTGATTTTCATGGGTGCAGAACACTGTAAACTAGATCCTCTGTGCTGTGGCTCAGGCTCCTTCTCAGATTCACAGCAGTAATATAAAATTCTGATCATGGCATGGTGACAGCAACATCTGTGAAGTTAACTGTTTGGTCTATTTGCATTTTTGTCTCCCTTCTTAATGGCAAGGAGATTAAAAGAGTTTTCAGAAATAGCCCAAGAATAACCAAACCCCCGGAATGAAATACTTTGGAAAGCAACCAGAATAGACAGTATGAAACCTAAAAATGATTCTTTATAATCATTACATACATTACCAGAAATGCTTTTTTATACCACTACAAACAGTTCTAATTCAAGAAATAAATTGTTTCTGTGTATTGAGTAAAATTTTACAGAAGGAAAATGTTCCCACAGTGGTTATTATTTAAAAGTACAAGAATTTTAGGTGTTGATTAATATAAGAACACTGACTATAATGATATAAATACAAAATGTTCTAATATAATGGAAGCTTATTTCCAACTTTTCTCCAGTGGTTAAATGTCCCATTCATAAGAAATTTTCTCTAAAAACCTATACCTGAACAGTTTAGTAACAAATTCATCCTATTTGATCTGTGTAGTGATTATTTTTTTCTGTGAACAATTAAAGACTATTCCAGATTCTAGATATCTAGGCCATATTCTACTCAACAAGTACAATATAAGGAAATTTTGAAGATAAGAAGAATGGGCAAATTTATAATAGACTTGAAATGTAAAATTTATATAAGTCGGAACAATGAAATTAAGTATGACTATAAATCAAGCAAAACAGTACAGATATTTATTTCTTATAATTTTTATCTATTTCCATTTTATTTGAAAGGCAGTCGGAATAGAGAGAGCCCACAACCAGTCAGGGCTGAGCCAGGTTGAAACCAGGAGCCCAGAACTACATCCAGGTTTCTCAGGAGGTGACAAGGACCAAAGTACTGAAACATCATCTGCTGCACATGAGCAGGAAGTTGGATTAGCAGTATGCAATACAAGACTTGAAACAGGCACTCCATGAAATGGACAATATGAGAAACAGTGACTTGATTGGCCCTTGTCCTGACTGTTGATGAACAACTTAATACTTTATCCCTTTTAGTATTTTTTTTATCTACTTAATACTAATGGTTGAACTCTGTAATTAACACACAATTATTCTTAGGTGTTTAAATTTAACTGAAAGGTGATCTCTGTTAAATGTAAGAGTGGGAATAAGAGAGGGAGGACAGGTACAATTTGGGACGTGCTCAATCGGACTTGCCCCACAGGGCAGAGTTAGAAACGTGCCAGGGAATTCCAATTCAATCCCATCAGGGTGGCATGTACCAATGCCATCTCACTAGTCCAAGTGATCAATTTCTGTTCACAATTGATCATAATGATAGGACTAAGAGTCAAAGGGATCACATAAACAAGAATAGTGTCTGCAAATACTAACTGATAAAACAAAAAAGGGAGAGAATGATCCAACATGGGAAGTGGGATACACAGCAGACCCATAGAATGGCAGATGTCCTAAACAGCACTCTGGCCTCAGAATCAGCCCTTAAGGCATTCGGATCCGGCTGAAAAGCCCATGAGAGTATTTTAGGCATGGAAAGCCAAGACACTGGCAAAAAAAAAAAAAAAAAAAAAAAAAAAAAAACCCTAAATGAAAGATCCCTATGAGTGAGATCCCAGTGGAAAGAAGGGGCCATCAAAGAAGGAGGTACCTTTCTCTGAAGGGAGGAGAGAACTTCCACTTTGAATACGACCTTGTCTAAATATGATCAGAGACAGTGAACTCAAAAGGCTTCCATAGCCTTGGCAACTCATGACAAGAGCCTAGGGAGATTACTGACGCCATAAACAAGAGTGTCAAATTGTTAAGTCGACAACAGGAGTCACTGTGCACTTACTCCTCATGTAGAATCTCTGTCCTTAATGTGTTGTACTATGTGAATTAACAGTATAACTAGTACTCAAACAGTATTTTACACTTTGTGTTTCAGTGTGGGCACAAATGTTAATCTTTACTTAATACATACTAAATTAATCTTCTGTATAAAAAGAGAATTGAAAATGAATCTTGATGCGAATGGAATGGGAGAGGGAGTAGGAGATGGGAGGGTTGTGGGTGGGAGGGAAGTTATGGGTGGGGAAGCCACTGTAATCCAAAAGCTGTACTTTGGAAATTTATATTTATTAAATAAAAGTTAAAAAAAAAAGAAGAAACAGGCACTCCAATATGGGACGCTGCCATCCCAAGCATCAACTTAACCACTGTGCCAAATGCCCAACCCTAGATCAGACACTTAAACATCTAATATTGATGCGTATATACCTACTACAAGTAGTAGCTCAATATTTGTTATAAAAGTACACATCTCTAAATTTCAAGTCTTCAGGAAAAGGATTTTATTGATTGTATCCTTATGTCAGTATAAAAAATGTGAAAACCAATGTGCTTGTTCAATTTTGCCATTTGTATAATGCCTGTCTTTGATAAAATTATAAATGGAAGCATTTTATATTCCCTAATTCAATTAATTAAAGAGAAGCTAAAGCAGCATTAGTGAGATTTTGTTAATAATGTGACTTAGAAAATTATGACTAGGACCTATACCAAAAGAGGACACTAATCAGAATGTTTGATATCAAATTTTAGGAGGGGCAACTTGAAAAATTAATTGCATAGGGAAAATTGTCTATATTTAACTCCCCCAGAAATCAAGAAGGTGTTGTTAATTCATTTTTTGATCATTTAGAAAAATATGATTGAGTACCTCTTTTGTGCTGGATACTCTAAAGGCACTGGAGATGTTCTAGTGTCCAAATTAAAGCCCATGTCTCTCCTTTGGGCAGACAGACAATAAACATGTAGCTCAATCACAAAATAACAGAAGGATATATATATATGTAATATGGAATAATAACAGGATAAGAGAGTAGAGCGTGAAGCATGGCTGCAAGAAAACCTAAAGGTAATCAAATTAGGTACACTCCTATAGATAAGTCAACTGACCAATAAGAGTCTAAAATTTTTTTTTTTGCCAAGCTACTGAATACAAACCTTAAAGTAGTATACCTATTATAACTGCTAAAATGCTAGTTAGGAAGAATCAATAAAATTAACAGTAGGAGTTGTCATAGACTAGAGAATAATACTGACTTCTAAAATAAAATAAATCTATAGACTAGAGAATAATACTGACTTCTAAAATAAATTAAGAATTGTATCAGAGATTTAAGAATAAAATATAAATACAATTCAATTCAAGTAATGTTGAGTTTCATCAGAACAGAAATTTGTTATTTGGTTCAGCGCTGTGTCTCCAATGCACAGAACAGCACCTGACAAATAGTAAGTTCTTAATGAGTAATGTTAAATAAATGAATGAATGAATTAGTGCAATACAGAAACAAATAGCTCATATTTATATAAAAACCAATGACAAGTAAAAAAAAACAAAACAGGAAACCATCCTTTCCATCATGTGTCTTACAAGAAACTTAGGAGAAACATATCTATCTGTGAAACCAGGTAAAATGTAAAAAAAAAAAAAAAAAAAAAAAAAAAAAATATTTGTAAGCACAGGGAGAGAGGCAGAGGGAAGAAAGAACAGAGATTGACTGACTGATTGATTGATTCCAACAGAGAAATCACGAATCATATGAAGAAGGTGGTAGACATAGACTGTGGAAGACAGGTAGGATTTGAAACAGAATGTAGGGAAAGCAAAGAATAATATACACAAAAAGACAAAGTAGCAAGTTTCATTCATTTGAGGAGGAGTTTGTAGCAGCCAGCTGTATGTGCAGTAGATATTACATGCAAAGGGGAGGGAGTAGGCTTTGTGTGTCCTTCAATGTCATCTGAGAATTTAGGTTGAAAAAATTCTGGAGTTGTGTTATGTTACCTCAGACTCTTACCAAGACAGAGTAAGTTCTTAATTCTAAGCAACATCAAATAGTCATATTTAAACAAGTTTCTCAAATATATATTTATTTTTTAAAATTTTTATTTAATGAATACACTTTTCATAGGTACGACTTTAGGAATATAGTGATTCTTTCCTCCTTACCCATCCTCCCACCCCGACTCCCATCTTACCTCCTTCTGCCTTTCCCATCCCCTTCTTCATTATGGTTCATTTTTAGTTTGATTTTATATACAAAGGACCAAATCCATGTTAAACACTGATTTCAACAGTTTTCACCCAAACACACACACAACATATAGAGTACAGTTTGAGAAGAAGATTTGTAGCTAATTCTCATAGTACAACTCATTAAGGATGGAGGTCCTACATGGGGATTAAGTGCACAGTAACTTCTGTTTGTTCCTTTAACAATTAACACTCTTATTATGACATCAGTGATCACCTGAGGCTCTTGCCATAGGCTGCCAAGGCTATGGAAGCCTTCTGTGACCATAGACCCCATCAGTATTTGGACACTCCCTCCCTTCAGAGAAAAGTACATCCTTCTTTGATGGCCCCTTTCAAAATTATATTTCAATAGAATAAGAGTCTTCTATGGCTCAATGAGCTGAATATAGGTAGCAACAATTTACCAAATATTTCAAAAAACTGAACGCTCCCAACACAAAGAAATGACAAATGTTGGCCGGCACCACGGCTCAATAGCCTAATCCTCCACCTGCGGCGCCAGCACCCTGGTTTCTAGTCCTGGTCGGGGCACCGGATTCTGTCCCGGTTGCCCCTCTTCCAGTCCACCTCTCTGCTGTGGCCTGGGAGTGCAGTGGAGGATGGCCCAAGTGCTTGGGCCCTGCACCTGCATGGGAGACCAGGAGGAAGCACCTGGCTCCTGGCTTCGGATCAGCGCAGCTCACTGGCGGCAACGCGCTGCCTGTAGCGGCCACTTGGGGGGTGAACCAATGGAAAAAGGAAGACCTTTCTCTCTCTCTCTCTCTCTCTCACTAACTCTACCTGTCAAAAATAAAAAAAAAAAAAAGAAAAAAAAAGAAATGACAAATGTTCAAGGTGGTGTGTATGCTGATTACCTTGATTTGGTCAGTACACACTGTGTATATGAATTGAAATATTGCACTATGCCCCATAAATATGCATAACTATTATGTGTCAATTTAAAAAATATACTACTTTGACCTAGCCAACAAAAAGAGGACAGCTGCATAACTGATATGAAAAGAAATTATCTGTTTTTGCCTTGAAATTGCTACACTTGGGCTACAAAAGCTACTTCTAAGGGATAACTGCACATCTTGCTTTCATCCAGTGGTGTCTGAAATTTCAAAACCTGAGATTACAAAATGTTCTATGCCCCACATTATTGAAAACAACAACAACAAAATACCATCAAATACTCAGAAGCCAATAAAGTTACTTCGAACGCCCTGGGGGAGGCCATGGTGATGAACTGACACAGTCATATGTTTTAGTGAAATTTGCAGAATAGAATATCTTGAATACAATCAGTTTTCTCATTCCTATACTCCATCATGCTTTCTCTTATTTTGCATAGGGATGGAGTATGTGGAAGCATTGCAAGATCCTACTAAGAAAGCACTGAGCTGGAAAAACCAGGTTTGATTTATGTGATTGACAGTCATTTCTGTGTATACTCAAGTCATTGATAACTGCCTGGGGGTAGGAATGACTTCTAGAAATGTTCCAACAATCTACCATGCTGATTCACTGTACACTTGACACACTTGCTTGTTGTTCATACATAACACCCTAATGCTCCATACCTTTTCCTACTAGAAAGTGAAAGCTGACTTCTAGGTATTTTAACTTTCTCTTTCAAAAGCCATCCCTGAACTGCATTCTTTCAGAAGGTTTAGTGCAGTTTCCTTTACATTGCCACTACCACCATGCAAAGCAAAGCCTTCATTATTTGATGCCTAAATCTGTGATAACATTCAGGTTTCTAGTCATGTAATTCACCTTTACTATGCTTACAGATTTATCTTCCCAAAACAAATCTTTTAAATTGCCTTTGCTACTTTAAAAGTCTTTAGTGGATCCCTAGTGCTTACAGTACAGAAAAAGTTGACTTTTGACCTGGTACACAAGGTATTCAACCACCTATCCTCTTTCTACTTTTTCAAAATTATCTTTTAATATTTCCCTTAACAAATTTTGGTAGCCATCAAATTACCTGCCAAGATAATTTTATATTTGTTCCCTTCATAAGGGAACTTCCCAATGTTCTTCTCTGCAAATGGTGTACTTTTCCCATTCTCTCTATTAGTTCTTATTCTCATTAAAAACCATCCCGGCAGGGGGCCTTCCATTACTCTGGAAATGGTACTGACTTGAGTACCCATCTGGCTTTTCTTGCCATCCATTCTCAAAGAGCTAACAATTACCCTTATTTTCTTGGGTACATGGCTTCCCAATACATCAGGAGAGCTCTGGAAGACCTCATGCTTTGTCTTTCTTCTTTAGATCTCAAACATAGTAATTGCACCAATGAATTTGGAAACACTTAAATTATAGGAAGTGGTGTTTTGGAAAAAATGATTTCCTCTTTAATCTAGCAAAAGTAATTCAAGATGCACAGTGACAGGACAGAGCACCGTGGTTTTTGTAGTTTCCCACTGCTTTTCATTAAAAACAGATCTCTGAATCCAAATAGGTTAGATTTTAAGGGACCCATTAAAAGTTTAATTGTCAACAATGCAAACATCTCATTCTTTATAATGTCCTTTTTAATCCAGGTGACAATGTGAATAAGCATTAAGGGATATACATTTGGAATTTTAATTTAGTGAAGTGATATTTTCACTTAAACATATTAGCTAATACAAAAATCAAATTATTCTGGCAATTATGTAAAATGTTTGCATACACAGTCTCTGTGTTTATATCACCCTGGCCCAGTTAATTCATGGTCCATCACCAGTTTGCAAAGCATACTTGAGGCAGCACTGATAGAGTCCTCTGATTTTACAGAGGAGTCAAATGAGACCCATTGTGATTTCTAATTTATTTTGAGCTCTTCCTATGTACCAAGCACTGATCTAGAGTCTTTACATATGTTACTTACTTTAGTTCTCAAAAAATCCTATTTAGATTAACACTATCATTTTAGAGTTGAAGAAATTGATGCCCAAAAATAGGACACGCATGATAATATTTCAGCACCAAACTTAGGGATAAATAACTATCTTTATTCTGTTCCTATGTTAAACTTAAAACACAACTTGCAATACATCAAAATCTGTCCTTTTCTCCAGTAATCAAGTCTGGAGTAAACAAGCATAAATTCGTCCATAATTTCAGATGTTAGACTATCAGTCTTGGAATTTGGACAGCTTATGTTCATCTTGATGGTTTCGTACATGTCAGAAGAACATGGAAAACAAGAGTAGACAGAAAAAGTTAAGAGAAGAAATCATTACTATTAGTTCAAACCCGGATGTATATGGACAAGGATCAGAGATGCAGTGCCTTGCATGTTCCATCCACCACGCAGCTGTGTTCGCATTTTTCCCTGCTAATGTTCATTCCAACAATTTAAACCATCAGTGACTTGACTTTGAGTTCTGTTGTTTCATTTATTTTAGAAAATGTTTTCTAGTGAACATCTATGGTAGTGAATGCTTATTAAAAATAGCAAAATATTAGGCCGGCGCCGCTACTCACTAGGCTAATCCTCCGCCTTGCGGCGCCAGCACACCGGGTTCTAGTCCCAGTTGGGGCGCTGGATTCTGTCCTGGTTGCCCCTCTTCCAGGCCAGCTCTCTGTTGTGGTCAGGGAGTGCAGTGGAGGATGGCCCAAGTGCTTGGGCCCTGCACCCCATGGGAGACCAGGAGAAGTACCTGGCTCCTGCCATCGGATCAGCGTGGTGTGCCTGCCGCAGCGTGCCGGCCGCGCCAGCCATTGGAGGGTGAACCAACGGCAAAGGAAGACCTTTCTCTTTCTCTCTCTCTCTCTCACTGTCCACTCTGCCTGCCAAAAAATCAAAAATCAAAAATAAATAAAAATAGCAAAATATTTGGAATATAGTCTACTTTTGTTTCAAAAAAAAGAATAAAAACACAAAATTTAAGTAAAGAAAGCATTTAGACACTGGGAACCTACCTTAAAACAATAATTTTTCTAAACAAAACACATAACCTTAAATATGAAAGAAAATCTCTGATGTATAAGAAAAGCAAACAGGGTTTCAAGACAACTGTCTAGACAATTCAAATAAAAGTTCTCAAAAGGTCTCATTAATTGTCTCATACCACTGCTTTATTAGTCTATGGAGAAACTCTAGTGAATGCTAAGTAATGACTGCAAGTATCTATTATTAATAAGCATTCTATCAATTTTTAAACTTAGAAAGCAATGAGTCAATAGAACCCTGAAGGCATGAATCAACTGATTAGATGTATTTAAATTCACATTCTTTTGTCTTTATTCTCAATTCACACAAATGGAAAATAACTGGTTAGCAAAGCTTCAGATACTAAGGCAGCTCTCAAAGATTTTTTTCCAAAATCCCTTTGGTTTATATATATATATATATATATGTATATATATATATATATATGAGTGTGTGTATCTCTCTGTGTGTGGGTGTGCATTTGTATTCAATGGTGTCACTTTTCTCAGGGGGTTTTGTATTTCTCCAACAGTACTTTATTCTGTTCAGTTTGAGCACCTGCTATATTCACTGGACACTGAGTCCAGGTAATTGAGAAAAGTAATGAAAAATTTGCTTCTAATTGGCAAAGACCCAATTACCACAGTCTTTGTGTAGTTATTCACTAAGCCATGAAATGCAGAAGGAAGAGCATATTTGCAGTAAAAAAAAACTACTTACTTTTGTTGTTTTGACACAGTAAAATTTACATGACATTGTGAAATATGGAAGCAGAGATGCCCAGTAAGTAGCGTGATATAAAAATGTCGCTGAAGACGAATACCGAGGATTTAATGATATACAGATGGAATTGCAGGGATTAGTGCCAATAAGATCACCCCTAACAAGAGTGGGAAGAATGGGAATGAAACAGGGATCTAAATGGAATCCTAGAGGATGGCGATCTTAAACTTATGAGGCCATCTATAGCTATCCTTAAAAATTATTTATTTATTTGAAAGGCAGTGAGAGAGAGAGAGAAGCGGGAGAGAGAGAATCTTCCCTCTCTCCGCTGGTTCACTCCCCAAAGAGCTGCAACAGCTGATGCTGGGTCAGGTTAAAGCCAGAAGCTTTATCCAAGTCCTGTGGGTGTCAAGGACCAAAGTATTAGGGCCATATTCCACTGTTTTCCCAGGCCCGTTAGCAGGGACCTGCATAGGAAATGAAGCAGTCAGGATTTGAACTGGTGCTCACATGGAATCGGCACTGGCATTGCAGGTTACGGCTTAACCCACTGTATCAAAACACTGGTCCCATGAGGACAAGAGCTGATCAAGTCACTGTTTCTCATAGTGTCCATTTCATGGTTGATGTACAATGTAATACTTTATCCATTTTAGTATTTTTTTTTGTTCTAGTACCATTGGTTGAACTCTGTAATTAACACACAATTATTCTTAGGTGTTTAAATTTTAACTGAAAAGTGATCCCTGTTAGGAATTTGGAAAACATTATGTTGAGTGAAACAAGCCAATCCCAAAGGGACAAATACCACTTGTTCTCCTTGATAGGTGACAACTAACTGAGCACCAAAAAGGAAACCTGTTAAAGTGAAATGAACACTATGAGAAACGGTGACTTGATCAGCCCTCACCCTGACTGTTGATGAGCAACTTAATATGGTATCCCTCTTAGTATTTTTTTTGTTTGTTCTACTTAATACTTTTGGTTGAATACTGTAATCAATACACAATTCTTCTTAAGTGCTGAAACTTAACTGAAAAGTGATCGCTGTTAAATATAAGAGTGGGAATAAGAGAGGGAAGAGATGTGCAATTCGGGACATGCTCAAGCTGACTTACCTCAAACGGTAGAGTTAGAAACATACCAGGGGATTCGAATTCAATCCCATCGAGGTGACATGTACCAATGCCATCTCACTAGTCCCAGTGATCAATTTCTGTTCACAATTGATCGTAATGATAGGACTAAGAACCAAAGGGATCACATAAACAAGAATAGTGTCTGCAAATACTAGCTGATGGAATCAAAAAGAGAGAGAATGATCCAACATGGGAAGTGAGATACACAGCAGACCCATAGAATGGCAGATGTCCTAAACAGCACTCTGGCCTCAGAATCAGCCCTTAAGGCATGCGGATCCGGCTGAAATGCCCATGAGAGTATTTCAGGCATGGAAAGCCTTTTTCCCCCCACTCTGGGGAAAAAAAAAACCTAAATGAAAGATCTCTGCGAGTGAGATCCCAGTGGAAAGAATGGGTCATCAAAGAAGGAGGTACCTTTCTCTGAAGGGAAGGGAGAACTTCCACTTTGACCATGGCCTTGTCTAAAAATGATCAGAGTCAGTGAACTCAAAAGGCTTCCATAGCCTTGGCAGCTCATGACAAGAGCCTAGGGTGATTACTGATGCCATAAACAAGAGTGTCAATTTGTTAAGTCAACAACAGGAGTCACTGTGCACTTACTCCTCATGTAGGATCTTTGTCCTTAGTATGCTGTACATTGAGATTTAATGCTATAACTAGTACTCAAACAGTATTTTTCACTTTATGTTTCTGTGTGGGAGCAAACTGTTGAAATCTTTACTTAATGTATACTAAACTGATCTTCTGTATATAAAGAGAATCGAAAATGAATCTTGATATGAATGGAAGGGGAGAGGGAGTGGATAAGGGGAGGGTTGCGGGTTGGAGGGACGTTATGGGGGGGAAGCCATTGTAATCAATATTCTGTACTTTGGAAATTTATATTCATTAAATAAAAGTTTAAAAAAAAAAAAAACACCGGTCCCTTTCCTTCATTTTTAAAGGATAGCTTCACTGGCAAAAATATTCTTGGTTGGCATTTTTTTTTTAAACTTGAGTACATCACCCCACTCTCTTCTGGCCTGTAGGGGTTCTGTTGAGAAGTATACTATCAGTCTAATTGTTTTCCTTTATATGTAACTTGATGGTTTTCTCTTACCTTCTTTAGGATTTTCTCCTTGCCCTTAATTTTTTACAATTTTTTTAAAGATTTTTTTTTTATTTATTAGAAAGACAGAGTTACAGAGAGAGGTAGAGACAGAGAGAAAGGTCTTCCATCTGCTGGTTCACTCCCCAGATGGCTGCAATGGCCAGAGCTGTGCTGATCCGAAGCCAGGAGCCAGGAGCCTCCTCCAGGTCTCCCACGTGGGTGCAGGTGTCCAAGGACTTGGGTCATCTTCTACTGCTTTCCCAGGCCACAGTAGAGAGCCGGATTGGAAGTACAGCAGCCAGGAGTAGAACCAGCCCCCATATGGGATGCTGGCGCTTCAGGCCAGGGCTTTAAACCGCTGTGCCACAGCGCTGGCTGCAGCTTTTGACAATTTGACTACAATATATCTTGGAGATGATTTTCTTTTTTTTTGGTTTAGTCTGCTTTGTGTCTTTTGAGCTTCCTGTATCTGGATGGCCATGTTTTTTTCAAGATTATTTCATTTAGAAGGTTCACAACATCTTTTTCCTTCATTTCTCCTTCAGAAATTGCCATAAGAAGAATATTTGATTGTTTAATGTTCCATATTTTACATAGGTTTTTTGCATTCTTTTTAATTCTTTCCTCTTTATTTTTGTCTGCTTGGGTTATTTCAAATGTTGTCCTCCATATCAGACATTCTTTGCTCTACTTGCTCTGTTCTGCTATTGAGGCTCTCAATTCTATTTTTTATTTCATTGAAAGATTTCATTTCTCCAGGCCAAACTAGGAGCAGAAGCTTCTTTTGGTTCACCCACATGTGTGGCTGGGGCCAAGCACATGTCCCATCTCCTGTTTTTTTTTTTTTTTTTTTATTATTATTTTTTTCCCCAGATCTTTAGCAGGAAACTGGATTAGAAGTGGAGCAGTCAGAACAAGAACCAGTGCCCAAATCTGATGTTGCCCTCTCAGGTTGCAGCTTTACCTGTTATAGTACAATGCCAGCCACTATGAGGCCTTCTTCTATAAATGTTTTGTTCTGTCAAAAATATTTATATTGTATTTAATACACACACACGCCTGTGTGTGGTTTTCATATATGTGTGTGTGTGTGTGTGTATTGTCTTTCCAAGAGAAATTTGACAGTGATTTCAATCCAACTTTCTGTTACTCTGACAATTCCCACTCAGTGATATGAGATTTTTCTATATACCATTTTTCTCTCAGAGAGGGGGACAATTTTAGCCTCCATCCCCTCTCCAACTGCATCTCTGATATATTTGTACTTTTTCCTTTCCCTGTGGAATCTGAAAGAAATTCTTTTGGGCCTTTAACATTCACTTTGTACTTTTTTTTTTTTATTAATAGAACTAGGCTTCATTAGCATTTTTTAATTTTCTTTTTCTCTTTTAATTTAAATACTTTTTAACAGATTCAATGTTTTTTGTATTACAAGTCTAAGAACATATTGATATTCTCTTTATCCCTCCCTCCCGCACTCCTTCCCAGCCTTTTTCCTTCTCTCTGCCTTTGTTTTGTTTTTGAGATAGCATATATTGAATTTACATCACAGTAAAAAGGCTTAATACTTCATCAAATAAACAGTTTAACAAGTAATAAGCAAAAAGTCCCTAGTTTAGTATAAATATAAACAATGGCCATAAACAGTAATTGAATGGAAAAATGACTATTTCGCCCATATACAGTAAATTTTAAAGCAATCATGGATCTTTAAAACTATAGCAGTATAACATTGTTAACCATTGGTTTGACAAAGATATAGAACAAAATTTTAGAAAAATATATGTGCAATGATATGATACACACGATATTTATTTCCTATTTCATTTTTTTTTTTTTTTTTTACATTTTAGCTCACACATATAAGGGAGAACATGTGGTATTTGTCTTTCTCTGGATCTGGCTCATTTCACATGATGTCTTCAAGTTTTACCATTTTGCTACAAATGGTAGAATTTCATTCTTTTTTATAGCTTCTAATATTCCATTGTGTACATGTACTATTTTCTTTATCTACTCATTAGATGAAGGACACCTTGGTTGATTCCCAATTTTGAATATGGTGAGTAGTGCTGCTATAATTATAGTTGCGCAGGTATCTCTTTAAAGTCTTTTAAGTGTTCACCCAATAGTGGGACTGCTGAATCATACGGGAAGTCTACTTACAGTGTTTTTTTTTAAGAAATTTCCACACTGTTTTCCACAGTGGCTACATGAATTTGCATTCCCCCTGTAGGGTATAAGTGTTCCCCTTCGTCCACATCCTCACCAACATTTATTACTCTTGGTGGTTTTGATTTGCAGTTCCTTGATGGTTAGTGATGTTGAGCATTTTTTCATATATTTGCTGGCCATTTGTTGTTCTTATTTTGACAACTGCCTAATGAGGTCCTTTGCTCATTTCTGACTGGACTTTTTGTTGTTGTTGCTGTTGTTGAATTTTTTAAGTTGCTAATATATTCAGGATATTATTCTTTGTCAGATAGGTGTTTTACAAATATTTTCCCATTATTTTAGATGTCTCTTCACTCTATTGATGATTTCCTTCTCTGTGCAAAAGCTTATGGATTTAATATAGTCCCATTTGTTTACTTTTGCTTTTATTGCCTGTGCTTTGGGTGTCTTGTCCAAGAAGTTGTCACCTACAGAAATGTCTTGGAGTATTTCCTCTATGTTTTCTTCCAGCAATTTCATAGTTTCAGGTTTTAAACTTCAGTCTTTGTGGGTTTTTAATGTTAATTGTTGCCTACTGTGAGAAGTATGGATCTAATTTCATTCTTTACATCCAGTTTTGCCAGAACCATTTGTTGAAGAGATTACCCTTACTCCATTGTGTGGTCTGAGCACTTTTGTCAAAAATCAGTGGAATGCATGTATGTGGATTAATTTCTGGGCTCTCAAAGCTATTTCATTAATCTATGTATTGGTTTTTATGCCAGTACTATGCTGTTTTAATAACTATAGGTTCGTAGTATGCTTTGAAGTAATGTATTAGGACACCTTCATCTTGATTTTTCTTGTCCACGATCTCTTGGGCTTTTCTGGTGATTCCATATAAATTTTAGAATTTGTTTCTCCAATTTTGTAAAGAATGCCATTGGTATTTTGAAAGGAATTGCACTGAATCTGTAGATTGCTTTAGGTAGTATTCACATTTAATAACATTGATTCATACAATCCATGAGAAAGGCATATCTTTCTATTTTTTGTGTCCTTGATGATTTTTTCATATTTGATCATTTTCATTGTAGTGATCTTTTACTTCTTTCATTAACTTTATTCTTAAATATTTGATTTTTTGTGGCTGTTGTAAAGGGGATTTATTTCTTGATTTCTGAGTTCATCATTAGCATTACAAAAAGCTATTGTTGTATGTTTATTTTATAACCTGCAACCTTACTGAATTGGTTTATCAATCCTAACAGCTTTTTGGTGCTGTGTTTAGGTTTTTCTATGTACAACATCATGTCATCTGCAAACATGGATAATTTGAATTCTTTTCCAATTTTGATGCCCAGTATTTATTTATCCTCCCTAATTACGCTGGCTAAAACTTCCCGTACTGCATTGAATTAGAGTGGTCAAAGTGGACATCTTTGTCTTGTTCCAGATCTGAATGGAAATGCTTAAGTTTTTACCAATTCAGTATGATACTGGCTGTTCTTTTGTGGTATATGGCCTTTATAATTTCAAGGAATGTTTCTTCTACAACTAATTTGTGGAAGGTTTTAGTCATGAAGGGGTGTTAAATCTTATCAAATGTTTTCTTTGCATCTACTGAAAGGACCATATGATTTTTGTTCTTCATTCCATTGAGGTGATTTATGATGTTTATTGATTTGAGAACATTGAGCCATACTTGCATCTTGCATTTAGGGAATAAATCCCACTTGATTGTGTTGTAGGTTCTTTCTGATGTGGTTTTGGATTTGATTTGCGAGTATTTTATTGAGAATCTTTGCATCTGTGTTCATTAAGGATATAGGTCTGTAGTTTTCCTGTAGCATCTTTCATTTTGGTATCAAAGTAATGCTGGCGTGGCTGGCTCTGTGGCGTAGCAGGTAAAATCGCCACCTGCAGTGCTGGCATCCCATATGGGCGCCAGTTTGTGTCCCGGCTGCTCCACTTCTGATCCATCTCTCTCCTATGGCCTGGGAAAGCAGTAGAAGATGGCTCAAGTGCTTGGTCCCCTGCACCCATATGGGGCACAGCTCCTGCCACTGTGGCCAATTGGGGAGTGAACCAGCAAATGGAAGATCTCTCTCTCTCTCTCTCTCTCTCTCTCTGCCTCTCCTCTCTGTGTAACTCTGACATTCAAATAAATAAGTCTTTAAAAAATAAAAATAAATTAAAAAAGTAATGCTGTCCTCATAAAAAGAGTTGGCAGAGTTTTATCCTGTTCAATACTTTGGAATAGTTTGAAGAGTATTAGAGTTACTCCCTCTTTGAATGTTTTTGAGAATTAAGTAGTAAAGCCATTAGGTACAGAACTTTTCCTTGATGGAAGACTGATGGTTACTGCTTCACTCTCATAGCTTGTTATGTCCCTGTTTAGGTTGTCCATATCTCCTTAATTTAATCTTGGTAGGTTATATGAGGCCAGGAACTTATCCATTTCTTTGAGGTTTTCCAGTTTATTGGCACACAGTTCTTCATATTAGTGTGTTATGATCCTCTGTATTTCAGTGGTGTCAATCGTCTCCTTTTTCATATTGAATTTTATTTATTGTTTTTTTTTCTTTGTTTGGCTAGAGGTTTATCTATTTTGTTTATCTTCTCAAAAAACAAACATTTTGTTTTGTTCATCTTTTGTATTTTCAGTTTCATTTATTTCTTCTCTGATCCTTATTATTTCTTGACTCCTGCTGATTTGTGGTTTTGTTTGTTCTTGTTTTTATAAGTCTTCAAGATGCATTATTATATTTTTGAGTTCAGAAGTGTCTCCCTATTTAATGTAAGCCTTCATGCTATAAACTTCCTTATTAATGCTGCTCTTGCTGTATACCACAGGTTTTCATATGTTGTTTTCATTTCCATTTATTTCAAGAAAGTTTTTGATTTCCTTTTTAACTTCAATGACCCATTGACCACTCAGTAGCATGTTGTTTAATTTCCAAGTGTTTATAAGTGTTCTAATATTATTATTCTTGTTGATTTCTAGTCTTACTCCTTTATGGCCTGAGAAGATACCTGGTATGGGTTCAACCTTTAAATCTGCTGATTGTTAGCATTATATGTGACCTATCCTTGAAAATGTTCTGCATACTGATGAGAAGAAAGTGTGTTCCAGAGCTGTTCAGTAAAATGTCCTATAAATGTCTGTTGGGCCCATTTGCTTGTTAGTGCACTTCAACTTCAATGTGTATTCATTTATTTTCTGTCTGGATCACTCGTCCATTGTTGACTGTGGGTTACTGACATCAACAACTATTAGTGTATTGGAATCTCTCTGTTTCCCTTTAGATCTAACAGTATTTCCTAAATATATCTGCGTGGTCTTGGGTTGGGTGCATGTAAGTTTATGATCCTTAAGTTTTCTTGCAAAATTGAACATATTATCAAAATATAATGTCCTTTTTTATGTCTTCTTACAGTTTTTGATTTAAAGTATGTTTATCTGATATCAGGATAGCTATGCCTGCTTGCTTTTTGTATTTATTTGCATGGTAGATCTTTTTCCAACCCTTTACTTGCACACTGTGTATATCTTTGTTTGTGAAGTGAGATTCTATAGGCAGCGTATAGTAGATCATGGTTTTCTTCTTCTTCTTCTTTTTTTATGCATTCAGCCAACCTAAGTCTTTTGGTTGGTGAATTTAATCCATTAACATCAGGGTTAATATTGAGAAATAAGAACTAAGACCTATAATTTTGATGACTGGATACTGATTTGATGACTGGATACTCTCTGTGGGCCAAAGAGATACACCCAAGGATACATTTATTCCTCTTTTTTTAAAAAGATTGATTTATTTATTTTAAAGGAAGAGTTACAGAGAAGCAGGGAGAGACAGAGAGATCTTCCATCCACTGGTTCACTCCAAAATGACCACAACTGCCAAAACTGGACTGATCTGAAGCCAGGAGCTTCTTCTGGGTCTCCATATGGGTGCAGGGGCCCAAGGACTTGGGCCATCTTCTACTGCTTTCCCAGTCCATAGCAGAGAGCTGGATTGGAAGAGGAGCAGCCGGGACTTGAACCAGTACCCATATGGGATGCCAACACGTCAGGGGGTGGTTTTACCTGCTATGCCACAGTGCCAGCCCCAATAACACACTTTTGATTGAGTTTAGAGCTGTGTTTTCCCAAGTATTTTGTTTCCAAGCTCAAGTCAACAAAAGTCCTTACCTTTTTCATCCCTTTGCATCTCAAAGCAATAGATAATCTCTGTGTTAGTCTATCCTAACAAATATAAGAGGATAGGAGTAAAATAAATGCCACTGTATTTTTTTCAACTTATATTTAATAAATATAAATTTCCAAATTATAACTTTTGGATTATAGCAGTTTTTCCCCCCATAACCTCCCTCACACCCAAAACCATCCCATCCCCCACTCCCTCTCCCATCCCATTCTTCATCAAGATTCATTTTCAACTATCTTTATATACAAAAGATCAATTTAGTATATACTAAGTAAAGATTTCAACAGGCAGCACCCACACAGACACACAAAGTATAGAGTACTGTTTGAGTAGTAGTTTTACCACTAATTCGCATAGTACAACACTAAAAGGACAGAGGTCCTACATAGGGATTAAGTGCACAGTGACTCCCGTTGGTGATTTAACAATTGACACTCTTATTTATGACATGAGTAATCACCTGAGGCTCTTGTCATGAGTTGCCAAGGCTATGGAAGCCTCTTGAGTTCACCAACTCCATTTTATTTAGGCAAAGCCATAGTCAAAATGGAAGTTCTCTCCTCCCTTCAGAGAAAGGGTACCTCCTTCTCCAATGGCCCGTTCTTTCTTTCCGCTGGGATCTCACTCACAGAGATCTTTCATTTAGGTCATTTTTCTTGCCACAGTGTCTTGGCTTTCCATGCCTGAGAAACTCTCATGGGCTTTTTAGCCAGCTCCAAATGCCTTAAGGGCTGATTCTGAGGCCAGAGTGCTGTTTAGGACATCTGCCATTCTATGGGTCTGCTGTGTATCCCACTTCCCATGTTGGATCGTTCTCTCCTTTTTAATTCTATCAGTTAGTATTAGCTGACACTAGTATTGTTTATGATATCCCTTTGACACTTAATCCTATCATTATGATCAATTATGAACCGGAACTGATCACTTTGACTAGTGAGATGGCATTGGTACATGCCACCTTGATGGGATTGAATTGGAATCCCCTGGCATTTTTCTAAAATGCCATTGTATTTTAAAGGTTGTGAGAGAGAAGAGAGGAAAGCCACATTGTGCAATTGCCGAAATAAAAGAGCAAGTCATGGGTATTTCTAAAAGTTTAATTCCACTTTAAAGCATGTAACAACTTTCCTACTACTGAGCCACAAACTGTGAATGGGCTGTAAAATATAGTGTTGAGTTCTCTTTATGAGAAGTCCTATATTAATAACCATTAGAATGGTCAAAGAAAATATTTCTATGAGTAAAAAGGCAATAGATATTTAAGGCCCTCATCTTTACTAATTGTAAATATTATGTGTTTACATTTGTTAAATCAGCTCATATTCACTTCTCATTTATTCAGAATGGGTCCATAAAATTTATTTATCAAATAGATTGGAAAAAATTCAGATGCCTTTTACCAGTTTATATTAAAGGAAATTTTCAAAGGCAAATGTAAATTTTAAATATTGAATTTTTTTCAGAATTGGCTGTAGAACAAACCATACTATTTCCTAAAGGTTCTACAAAAATGAAAAGCTGTATCTCAAACAGGCTTATCCTCTTGACATAAACTTTGAAGTTCTTTTTTTAATAAAAAGATACACACATTTATTTGAAAGGCAGACCTACAGAGAGACAGGGAGGGACACAGAAATAGAATGCAGTATTTCATCTGCTGATTTTCTCTCCAAATGACTGCAAAAGCCAGGGTTGGCCTAGAGAAGCCAGGATCCAGGAGCTTCAGTTGGGACTCCCATGTGGGTGGCTGGGGCTCAAGTACTTGCACCATCCTCTGCTGCTTTCTCGGGTGCATTAGCAGGGCTCTGGATCAGAAGTGGAGCAGTTGGGACTCAAAGGGACACTTATGGGATGCCAGTGTCACAAGTGGCAGTTTAACTCACTATACCACAATACTGGCCTCCATCAAAGATTTTAAGAAAAATGGTCAAAAAGAGTCTAGACAAGTCATAAAAATAACTTTTTGCATATCTTCAAGTAGAATAAAATAAAAATGATCAGCCAGCTAGCATGTTCTTAAATGTTATCAGAAATTATAGTTTTGTCTTTGTGTGTGTATATTTCTTTTTTTTTAAAGATTTGTTTATTAATTTGAAAGATTTACAGAGGTAGAGAGGAAGAAGGAAAGGCAGGGAGAGAGCAAAGGAGGGGAGGAATGAATATTTTCCATTTCTTGGTTCACTCCCTAAATGGTCCCAACAGCCAGGACAAGGCCAGGCCTAAGTCAGGACCTAGGATCTTCATCTGGGTCTCCCATAAAGGTACAGGGGCCCAAGCACTTGTACCATCTTCCACTGCTTTCCCAGGTGCATTAGCAGGGAGCTGTATCATATGTGGAACAAACGGGACTTGAAGCAGCACTGTTGGTGCAGGCAGCAGCTTAACCTGCTAAGCCACAGTGCTGACCTCAGAAATGGGATTTTAAGTGGATATTGAGCCTAGCTCTTAAGATGCCAGTAACTCATTGTCAGAGAGCCTGGGTTCAATGCCTGGCTCCATCTTCTTGATAATGAAGACCTTTGGAGGCAGTGGTGATGTTTCCAGTGGCTGAATCCCTTTCACCCAAATAAGGGACCTGGATTGAGTTACATGGTCTTGAAGCAGCCCTGTCTAGGCCCAGCCACTGTGAGCATTTGAGGAATGGGCCAATGGATGGAGGTTTCAGTTTGTCTTTCTCTACATAAACCCTAAATACATATTTAATGATTTTTAGATTTATCTCAGTTTATCAATGTTAAAATAACTACAACAAAAAAGTGCTTTGATTAAGCCCAGCTCCACAACCAACCTTTTGCTTCAAGCAAAATATTCTAGCTACAAACTTGGGCAGTCCTACTAAGTTTCAGGAATAGCAGAAACTTAGTCGTTTCTTCCATTATGTAGTGATGAGAAAGAAAAGTAAGAAAGCAGTAAGATGATTACCAGACCCTGGGGTGGTTAGAAAATGTGTCCCCTCCACAGCATGGCTGACGGGTCAAGAAGTAGGTGATTTGGAGCCTGAATGAGCTGCTCCCCAGCTTTTTGGCCCTGAACAAGTACTAAATCTCTCTAAGTTGCAGTTATCTTTTTTTTTTTATAATAGAGCTAAATATATACCTCATGTGTTTGTTTTCTGGGTCAAAAGAAATAATAGGTATAAAGGGAGGCACATCAGAAAACATTGCTGCATTCTATTTATTTTTACGATTGCTGTCACACTGCACAGAAAGAACTTCTACCGTATGTAAAGTGTTTGGGAGACAGACCTGAATTTCAGATTTTTAAATTACTCACAGGAAAATTGTCAGGAACATATTTACTCTAAATAGTAATCATGGATTATATGTACTCAGATGGAGGTTCAAATAAAACAACATAGCATTATCCTGAAATGTTTCTTGTTTATGGACTCTCTGGAATGTCCACTATTAGGAACATTTTGAACTCAAATTACATGTTGTTCCTTTCCTGTGTATCTACCATGTATCTTCCTAAGGGCATAAAATACTCTCATAACTTTTATTCTCAAACATAGTAAACCTCTTATAATTCATTGGCAATTACATGGCAAGAGTAGTTCAGATGCTGAAGTCAGGCAGTGGGTAAAACTGTTCAGAATCTGAGCAACAGTGATATTGTCATTGTACATTTCAGGTATGAAATATTCATCTCAGGACACTAAAATAATGGTGAGCCCATTACATAGGCTGGACATTCATAACCTCAACTACTTAACACAGTGAACACCGAAGCTCCCCAGCTGAGGCCGCAGCACTGCAGAGTTGTCTAGTGCATTCTCAGTATGGAGACCTGGGAATCACTTACTCCACTCTTGACATTTCCTTCCGTGTGGAGAGTGCCCCTGTAGCCTCATATCCCCAGTCTCTCACTGTTCCCTTACTCATTCCCAAAGAATGATTTGGTCCAAAGCTTTAATGAGTTTGGAATGAAGAGCTGTGTGTGTATAATCCACACTGCCCTTTCTCTTGGGAATGAGTAGCCTGCAGGCAGGAGGCATAAACTCTGCTACACTCCTCCCAGTCTGGAGCTCCTTGGTGCAGGGCACTGGGAAGACCTTCCCCAGGCCAGTGTGCTCCGACCTAAGGCTGAACTTGCCTACACAGTGAAAAACTCACCACTAAAAGACATCACTAATGTCAGTTGTAGGATCTGCTTGTCCTTTGACTTCTCTGAGGTTTCAAAGTCTGGTGGAAAATACAACTATTGTTCATTGTGTCCTTTTAACTGACACAGTTTCTACTTGTGATTCAGTCGATTTTAAGGAGAAGAAGAACCTTTGTTAAAGCAATGACAGTTAAGATGAAATTCTTGTTTTTAAGGAGATTATGGTTCAGTAAGAAAGCAACACATAGGGGTTGGTGCTGTGGCACAGTAGGCTAAGCTTCCGCCTGAAGCCCAGCCATCCCATATGGCTGCTGGTTTGTGTCCCGGCTGCTCCACTTCTGATCCAGCTCTCTGCTAAAGGCCTACGAAAGCAGTGGAAGATGACTCAAGTGCTTGAACCCCTGCAAGCACACGGGAGACCCAGAAGAAGTTCCTGGCTCTTGGCTTCCATTCAGCCCAACTCTAGCCATTAGGAGCATTTGGGGAGTGAACCAGCAGATAGAGACCTTTCTCTCTGTCTGTCTCTAGCTTCCTCTGTAACTCTGCCTCTCAAATAAATAGATAAATCTTTTAGAAAAATAAAAAAGAGAGCAACACATATAAAGCATATCAATGTGATGTGGCAGATGCTATACTACTGACATGTCCATACCAATCATTTCTACAATTTTCTTAACATCACTTATAGGCACTGGCTACAACTCTACCCTTTTTTAGGAATGCACAGCACACTGCAAAGCAAGTAAAAGGAGTTGTGATAAGAATACTGTAAAAAGCATTGTAATTGGCCAGCACCGCGGCTCAATAGGCTAATCCTCCACCTAGCGGCGCCAGCGCACCGGGTTCTAGTCCTGGTCGGGGTGCCGGATTCTGTCCCGGTTGCCCCTCTTCCAGGCCAGCTCTCTGCTGTGGCCAGGGAGTGCAGTGGAGGAAGGCCCAAGTGCTTGGACCCTGCACCCCATGGGAGACCAGAAGCACCTGGCTCCTGCCATCGGATCAGCGCGGTGCACCGGCCGCAGCGCGCTGGCCGCGGCGGCCATTGGAGGGTGAACCAACGGCAAAGGAAGACCTTTCTCTCTGTCTCTCTCTCTGACTGTCCACTCTGCCTGTCAAAAAAAAATTTTTTTTTAAAAAGCATTGTAATTTAGAAAACAAATCCAGTCATTTGCAAACCACAGTATTCTTGGAGTAACAAATTCTATGAGCTGTCACAAGGACACAGAAAGTTTTGGAGCTACACCAGAAGTTTTTAAACTCCGCTCTGTAGAGTTCCTCTCAGGTGAGGGCATTCATAGAGTCTTACAGGAGCTCAAGACCCTCTAAAAGCATGAACGTAATGTCCACACCTATACTAGTCACAATTTTATCCTATAAAGGAATTCTTCAAAAGAGAAAAACTAAAGAAATAAAGTATTGTGTAAGAACTCACTGTGTGAAGTAGCAGGTGATAAGAGATAAGGATGGAGTGGGAGCCACACACCAGGCAACCCGCCTGTAGTGTTTGAAGCTAGTGATTCCCACATTTTGTTGCACACTGGATTTGCCTGGGTATCCTGGGAAATAATGATGCTTACATCCCATCTTCAGGCCCTCTGATTAAATTACTGTGGGTCTGATCTGAACGGGGAGATTTTTGAAAGCTTCCAGGTCACTAGTATCCAGCAAGTCAGAGAACCAGTGTCTTATGTAACAGAGGAGCCATCTGAAAAAGCTGAATTCACTTCTTGAAGAGGTTCAATCTGTGTTGTATTAAAGTCTGAAATCTAACATAGCTCCAAAAGAAATTAACATGACTTAACACTACATGCACATTGGTTAAATTCCAAATTATCTATGCACAGTTAACTTGTACAGGACAAGCATTGATATCACTTTCCACTTGTGGCACATTTATATGACATAAATATGGCATAGAGCTCAAAAAAATGAAAGAATAAGGCCAGCATTGAAGTGCGGTGGGTTTAGCCACTGCCTGCAATGCCGGCATCCCATGTGGACCCTAGTTTGAGTCCTGCTTGCCTCACTTCTGATACAGATCCCTGCTGATGTACCTGGGAACTCAGCAGAAGATGGCCTGAGCCCTTGGGCCCTTGCACCCACCAAGGAGACACTGGCCATAGCAGCCATCTGGGGAATGAACTATTTGATATAAATCTGTCTCTCCTTCCCTCTCAGCAACTCTGTTTTCAAATAAGTAAATAAATCTTAAAAAAATACTAAAAAAATGAAAGAAGAAAATAATCAACCAACCAACTTTAAGAATAATAGGACCCACGTAAGCAAGGCTGTCAGCATTTTAAAAAATCAATAAATTGGACATACTACACAAACTGCAAAAATGTTAAATGGTTACATCAACTTTTGTAAAAGATATTTGGCATAAAAAAACTGAGCAAACAAGAAACAGAAGAGAAATTCCTCATCTAGATAAAGAAGATAAATACCACTTGCTTGTACTACATAAAATTGTTGGATTTTACCTATTATTTAAAAAAAAGAGAGATTTCTAAAGGCAACCCAGAGGAATCCTTAATCCAGTTCTTCATTAGAAGAGATGTGCAATTCGGGACATGCTCAAGCTGACTTACCTCAAACGGTAGAGTTAGAAACATACCAGGGGATTCCAATTCAATCCCATCAAGGTGGCATGTACCAATGCCATCTCACTAGTCCCAGTGATCAATTTCTGTGCACAATTGATCATAATGATAGGACTAAGAACCAAAGGGATCACATAAACAAGAATAGTGTCTGCAAATACTAGCTGATAGAATCAAAAAGGGAGAGAATGATCCAACATGGGAAGTGAGATACACAGCAGACCCATAGAATGGCAGATGTCCTAAACAGCACTCTGGCCTCAGAATCAGCCCTTAAGGCATGTGGATCCAGCTGAAAAGCCCATGAGAGTATTTCAGGCATGGAAAGCCAAGACACTCTGGGGAAAAAAAAAATGAAAGATCTCCACGAGTGAGATCCCAGTGGAAAGAACGGGTCATCAAAGAAGGAGGTACCTTTCTCTGAAGGGAGGAGAGAACTTCCACTTTGACCATGGCCTTGTCTAAATATTATCAGAGTCAGTGAACTCAGGGGGCTTCCATAGCCTTGGAAACTCATGACAAGAGCCTAGGGTGATTACTGATGCCATAAACAAGAGTGTCAATTTGTTAAGTCAACAACAGGAGTCACTGTGTACTTACTCCTCATGTAGGATCTTTGTCCTTAGTGGGCTGTACATTGAGATTTAATGCTATAACTAGTACTCAAATAGTATTTTTCACTTTATGTTTCTGTGTGGGAGCAAACTGTTGAAATCTTTACTTAATGTATGCTAAACTGATCTTCTGTATATAAAGAGAATCGAAAATGAATCTTGATGTGAATGGAAGGGGAAAGGGAGTGGGAAAGGGGAGGGTTGCGGGTGGGAGGGACGTTATGGGGGGCAAGCCATTGTAATCCATAAGCTGTACTTTGGAAATTTATATTCATTAAATAAAAGTTTAAAAAAAAAAAAAAAAAAAAAAAAAAAAAAAAAAAAAAAGAATAATAGGACCCAGAGAAGCTGGCAGAACCTCAGCAGAGAAAATCACAGACCTTCTTCTGGCAAACAGCATAGCCATTTATAGAGTTGTGTGTATCAGTACTTATCATTCCCATAGATTTAGACCAGTGTACTGGCCTCCCAATAACCCAACCCCCAGTTTCAGTCCACTACCATTTGCTGAAGTTTAAATATACTCTGGCCCACTTGAGAAGGGAAGAAAAATATGGAGAGACTTGGGGACATGATCTATGTCCACTGATAAACATGGAACAAGTTGAAGATACTTTACTTAGTAAAGAACAAGTAATCCTCAATAAAGGGAAAAGAAAATATTGAAAGCTTATCTGTATAGAAATGGACTAATTTATCAAAAATGCTACACAATTTGAAAATTGTACCCAAACACAATCATAACACAAAGAGCATATGAGTTCCTCATTGGTGCATGCCCACTAAATGTCAGTGGCATTTCCCATTCACTACAACAACCAAAACACGTGTGTGCTTCCAAACGCATAGAGAGTTGTACAGTAGTATCACCCAGCTTAGACCCCCTGGATACATCAAGTAGCTGCTATTAATGGATGACTGCATGCATGCTTACATGTGTATTTCTCCTTTTTTTTACAAGCCTGCCATAAAAAATGAATAAGAGAGTTTTACTATCAAAAATACTGCATCAGAAGAGGCAGGATAGAACTGGTTCTGGAATGAAAAAAATTTGGTATGGAATTCTGAGTTCTCATGAGGGAAATTTATTTTATCTCACTGAGTGTCAGTTTATTGAACTGTAAAATGAGGGCAAATTCATACCTACCTGGAAGATTTACTTTGAAGATTAAATGAAACAATATTCATAGATAATCCAGATGAAGTTTGTGGCATTATTCCACACCTTCAAAAAGTTCAATAAATATCAGTGATTATTGTTTTTGCTGTTATTATTATGTTGCTCATAATTTTTCTTTATAATATTGCTGCCAGAATTCCAGTTTTCCTCTCATTGACATTTAGATGTGAACTCCATATATCCAATGATTCAGCAGAAGTTCTAAACTAATGCTGTGACTATCAGACTTATTGTGAACATTTTAAATCTTCTGCAGGTGTATCTTGAAATGCTGGGAATAAACTGGGAGCCTTCATAGATTCAAAAGAGCATGTAAGAGACAGAGCAACTACAAGGAGCCTGCAATGCACACACACACAGCTACCTTCTACTTAAGGTCTATATTTTCTATATTTTCCCAACAACTGAGATCTCTCTCGCCTCTGTCATTGTCTTCTTTCTTGTTGTTTTTTTCTTTCTCCTTTCAGAAACTTCAAATACTTTTCTCCTTCCTGGTGGCACATGTGTAGCAGCTATCTGGGCACCCTGGGGAGGAGTGGTTTAATGATGAGAAAGCCCTGACACATCATGCGGCATGAAGTCTTTTCAGCACTTCTTATCAACTTTCCTCTTAACCTGAAAGGTTTCCTTCTGTGATCATCTCATGAGTAGACACAGAGAAATAAACACAGGCCTCCCCAGTCATGTCTCCCAGAACGTGTTCCTTTTCTTTTGTATTTATAACACAAAAAGGGAAAAAAAAAAAAAAAAAAAAAAAAAAACAGAATAAAGACTGCTGGAAGGATTGCAGGGAGTACTGTGCACTGACACCAGAAGTTTCCTTGAAGCCTCAATTGCAAAACTCACCGGCTTAAAAGATAGCACCTGAGTTCCTCCGAAAGCAGAAACTTCAATTTAGACACAGTCTCTGAGTTAAGATGGTTGTGACTTAATGTTTTTCAACTTTATGATAGTTTGAAAGTTAGCAGAAACTGATTCTCATGCTAGTGTTACACTGTATGATACTCTGTCCTGTTTGGCAGCAGCACCAATGCGACTGCAGAGAGCTGCAGCCCACAGTCAGCCATGCAGTCAAGAGAATAAATAACCAATTCTGGACTCGATAGTGCACTGTTCTCAGGAGATTATGTGAGTCATTCACTACTTCATTATGAATAGGCTTTGTGTTAGATCACTTGCCCAACTGTAGGTTAACGTAAGTGGTATGAGCATATCTAAGACAGGCTAGACTAAGTGATGATAGTAGGTTAGGTGTATTAAACACATTTTCAGCTTGTGATATTGTCAATTTACATTCGGCTTATTGGGAAAGTAACCAAAAGTAAGCTGAGGAGCATCTATATCTTGATAAGTTTCTTGGGAATGGAAGTTGAGACGTGAAAGAAAGAGTTGAAGAGATCATAAAAGAAAGATGCAGCTAAATCATTCAGGATAGGAAAGTATGGGAGTGTAGGTGGGGCAACAGAGAATAGAGGATAGAGAATGAGAGGGAAGAGAGAAATCAATGGGGAATGAGAAGAGCAATAGGAGGCTGCAACCTGCAGACGTTCAGGTAAGTGGAGGTATATGAGAGGTACACATGAGTCAGACTGACCCTCTACATCCTCATTCCATTCGTAATCCACTTTTTTCTGCCAACGTTTTGAATGAAATCCAAGCTTTCAATCTTTTTTATCCCTCCCATATATCTTGTGAGAGGGATTGTAAAGAATGCACCAGCAACACCCAGAAGCAGTGGAACACTATAATATGAGGGCCTATGTTTGGGTCTCTAAGGACTGACCTGCCCAAGAATGAATATTGCCCTTAGTAGTGCTGAGAGTGGAGATGCAGCAACAGTCAACAAACTGACTCAGGGTGGACATAAGATTAGCCTACTTTTCTCCAAATGGCCAAAGAAGTGATCTTAGCTAGGGGAAAGGAAGGTCTGAGTTAATATCTCTGACTATTAATCTCAATAAAAGATAAAAATATTCTTATATCTGCCTTCCCTATACTCAACTCTACTAATATTCTTTGCTGCCTGAATAGACCATGTGCGTTCAGTGTCAGGGTCTTGACCTTACTGACCCTCTTCTTCAATGCTCTTTTTGGAAAATGGCTCCTCTTTGTCATTCAATGTTTGGCTTAAAAATTTGAGACAGACCTCCTCAGTCCATGTATCTAACATCCCTCCCCTCCCCAGTCCAACTATTTTAAATCATATTGTCATAGACCTTCTAATTGTATTTCATTGAATATAAAAGGCCATCATTTATAAGATGCAGCAATATTTTGTGCCTAACAAAATTAAATGTTGTCAATTAAAGAATGACACAGCTTTTTTATTATTTGTAATTATGTTAGTACACTTAAAAGGAAATGCTTTTTTAGATATGTAGATATTTATTTTTATCATATCTTCATAATATATAGATTAGAATATATAAATTATTGTTTTTTAATAAAATATGAAATTACAGTAGGTCATTCTTTCAAAAATGAATATTAGCTTCAATAATATCAAAATTAGGCCCTACTGCACTGTTTTTGTCCTTTCTGCAACTACAATAACTTTTTGCTCTAATGCCAAGTCATATTGCAATCTCAAATATACTCAGAATGGAAAACTCAACCTGTGTAATACAAACAATGCACACAAAGCAACTGAAGGGGAAACACCACATTTCTCTTTGAACAAAGTTGCTCAGAAGCAAAAAATAACAACTATATTATCATTTCTGCTTGGCCAATGGTGGGAAGACACCTTTAATTACAAGTGGCATCTGACTTCATTGCAAAATATGAAAAAATGTTATATCCTAGAATCGGTGAAATAAGCTAAGTGTTTAATTATTTAGTATATCTCCCAAAGTTCCTCTATCATTAATATATAAGATCTCTGCGTGACAGCAGGTATCTTCTATGTTCCTTAAGCCTAGAACATAGTAAATTCTCAAATATATTTATTCAAAGAGTGAGATGTGTTCTCTCTCAAAACTGGTGTTTTGCCATCTCAGGTGATGTAGACCAGGAAAACAGATCTACACACAATTTCTCTGTTAACTTACAAGTGGCATTTCTGGTGTAGTAACTGTGCCTTGAAGGTTTGCTATCATCAATGAGAAGAAACGCTATCTACACTCCTTAGACAGAGACAGTGTCCCAGTGTATTCTTTTATGTATCCCTGATGGCAATGAACTGTAAATGAAAAAGGGATGTTTGGTGATCTACTCTTTGATGAGATAACCTCTAGGATTAAACTGTAATTTAGGATACTGGTGAAGTGGAGATAAAACTGACAAGAGCAGCACTAAGAAGAATCTTTGGATGTCTGTACCAGAGAGACTTCATTAAGACACACACACACACACACACACACACACACAGAGTCCCCTTCAGGTTCAGGAAATCTAGAGACTTAAATACTATCCGACATGGGGAACATGCCAAAGGATAGGAAAATATCAGAAATTCATGCAGTTTTAAATAAAATGCTCAGCTTTTTATGCAATTATATAATATTCATATCACCCATTCTTAGGTCAGCTATTCATTGTTTCATTAACACTGTTTGGTTTCCTACATTACAGTTACCTGGATAAAACTACTGGATAGCTAAGAGTTCTTATCAAATACAATTATTATGCATCTTTCTTTTTCAAAAAACTCTTTCACAAGTATCATCATCTTCACATACACATCCCCAGATAAATTTCAGATGATTACTATAAGAATTCCTCATTTTCCATATTTTCCTACCTTGCGTAGGCATGTAACAATTGCTTACCTACTTTCCTGTAGATAAACATGAAATGCTTTGAGATCTCAATCCGGATTCCCTGCAGCTTCATTCACAACCTCTTTATCTAAGGACTCCTCTTTCATGAGGATTTCTTCCTTGTATCTACAAATTGTATTGCATTTTCAATTTTCCTATGTTCTTTATACTCTATACCCTGAGTAAGGCAGGCTTATAAAACTATTCAGTAAAGAATGCAAACAAATTAGCTAGTTACTACAGATAATATAGATTTTTCTAACACTATTGAATATCATTCCTTAATCTAGATATTTATGCTGCCATTGAGACTATCATACTCTCTTCAGCTAACCAATGGTTAGTCTAAGATGCAAATATAGACTGGATAAAGAAATTATGGGATATGTACTCTTTAGAATACTATACCGCAGTAAGAAACAACGAAATCCAGTCATTTGCAACAAAATGGAGGAATCTGGAACACATCATGCTGAGTGAAATAAGCCAGTCCCAAAGGGACAAATACCATATGTTCTCCCTGATCGGTGACGACTGACTGAACACCAAGAGGGAAACCTGTTGGAGTGAGGTGGACACTATGGGAAATGGTGGCTTGATCAGCATAGCCCTGACTGTTAATGAACAACTAAATACATTATCCCTCTTAGTAGTTTTTTTATCTGTTCTACTTAATATGACTGGTTTAGATCTGTAATTGATGCACAGTTATTCTTAAGTGTTGAAAATTAACTGAAATGTGATCCCTGTTGAACATGGTGGTGGGAATGGGAGAGGGAAGAGATGTATAATTTGGGACATGATCAGGCTGACTTGCCCCAAGTGGTGGAGTTGGAAGCATACCAGGGGATTCCAATTCAATCCCATCGAGGTGGCATGTACCAATGCCATCTCACTGTTCCAGGTGATCAGTTTCAGTTCACAGTTGGTCATGGTGAAGGGACTGGGAGTCAAAGGGAGCACATAGACAAGTCTAGTACCTGCTAACGCTAACTGATGGAGTAAATAAAGGGGAGAGTGATCCAACATGGGAAGTGAGATACTCAGCAGACTCATAGAATGGCAGATGTCCTAAATAGCACTCTGGCCTCAGAATCAGCCCTAAAGGCATTCGGAGCTGGCTGAAAAGCTCATGAGAGTATTTCAGGCATGGAAAGCCAAGACACTCTGGAAAAAGATCTCTGCGAGTGAGATCCCAGTGGAAAGAACAGGTCATCAAAGAAGGAGGTACCTTTCTCTGAAGGGAGGAGAGAACCTCCACTTTGACTATGACCTTGTCTAAACAAGATAAGAATCGGAGAACTCAGAGGGCTTCCATAGCCTTGGAAACTCATGACTGGAGCATAGGGAGATTACTGATGCCATAGACAGGAGTGTCAATTGGTAAAGTCAACAACAGGAGTCACTGTGCACTTACCCCTCATGTAGGATCTCTATCCTTAATGTGCTGTACATTGAGATTTAATGCTATAACGAGTACTCAAACAATATATTTCACTTTGTGTTTCTATGGGGGTGCAAACTGTTGAAATCCTTACTTAATGCATACTAAACTGATCCTCTGTAAAAAAAAAAAAAAGAAATTATCAATTCCCAACTTGACTCTCACTGGGATTAAACATGACAATAGGTCTGCTCTGATTTCATCATCATTTAAAAAAATCATCTATTATTTTTCACTTTATGTTTCTGTGTGGAAGCAAACTGTTGAAATCCATACTTGATGTATACTAAGCTGATCTTCTGTATATTAAGATAATCGAAAATGAATCTTGATGTGAATGGAAGGGGAGAGGGAGTGGGAAAGGGGAGGGTTGTGGGTGGGAGGGACGGTATGGGGGGGAAGCCATTGTAATCCATAAGTCGTACTTTGGAAATTTATATGCATTAAATAAAAGTTTAAAAAAAAAGAGTATAATTAGAAGATTAGTCAAAATTAAGCATGCTTCCTTAATACTACATCTACCTCTCCATTATATTCTGAAAATACAACAATGTAGTTGCATAACATTCTATGTCATAACTGTGTTAGGATAGGATATACTGTGTTGAAGTAACAAAATAACCTTGACATCCTACTAGTTTTAGTCTGTTTCTTGCTCACATAAAATTCAAAGTTGTTTTGGTGATTGCCTCATAGCTCTAGCAAACATCAGGGTTGCAGCAGTGAGGGGAAAAGATCAAAGGCAGAGGTGTACTGATTCTTAAATCTCTTAGCTCACAACTGACAAAAGACATTTCCATTGCTGTTCGGTAACTAGAATTTGTTACAACAAATCAGTAAACAAAGAAAAACCCATAAAGTAATGTTTAGCCCATAGTAACTTTCAATACTTTTTTACCATTTTCATTGTATTTGTATATTTTCCGTTCATGGCAATTATATTAATATATCAATATGTTATAATTTCATTATTATAAGTACCTCATTATTCTTATATGTAAATATAACTTTTTCCAAATGAATTGATTTTGAATCCTGGTCACTTTACAAGATTTTTTGAGTGAGGAACATTGGGAGCTAAGGAAAAGATTTTCCAAATCCTACTTGAATAAAAAAGATTTTCAATTTCACCCTTTACTAGTTACTACAACAATGAAGAAATATGTGTTCTTACAAATATTAGTCAACCTTTATCACTCATTTTAATCATAACACTTGCATTACCATATATTAGTGATAAAACATGAAAATAGAATTTTTCTCTGCCATTGTAATATCTATTGTGCACCTACCAATAAAAAGCAATGAATGGTTATAACATTCTCAAAAGCCTCATAAAAAGAAGTCACTCTAAAACTCTAGAGCAGGTGGGCATAGATTCATATATTCTCTAACATATTTCCTGAAAATCTACAAAAGGTATGTAGTGTCCAACAATTTTTTTTTACTCTTCAAAGAGTTAACATGCAATACTTGTATATTGTTATGGGGTACCATGTAATATTTCAACACATAATTCCAACATAAATTGATTAAATCAGGCAAAGAGTATTTCCATTTCATCTTTTTTTTTTTTATTTGGTGATAACCAGTTCCTCTGTTCCAGTTCTTCATATAGTACATAATGTTTTAATGTGAAAGATTGTAGCTCCAGTATGCTGTGGGACACTAGAATGTCTGCCCAACCCTCTCAAACATAACAGCCTAGACTCCAGGCATTCATACTTACCTGAAAATATCTAAAATATCTTAGGAAAGCAACTTAAAATAATCAATTTCATAAATGATTTTATTTAATTTGTTTACAAAAGAAGTAATTATTAAAATGTGTCAGACTCTATTTTCTGTCCACAATATAAATGCAAAAGGGTATTTTCCCTTAATTTTATAAATTTTATACTCAGATACCTCTGTCCTTTGATCTCTTATCCAATCTATTAGCTTTGTTGATCTCTCTCCAAAATAGTCTAAATCCATTTAGTGCAGTCCATCCTCAAGCAAGGCTCTATTATTATTTGCTTGGGTATCTTCAAGTGATTCTTAAATAGTTTGTTCCCACTCTTAACTCATCCTTATAACCTCTCCTCCATAATCTATTTCCTCTCTGACAGCAAGCAACCAAGTTGGTTTGTCTAAAATTCTCTAATGCAACACATTTGGACTGCACTTAGAATAAAATCTAGTTCTTCCTACAAGATCCACTCATTTACCATCACCCTCATTCCCACCCACCATGTGTATTATTAGTCTCCTACTTCTCCTATAACACATTACCCCAGTATTAGTGGCTTAAAAGAGCGCACATTCATTCTTTAACTGTCTTGAAGCTCAGAAGCCTGAAATCAGGGTGTTCTAAGAGGCAGGCTCCCTTTAGAGGCCCTGGGGAGAATTTGTTCCTTGATTTTTTCAGTTTCTGATGCCTACCAGCATTCCTTTGCTTGGGGCTGCATCACTGTCATCCACTTCCATGTTCACATGATTTCCTCCACTTCTGTGGCTCTTCTCCATTTCTGCCTGTTTCTCCCTTTGCCTTCCTCTTATAAGAACAATTCTGCTTACATTTAAGTCCCACATGAATAACTGAAGGCAATCTCCTCATCCCATGGCTTTAACTTAATCCATCTGCAAAAACTTTACCATATCCACATGATCTGGGGATTAGAGGCTGACTCAATCTAACAACCATGCTGGATAATATAGACTTTCCATGAACATTTTGAAGACTCATACATAAAACACCTAGAACATTCCTTGGTACTACTGTGAGAACTCAAATAGGAAGATTAAGTGACTACTGGCACCCAATAAATTGACATCAACAATATCATTCTACTTTGAATTAATATATTAAATATATTCACCAGGAACATATCTGGTAAAATGGAAAATACCAAGCAGGTACCACATTGGTTACCTCTTAACTGCTAATATGGCCCCATGTTAATACACAGATATGTGTGGTTCACCCCCAGCTTACTCCTTGTTTCACCTAATGATTCTCTGGCAACCACATGAATTTATGTAGCATTAATCATTACTATCATAGACTAATGAAATAAACAGGAAACATGAAAATAGCAATTATAATTTAAAAAAATTTTTTTCATCAGGGAAGCCTGATTTATTGCCTCATTTCTCCTCTATTCTCTTCCAGAACTCAAATTGGCTCTATTCCTCTCAATTTTCCACTAGGATGTACTGTTTGATCCCCATGCTTTAAAAAATGGAAAACCAATATGTTTTCTCTAATATTTAATATTTCTTGGCCACAATATAAACTAGAAGACCAAAAATCATGGTAAGGAAAATGACAGCTTAAATTTTAATATGATTTTATGGCTAGATCTATTTTTCTATGGGTGCAATAAATGGGCAGAATCAAATGAAAGTAGAGATAGGAAGTTACTTAATGATCTCAAAATTTACAGGCAGAATGTATAAGGTGGTTGTCATGTTTGATCTTATGTGGAAGGACACAGTTCTTCTCATAGGCACCATCTTAATGCACAGGGAATGACAGACAGTGCCAGAATATGCCCACGGCTAGAAAATTCAAGTTCAGGCCAACCCTGATATTAGAAAAGCTTCAAAAATTAGATATGGGACTGAGCACCCTTTAGCTGATATCCTAAAGCCTGTCTCCATGGTCTACTGTAACAGAGGCCAGGAGGAAGAGGAGCAAGCTAGGCAGAAGGAACATAAAGAAAAGCTGTAGGCTCAAGTGATAGTGTTTTACAGAGTGATCTGTCATCAAAAGGACCCAACAAGGCCAGTCCACCCCCAAATAGCACCCGTTGTTAGTGGAAAGCTAGGGAATTGAGCAAACAGCTGTCACAAAAAAGCCAGCGTTAGAGAGCCCTGTCTACTCTGCCAAAAGCCAGGCCACTGGAAACAGAACAGCCCCGAGACATGAAGGACTTCAAGTCAGAACCGCATATTCTTTTGGCCTTAACCTGAAAAAGCCCTGCACTCTGCCTGGTTCCCAAGCTGACCATTTCTACAGAGGGAACAGATCCTAGGGTCACTCCTGACATTGAAGAAGGGACCATGATTTTTTTTTTTTTTGAAATATAGTAGCCACTTTTTTTATGTTAGCATCCTATTCAGGCCAAGTCTTCTCCCAGGCCACCAGCTAATGGGAGTCATACATGTACGTTTCCTAAGGTGGTCCACCTCTCAATCATAATGTCTCTTTCAGTGCCCCATGTAAACAGATAGGTCTGGGTCTCACACATCCTGGCCAGGTCTTAACATCTACTCAATTATTATTAAGCCTGAAAACCCCTCCTGTCAATTCTTACTTGCCTTTAAACGGGTTAGCAGACAGGGTGTAAGGTAATAGCTAATCTGGACAGTGTTCCACAAGGATTTATAAAAATCCTACACCTATTTTGAGAGACCCTTGTGGAGGAACTAAAAGAACAATGTCTTGGGGGGGGGGGGTGGAGAAATTATCTAATATGTAGATAATTTGCTAGTCTATTCCCCAAACTGAGACTCCAATTTTGAGCATTTGACTGGCACTCTTCACTTGCCAACAGAAGTTGGCTACTGGGTATTCAAAGAAATACCCAGTATCTTTGAATAAGCACAACTGGTTTGTCAGGAAGTGAACAACTCAGGGCTCATCCTTACCTCTGAGAAAAATACAATGGCCCCAAGAGGATACAGGCCATGTAGCAGATTCTTACTCCTACAATATTAAGACTGCTCTGGCATTTTTCTAACAGGTTATGGATATCTAGGGCATGGAGAAGGAGCAAAGCCCCTACATCAGGGTCTCAAGAACAAATCAGCACAGGGACCCCTCCTTTGGGAAAGAAATCAAAACACAGCCTTCCTCCAGTAAAGGGCTGACTAGGGTTCTTGCTATAGGATTGCCCTTCAAAACAGGAATGTATTCGAATCTAGAATGCTAACTGCTGCCCAACTGCTGTGTCATGCTCTATGCAAAATTTTTTCTTGGTACTCTACTACTCTACATATGTCTCTAACACTCTCACGTTGTCTCTAACAGAATAAAAACTGATCAGCTCCAGATGGTTATGGAGCAAGACTTCCACCCTGCACTGTTGAATGATGTGACCTGCTTTCTGTACTTAAAAAGATAATTTTATTCCAAGGCCAACCTCAAACTCCATAGAGCAGTCATCAAAGAATACACAATAAGCTCTACCTCAAAATGCCAACTTGAAGAAAATACAGAAGACCGACCTTCACCCATGCTACCCCATAAGGTTATGAGTTACTTCTCTTGAGAGGGGAACATTAAGGCATCTAGGCAGACATTAGCCTATGCGTGTACAAGGAGCTAAAGAAAATGGTAATTTTTTTTAAGAAAATAGGAATCTTTGTGTGGTTTAATGAGGGAAAAAATGTAGAAGAAATGTCTTGTCCTTGTTTGATAACCTTGTTTGGTGGGTCTTTTGTGTGTTTGAAGCAGGGAAGAAATGCAGAAGCAAGGCTGACCAGCAATTACAGATCTAAAGTACTGCTTTTGTTCAATAATCTTGTTTGGCAGGTCCCAATCATCTCCCAGGGACAGCTTAGGGAAATTTTAGGATTCTCCTAAGTTTGGGGGAAATTTCAAGAACTTCATATCCAGAAAATTCTCCATCCAACAATTTCCCTGAAGAGGGAAGGGGAAGAGGAAACAGAGGGTCCATCCCCACATTCATAAACACTCAAGTCTGAATACAGACTGGGCTCTCTACAGTTTCCTAAGAAGCCCCCTGGTCTGTCAGGTGTACTCTCTTCACTGAACTTGGCTAGCATGCTAACTGCTTAAAAAAAGTTTCTATGACTCTTTATAAGCACAAACTCAGATCTGTGTGTCTTACACATGCAATGTCATCTTTGGAGTACTATACACTTCCAAAAAAATCAAGCAGTGGACTACATCTATTAAACAGTCTTAATTTTTTCTTCAGATTCTATGCATCCCAAGGACATCATCCCTGTTAATCATAGTTAGAATATCCTAAGTATACTATTAAAAGATATGTTTGTGTTACATTAGAAAAATTATCATAGTACAAAACCTAATTTCAAATTGGTAACAATACCTTTCAAAAAAGCCAGTCAATTCACATAACACAGCCCTGAGAGCACTGGGTATGAAAGGTCACACTGAGGCCTTAATCATTTGAGGTTTTTCAGTCTACAGGATAATATAGCTATTCACCCATCTTTCAATTCACCCATCTTTCAATTACCAAGCACCTCCAATATATCAGGCCAAGTTCTAAGCTCTGAGATCTCATACTGTATGTCCCCAGAAACAATCATTATTTTTTGTTAAGCCAATATCTTATTTATGCACAATTTGGTTCTAAGAAGAAGCCAAACACATTCATTTAGGTAAAAGGAATTTGAGGGCAGACACAGAAGCCTCCTGGAATCCAATGCAGTGTGTTGAATGAGGTCTCCAAAGGGCTAACACTCACATCTCAAACTTGGAAACTACATCACCAGGTACTAATGGCCGCATATCTGCAGTCTCCTTTCCTGAGGCAACAGATCAAGGGCAGAGATCCCACTTCTCTCTCAGCAGGGGCTGTGGTTAGACTCTCAGAGGAGGGTCACTGTTGGGTATGAAGCAGGTAACCGACCATTTTTCTGTTATATTAGGAATTAAATACAAATCATACTTAGATGACATAATATCCATAAAACACTCAGCTGGATACATGGCACAAACCAAGCTCTAAATAAATAAATGGCTACCCTTTTTGTAGCTATTATACCACATATTGTTAGATGTTAATGGGAATGTAACTCCAAAGGCCCCATTTAGGGGCATTTAATCTCAGTAATATGAGTATCTGAGAAGAGTGAGGATTACACGGATAGTATGTGTAGGCTCTGGGGGAAGAGGGTATTCCAAAAATGGTACAGTACATAAGAAGTTACAGAAGTGAGAGGTAACATGGTATTTCTTAAAATTCCAAGTGGCTTAGTGAAACAAGCTCAGGGTATATGTTTGTACAAAGACAGGGTAAGATGTGGCTTGAGGGGTTTGAAGAACTGGGGCTTAGAAAGCTATTTGTTGGCACTGAAGAACTTTAGAAAACAGATCTGAACTCATTTCTACTTGCTTCTGCACTGTGGAGGATGGTGGACTAGAAGACAGTGGGAAATGGGAAACCTCACTTAATCGGAGTACCACACCAAGCTAGATGGAGTACTAAAGGGAAATGTCCTTTAAAAATGGGTAGCAAGAATTTAATTCTGTACTCAAGGAATTTGAGATGTCTGATAGACATCTGTGAAGTATCTATATAGGAACTGAAGATAAAGATCTGAGGCCAGGAGGGCTGGAGGAAATTGATGAAGAGTAATAAAAAATATGAAACACACATACTAAGCTTTATGACGATACAGAAGTTGAGCAATCAACTCTCTGGAATCTTGGAGTTGGATGCTTAGAGAATGAAACAATGGCTGACTCTGGACGGAGAGAGCATCTTTGGGTTATCAGGTGATAGGGGATATGGAAGAGAGAGAAGAACATTTCTATAACAGAGATTCCACACAGGAGCAACTCTGTAAACCTTAGCTTTAGAGTCTGTAAAAGGAGAAAATCAAGCACCACTTAGCTCTCCCATAAGCAGAAAAGACCTGAAACTGTCACTCTGATTCAATCCTTGGAGACTGACTGGGCAAGAGAGTCAAGGCTATACTTGACTGAATGATCTAGCTATTGGCCCATAAAGACTGTATAGAAACAAAAATGAAATATCTCCCATATCACATTTGCAGGCTTCTAGGTAAGTGAGACAGATTGAACAAGTGTGTTTACATTCTTTTCCTCACAAAATCTGCAAATCATAATATTCCACCATAAAAAGATAAGTGATGTCTACAATGGACAAATCTATTTACAGTAATATATGCAAAAATAACAAGAAAAATGCCAATTAAAGTAAAATATCAGAGTCCTCCCTCTGGGAATTGAGACTTGTACATAAGAGAGTTTGAATGGATCTGTTCATTATTATAATTCCTGTGGGTCTTCTGTTTGATTTTTAAAACTATACGCATGTATTAATCTGAAAACATGAATATTTTATAAATCACAATCTGGACAAACTAAAAATGAAGATTAGATTCAACTTGAATATAACTTTTCACAAATACACTTTTTCCAATAGTAAGTAACACAGAAAGCATGATTGTGCCACATAAATCTATGTCACTATTTGCTCTGCAACTGTGTACATCGTACACAAAAAACACACTGTCATCTCTTTTATGTTTGCTTGAAGATAAAATATAAAGAATTATTATTCCTGTGAGACTAAGTACTTTTATAAAAGATTTAATTATTTGGAAAGCAGAGTGGCAGAGAAGGAAGAATTTTCCAGGCATCTGTTCATTCTTTAAATGCCAGTGACAGCCAAAACTGAGCCAGGCTGAAGCCAGGAGCCAGGAAGTCCAACCAGGTCTCCCACTTTGGTGTCATACCCCAAATATTCGTGCCATCACTGCTGCTTCCCAAGTGCATTAGTAGGAAGCTGGACTGGAAGCTGAATAGCCAGGACTTGAACTAGCACTCCTCTATGAAAGGCAAGTGTCCCAAGTGCAGACGTAACCCACTGTGCCACAATTCCCAACCCAGACTAAGCACTTTTAAGAAACATTCAAACATTTATGTCAACATCCTTAAAAATTTTATCATCACAAGTTAACACCAAACATCATAAAATTTTACAGTCATAAATAATTTCAGAATGTAACTAGTCCAATGTCCTCATTTTCCATGTGGGTAAAACTAAGCACTCTAATAGAGAATTTTCTAGAAGTTCTACAGCTCATCAGTGGTTGCACTGAGACAACAACCCACGGTTCCACTGAGAACTTAGTGTTTCTCAAGCACTCATCTTTTGAACACTCTGTCCATTACATCAATGGGCCACATAAAATATTAACAATTTTGTCAATATGAAGTATATTTTAATTATTTAATTGATACATAATACTTATATATTCTTATACATGTGATATTTTGACATCCACAATGTGTGATTAACAAATCAGGGCAATTAATATATCTATAATTTCAAATATTTTTCATTTCTTTTTGGGATCTTTCAAAATCGTCTCTTTATTTTGATATATACAATAACTTGTTGCCAACGATCATGGCCCTACTGTGCTATAGAACACTAGAAATTAATCCTCCCAGCTATAATCTTTGTACCCTTTGACCAACCTTTCCCTTTCCCTTTTTACGATTCTCAAACTCTGTCAACCACAATCATACTCTTTATTTCTATGAGATCAACTTTGTAGCTTCCATGTATGAGGTAGAACATGAAGTATTTGCCTGTCTCTTTGTGGGTTATATTTCACTTGGCATAATGTCTGCCAGGCCCACCTATGTCTGTTGTTTAGAATTTCAGTAACAAAAGAAGATCTTTAAACTTTGAGCCAATAGAGAACTGCAATCTAAATGAATAAAATGCTCCTGCATGCTCCTGATGACATAACAGTGACCAAGAGTCAATCCTTGCCCTTTTGTATTTTATCAACACAAATTCTAACAGGAGAAAAAGGCAGTTAAAAAAAATGGAATATACTGTGATTATTCACACTAAAACTTCACAGTGACTAGAATATATTACAATACACTGAAGTCATAAATCCATTTGCAGATAGCAAATTTTGAGCATTGTTTCTAGAAATAAAGCATATTTTCTAAATTTCCTCACTAGTATAGGAAAAGGTACAGTGCTGCAAAAAGTACGGGGCCCCTTTTGTATTTCAAACCTATTAATGTCAGAGGCATATTGATAGATCCCATTTCATTGCCATAGACCACCTTGATGGGGTCACTTATTTACAGTGCTGTTGACTTCCACATAACACATATTGTGATAACTGAATAATGACCTTCCATTGTACCAAAAATTACTTTACAGTGAGGTAGATCACCTCTATGTCTTTTTACTTATTGGACGTCTGAAGTGCCCTATTGGGAACTCTGTCTGCTATTCCTGCTCTCTCAATGGGCCCACTTAACACACAGCTCAAACTACTTCTAAAGCTTTGCCAATATACAAGCTAATACCTTCCCAACCCCTTTCTTAGCCAGAGTGCAGAGCTGCCTCTCTGCAGAAAAAGGGCAGTAGTTTCTTCTACTTGCATAGAAGCCAACCTCCACATCAGAAAAAGAGCTCCTGAAAGCAGAAACCACACCTGCCTATTTTGTATTTTCCACATTTAGCCAACACTTCAGCAGTGGTAAGTACCCCATCTATGTTACAGAGATTAATATTTCCTGAACACTTTCTTATTAAGAACAAATGATATAAATCCATAAGTTGTGACAGTTAATGTCCCCTAGTAAGTCTATGAGTTAAAAGAATAAAATAACGTATAGTCACCTAAATTATATTTATTGAATATAGAAAAAATGACTGATTATAATTTACATTCCAAGTCTTTTTCCATTATAGAATATGCTTTTAAGAAAACTCAATGAGGAAATCCACGTTTAAAAAATAGTTATTTTACACAGAAATTTTCATTAGAATGTGTTCCACTACATAGTTCTATTAAATAGCAAAATCCCTAGTTAGATTAATCTTGCATGTTAGTTTCTAAGACGCTATGGATCTTCAACTGGTTTAACTGAATTCTTACGTAGCCTTCTAGCCCTATGTATATTTTTGTAAAACACAAGTTCATTAGTACCTTGCTACTAATACAGTGGTTTTACTCACTGAGAGCTTATGGATGCCAAATCTCAAGTTTAGCACCAATTTCTGACCGCACACATCTGCAGGTTAACAGAACCCCCAAGCACAATGTATTTTGAAATGCATAACTTTAGTCCACATAGTCTACATATCAGGTACATAATTAGGCATGAACAAATAAGGAGGGGCCACAAGACCCTCCAACAGGGTAGAAACCAGGAACCCTGATCTCAACCAGGATCCCTCCAAAACTGTCCATGTTGCTGTTAATTTGTGTTTAAAGATTCCTGATAAAATGGGAGTTCAGCCAAACTAGAAAAGCCTAGCTTGCAGTTAGATGTATAGACAGCTCAAAGATATACAATTCCCAGCTGTCAATCAAAAATGCCAATCACGAGCATCATGACCATATCACTAGACAATACTCCTCATACTCCAGGGATAAAAGCCCCAAGTCACGAAGAAAGGTTGCAATGTGCTCTCTTTATTGGCACATTCCTCCTTTGGAACATATTTCAATAAACTTTTGCTTTATTATCCTTACTTTCATCTCTCTGAACTGTAATTCATTACTCTGTCAGGAAACAAGGATTCAAGGCAAGCTGGCCACTGCAATGACACACCTGCTTTTCCTTCTCTGTGGTCTTAAAGTGTTATTTCAAAATAAAATGGCTAAATACATATAATTTTAAATATACATTACAGTTTGCCACATATTTTGTGGTGCCTCAAAGATTTTCAGAGTTTTTTATTTTTATTTATTTTTTTATTTTTTATTTATTTGACAGAGTTACAGACAGTGAGAGAGAGAGAGAGAGAGAGAAAGGTCTTCCTTCCATTGGTTCACTCTCCAAATGGCCATTATGGCTGGCGCTGTACCAATCCGAAGCCAGGAGCCAGGTGCTTCTTCCTGGTCTCCCATGCGGGTGCAGGGCCCAAGCACCTGGGCCATCCTCCACTGCACTCCCTGGCCACAGCAGAGAGCTGGACTGGAAGAGGAGCAACCGGGACAGAATCCGGCACCCTGACCGGGACTAGAACCCGGTGCCCATATGGGATGCTGGCGCCGCAAGCAGAGGATTAACCAAGTGAGCCACAGCACCGGCCCCTTCAGAGTCTTTTTAAGAACAATTTCCAATTTCTTCTTCTTCTTTTTTTTTTTTTTACTTTTATTTGAAAGGCAGAGAGAAAGAGATTTTCCATCCACTGGTTGCCTCCCAGAGTCTGCACCAGCAAGCAAGAAGCTGCATAGGAAGTGAAAGAGCGATGGCTGGCCCTCTGAGATGGAATGCACCATCCAGAGTAGTTATTTAATTGTTGTATCAAATGTTCTCCCCTTCACAATACTTTTATACATACATGCTTCCATTTGATTCTTGCATTATCTGCTCTAGTAATACTACAGAATCATATACTTTTCAATCTACAAATGATCCAAATGGATTATATAGTAAGAGAGAGAATTGGTTTAAAAAAAAAAAAAAAAAAGGAGTGGGGCTGGTGCTGTGGCACAGCGGGTTAAAGCCCTGGCCTGAAGCACTGGCATCCCATATGGGCATTGGTTCTAGTCCTGGCTGCTCCTCTTTTGATCCAGCTCTGTGCTGTGGCCTGGGAAAACAGTAGAAGATGGCCCAGGTCCTTGGGCCCCTGCACCTGCGTAAAGACCTGGAAGAAGCTCCTGGCTCCTGGCTTCAGATCGGTGCAGCTCCAGCTGTTGCAGCCATCTGGGGAGTGAACCAGTGGCTGGAAGACCTCTCCCCCTGTCTTTACCTTTCTCTGTAACTCTGTCTTTCAAATAAATAAAATTAAATATTTAAAAAAAATAAAAGGAAGGAAGGAAGGAAGGAAGGAAGGAAGGAAGGAAGGAAGGTAGGTAGGTTGGTTCAGAACAGTGGATTCCTAATTTAAGAATCCGATGTCCCACACTACACCCCCTCAGAGAAAAACACTCATATACAAGGGGGTTAATTAACTTCTAATGGATGAAAAGTAAAATGAGTGAAAGCAACAAACAAACAAACAAAAAAAAGGGAAACAACGCCATGTTCCCTGGCAGAAATTATTATCCATTAAGTGGTGAAAGAAAGGGTTTATATGGACCCAAGCTGAAGAAGACGTAAGCTCCTCAGACAATAATGCAATCACAAACAGCAGCATAGAAGACTAGCAGGGAAGTTACATGTATATGCTATTGCTTTCAACTGGACTCCAAAAAATCTGGTGACTGCACCTGTAAAACAATAAAGTCATTGCACACATGACACTGTTGGGATCAAGTCATATTTTCTTGGTGAATAAAGAAAGCTCTCTTCCTTGAAAATCCACTGTTAACACTCTAGCCCATAACAAAGCTTTGGGTTCTTACTATGTCTCAATAAATAACCTTCTCTGAACCATAAAAAAAAATAGAGGAGAAAAAATCTCAAAGGAAACAGGAGGAAACAGGATAGACAAATGCTCAGGCTGGTGTGCAAATTAAATTCTAATTAAACTATTTGAATATCAGAATAAATATAGCACAAAATTGTAATACCAATTAGCATTTTATTTATCAGTCATTAGCATAAAACAAAGAACAAATATAACCATGTCGTTTTAATAAGGTCATAATTAGAGAAAATTAACTTTAGCACAAACTACAAAGAATGATAGCAAGATTCACATGTCAGGATTTGGGCACATGTAAAGAGATTGGGCTCACATGCAATAATTTTGTGCCTGAAAAATCCTATAAATCTGACAATCCCTTGGGCCCACCAATAAACTCTGTATCAAAAGGTATAATTTTTAAAACATAAATACACATAAGGATGTTAAAAGAAAAAGAAAATTACCTAACCTTTAATGAATTCTCAAGATTGTAACTTGGAAAACATGTGCCCTGTCTGCTTTGGAGAAACACCCTTTGATATAGATCATTCCAATGTCAAGCTCTCTTGAGAGATCAACTCAGTATTTCTTCGGCATCCATCTCTGGAAATAATACTGGCAAAAGAAGCTACGTAGCACATTCAAACCCAACAATCACTTCTACCCTCTAATGTCCCTATTGTTGTTTATGCCCCAATCATTTCTCAGTTATCCAGGAATTTGGTAATCTCTTCAGTAGAATCGAAAACCAAGTAATTCCAAATTCGGTTTATGATTTTAATGCTGAACTCCTTCCTCTCTATCTCAAGGCTATCTACATTTCTACATGCAGGTTTTTGTGATATGTCAACTGGATCATTAGTAGATTATTAGATTAGTAGATCATTAGTAGATCATTAGTAGATCATTAGTAGATTATTAACTGATCTCAAGTCATTTTAGGTTGCTGTCCCAGAGGAGACACCATGGACTGGCCAATTCATATTTTCTAGTTTCTTTCTCCCTCTCAAGTCTACCGCAACTCAACTTATATTGTTCCTCGATGGTGTGCCTCCATACTACTCAACACACCTTGTCGTTCCTAATCTATACTTCTACTTAGCCTAATTTACAAACCTGAAATGTACTGCATAAATTCAGTGTTTTAAAAAATCCTCATCTGGGCTGGGGTGAATAATGACACGCCAAAGGATAGGTCTTCATCCTAATGCCTGGACTTGTGAGAATGCCACTTATAGAAAAAGATACAACTGCATTCAGGATCTTGAGATTGTAGATTGTAGATTATCTACATGAGCCTTATAAAATGGAAGTCAGGGGTAATTCAAACACAGAGGAGAACAAGCCAATGTGACCAGAGAAATGAAAGCAGAGACTGAAGCAATGAGGCTGTGAAATGCCAATGGCCACCAGAGTGCTGAACAGATTCTTGCCAGAGCGTCTGTAGGATATACAGCCCTGCCAACACCCTGATTTTGGATTTTTGGCCTCCAAAACTGTGAGAGAATAAATATCTGTGTCCCTAAATCACAAGGGTTGTAGCAACTTTTTATAGCCTCTTAGGAAACTAACGTATCATCTGTATGGTCTGCTTTGAACCCTGCTTTCATTGGCTTAGAATTCAGAAGGGGATGCCTGACTTTCTGAGGCTGATGGTACTCCCTAGTTATAACTGTTCCAGCCACATATTGTAACACCATATTAACAAACACTACCCTTGTTAATATTAACTACAAATATTTATTTCATGCAGGAGAAGCTTTATAAGTTATATAACTCATGATACATAGAAATGAACATGAAAATGTGTGGGGCTGCCTGTACATGAAAATGTTAAATGTCATCAAACGTTTTGGTACATATTTATATATAAGTATGAGAACATATATGTAAAGTATACATTCAGAGATGATTCCACAGATATTTTAAAATCTCTATCTTAGCTATCTACTCCAAGGCTTACTAGCCACAGATGCTGAATAAACATTTGTGAAATAAATCAAAGGATTTTTTTGGAGTCTTTTTGTAGTTTTCTTATCACCATATTTCCAAGTTCTTGATTTGGCTATGTGAAAGTTGGAGACGTGATTGATTGTGGTTTAGAAAAATCTAAGGCTCTAGAGACTGCTTTGTGACTAGAACAAGAGAGAGAGAAAGAGAATTTCCAAGAAAGAAAGGCTATTCCTGTAAAAACCTCTAAAAGTGCGGAATGTTCCTCAGGCACCCTAACATGTCCAGTGCCTCCTGTGGGATTCAACATGCAATCCATCAGGCTGCAAAGAGGGAGCCATTGTACTGCAGCTCTGTCATGCTCTCAAAGGCACCTGCACTCAGGGTGTCCTAAGCGAGACCCGTAAACCATTCCTGGAACTCCAGGGAAATGATCCAGAGAAGAAAGCTGTCCTCTGAAAGCACAGTGCTTCCGACGTGTCTGTTACAGCACTGATCCCGTGGCTCACACGAAGGCGAGGCTCCAGATTTCTTGCAGAAGCTATAGAGGTTTTCCATACAGTGTAAACTTTCAGGACACGTGAAAAATAGGATATTTCCACTAATATTTTATAAGGAAAACAAATTGATTTCTCTAGCTAGCACGTAATTCACAAGATCTGCTGTAATTTTATATTTTTCTGCATTTTAAATAGTTTTGATAGGAAGCTGTAACTTCCTCTTTGGTGTAAGGAATGTTTCTATATTAAGAATTATTTGCTGTGGATGTTTTAGCAAATCACGTATTAAGATCATAATAAAACCAATATGCAATATATATGTCTAGCCCACAAATTTCTGAACATGATACAGGGGGAGCAAATGTGAATTATAAAGAGATCTTGAGACAATACTTTTAGAATAAATCATAAACCTCATGCTGCCTGGAATTCTTACTTAACTTTGGCCTTCATGACAATATCAAATCTGGCAGCTGAAGGTCTGGTTCAATCCATTTCTCTCCTTAAAGGCAGCATTTACTTTTTTTTTTTTTTTTTTTTTTTTTTTTTTTTTTTTTTTTTTTTTTTGACAGGCAGAGTGGATAGTGAGAGAGAAAGAAAGGTCTTCCTTTTACCGTTGGTTCACCCTCCAATGGCTGCCATGGCTGGCGTGTTGCAGCCGGCGCACCGCGCTGATCCAAAGGCAGGAGCCAGGTGCTTCTCCTGGTCTCCCAAGGGGTGCAGGGCCCAAGCACTTGGGCCATCCTCCACTGCCTTCCCGGGCCACTGCAGAGAGCTGGCCTGGAAGAGGGGCAACCGGGACAGAATCCGGCGCCCCGACAGGGACTAGAACCTGGTGTGCCGGCGCCGCAAGCGGAGGATTAGCCTATTGAGCCGTGGCACCAGCCGGCAGCATTTACTTTTAAGAGCAACTCAAGCTCTTCAGGGAAGCCTTAACTCCTTCCCTGATTTTAGGACATACATCCCTCCTTGGTGCCCACTTAGTTCTGTTTTCATAGCACTTCACTCTGCGGCATGTCATCTACTGGCCCCTGGAGTCTCTGAAAACAATGGGCTACATTAGAACAGAGACTCATGTCTCTTTTACTATCCTGACTCTAGCACTTCATGGTAGAAGTGAAGTACATGATGAATCCACTTAAACTCACTTTCAAAGCATTGCTTAAAAACCAAGAAAGGACGGGTGGGCATTTGGTGTAGCAGTTAAGATGCCTGCATTCCATACTACAGTGCCTGGATTCATGTTCCAGCTTTGCATCTGCTGGAGCATTTGTGCTAGCACACACCTGGGGAGGCAGCAGGTGAAAGCTCAAGTGTTTGATTCCCTGCCACCCATGGGTGACGCCTGGATTAAGTTCTGGGCTCCTGGCTTCAGCCTCTCCCAGCCCTGGCTATTGTGGGCATTTGAGGAGTGAACCAGCAGCTGAGAAAAATGTCTCTTTTTCTCTGTTTCTCTCAATCTCTCTGCCTTTCAAAGAAAATTAAAAAAATAAATAAATTACTTACATTTTTCTTGGCTATATTATAAAATTGATTGGTCTACTTTTCCAAACCAGGTAAGCTTATTTAAGGCAGCTTAAGTGTGTTCTTTTTCTTATGATTAGTTTGCATTTGCATACCTATTGTCTTTAACATTAAAGAAAGTTTTGATTGGCAAGTCAGGAATGAATTTCATGCTGGCTTCTGACTTTATGTACACTCATGTGTTTATATACAGAAAGCAGATTGCTGGAAAGCCAAGCATCCTTTGATGAAAAGGCAGCAAATGTGCTTGATCTACAACTGTGCTTGAATATGCTCCAGCAAGTGGAATACTGGAGGTCGAGATTCTCAATGAAAATTTAAAAATAACAAAGAAGAAAGAAGCAATCATTTTTAATTATCATCGTTGCTTTCATTTAACATGCTAAACAAATTATAACCGTTACATTTACCACAACTAAATCCAAACTGAACACAACTCTGATGGCAGAAAAGTAGATATAGGATGAAACAATGGCCAGGTATCAGTGAACACTTTCTTTCACTCTGGTCACCAGTCTTTACTGAGACTGACAGCTGTCACACCTAACAATAGGAGGCATCTGCAACAGGATGAACAGAGAAACAAATGAAGGGACAGAAAACCTGTATTCAAATCCAGACCCAGCCACTGATCCACGCTGTGACCTTAGTGAAGTCAATGCTTCTCTAGTTATCAACTATAAATGAAGGAGTTTGGCCCTGGACTACTACAGGAAGCCTTCCAGTGCTAAAACTCAGTAAGGTATGATGTCATCACATAAACACACTGCAGACATAACTGTTACTACCACTTGTAGTGAGATATAATTTTTATCATTTAAGGTACACTTGTATTCTGAAAAAAATGTGAAAATATCCCATATCTAATATCCAACTCATTGTAGGCATTTAAATGCCTTACCATTTATTAAAATCTGTCTGACATGGTGCTAAGAGTGTTCCACACAGTAACTACTTAATCTTCACATTTACTTTATGATATAGGGGGTTTTGTCATTGTTGTTGAAGCTCTGAGTCACCACAGGGCTTGAGCAACTTTTCAAGAATAAAATGCCAGCAAGTGGTATGGGCAGGATTTTAGCTAAGGTCTTGTTACCACGAATCATTATTCCATATGGTCTTCCATCAGGTTAGAATTTCAAGGTAATGAATTTCATTAACCTCTGCTGGTATGACTCGGATGCTGCACTGCACAATACATGCATCTGTTTACTATATTCTTCCATGTACACACTGGAAAGCTTTAACCATCATAGATGAAACAGTACTGGCTTAATTTAAAATGCCAGTTGAAAGGCAGGGGTTGCATCTTATTTGAGCTTAAAACATATAAATTTGCATTGCTATGACCAAGTTCTGAGGAAGTACAAAATCCTTATCAAGTTGTTTCATCATAACAAATTCTTCATAATATTTGCGTAAGTCACACCACAATTTTTCCATTATTTACCATTTCTGTTTCTCAAATGTGGAGAAGACTTATAGACATGTGGGAAGCAATTAAAACAGAGCCTTTCAGGCTCTTTTAAGACTTATTGTACATTCTCTCTACTCTTTGTGGAATAGTTCACTTGTTTTTCTCTTATCTATCTATGATGAACTGAATTAGGTCCCCTCACAATCAATGTGTTGAAGCTCTGACCCCCTGTGTAACTGTACTGAGAGAGAGGACGTGAGAGAGGCAATTTAGGTTAAATGAGCTTACAGTGACAGAGGCCCAAACCAGCAGGACAGATGTCAGAAGAAGGGACACAGGGATTTCTCTTCCTCCACACTTGTAAAGGGGAATGACTATGTGAGGACAGAGCAAGAAGGTGACAGTCTGCTATCCAGGAAGACAGCTCTCACCAGAAACTGAGCTTGCCAGCACCTTCATCCTGGACCTTCCAGCTTCCAGAACCGTGAGAAACAAGAGCCAGTGTCTGTTGTTGAGTCCAAGAAGTTCACGGTATTGTATTCCAGCTGCTGGAGCAGATTAATGCACTAACTCAGCAACTTTTTTCTTAAAGCAATTCATTATTAATGTTTGGATAAAGCAGTGAATTCAATATTTAGTGAGAAAAAAATTCATGCTTGCATTTAGGTTTTGCTGTACCACACAACAGTTCTGTAATTACATTAACAGGTACAGCTAGAAGACAAGTTTGAGAGCAAATACAACAGACTTCTGGGATAAATGTCCCACTGGTGGGGTAGACCTGTGTGCACAAGGAAGCAACACAAGAGCATGCAAGCATCTCACATTCATCTCTCAAGAAGCTTTAAGTTAGCCTACACAGCTAGCTGGCAAATACAGCTCCTGCGACTTCCATCTGTTCATCTGATAGATGATGTGTCCACGTGTTTCCACATTTCTTCCGAGCAATCGCAAATGACAAGAGAGGTACCTTAATATGAGGGAATGCTACAGACGTCTGTGGAGTCTGATTCTTGTATCTTATAGAATGCCCTCTTTAAGAAAAGGAATGGCAAATTCCGAATATGAGGGGCCAGTATTGTGGCATAGCAGGAAAAGCCACCTCCTGAGGAGCTGGCATTTCACATAGGTTAAGGTTTAAGTCCTGGCTGCCCCATTTTGGATACAGCTCCCTGACAATGCACCAGGGAGAAGCAGAAGATGGCCTGAGTGCTTGAGCCCCTGCTACCCACATCTGGGAGACCTGAAAGAAGTTCCTGGTTCCTGGTTTCAGCCTGGTCCAGGCCCAGCCATTGTGGCTATTCGGGGGGTGACTCAGCATATGGAAGACCTCTCTCTCTGTCTTTGTCTCTTCCTTCCTCTGTAACTTGCCTTTCAAATAAATAAATAAATCTTTGAAAAAAATATGGCCATAAAATTAGATCACAGGACCCTGTAGGGAATGGATCAAGTTGGAGGGGCACTTGAAGCTTAAGCCTCATTGGTACTAAACCTACGCTCTATCCATCTCTGCTATCAATAGTCATCTTCCTTTTGTTACAGTGTTGAGTTTCATCTGAATTGCAGTCTGCTGATGTACATTCAACCATTCAGCAAATATTCACTAGGTACCTCCTCTACACTGGAAGCCAAGAGACAAAATCTTGATCTTTACAGAATTTATATTTTTGGAGGAAGGCAGAACATAAACAAATAAAAGTAAATAATTGATTTCAGGTGGAAATAAGTGAGAATGATGTGTGCACCAGGACACACTAAAATAGTAATTGTCTTTAAAAAAATGTATTTATTTATTTTAAAGGCAGAGTTAGAGGCAGAAAAAAAGAGAGAGAGAGATTCCATCTGCTGGTTTACTCCCCAAATGGCCACAGCTGGAGCTGAGCTGATCTGAATCCAGGAGCCAGGAGCTTATTTTGGGTCTCCCATGTGGGTGCAGGGGCCCAAGCACTTGGGCCATATTCCATTGCTTTCCCAGGTGTGTTAGCAAAGGGATGGATAAGAAGTGGAGCAGCCAGGTCTTGAACCAGTGCCCACATGAATGCTGGCACTGCAGGCAGCGGCTTTACCTGCTACGCCACAGCACTGGCCTGCAATAATTGTCTTTTATTTATTTATTTTTATTTTTTGACAGGCAGATTGGACAGTGAGAGAGAGAGAGAGACAGAGAGAAAGGTCTTCCTTTGCCGTTGGTTCACCCTCCAATGGCTGCCGTGGCCGGCGCGCTGCAGCCTGCGCACCACGCTGATCTGAAGGCAGGAGCCAGGTGCTTCTCCTGGTCTCCCATGAGGTGCAGGGCCCAAGCACTTGGGCCATCCTCCACTGCACTCCCTGGCCACAGCAGAGAGCTGGCCTGGAAGAGGGGCAACCAGGACAGAATCCGGCACCCTGACCGGGACTAGAACCTGGTGTGCCGGCGCCACAGGTGGAGGATTAGCCTATTGAGCCGCGGCACCAGCCACAGTAATTGTCTTTTAAAACCACTTCTTTGCTGAAAAGTAAAAATTGTCTTCTGAATAAAATGTTTCCAGCCATGCTGGGTTGATTCATGCTGTTTCCTGACACATAGAGAGCTGTTGAAGAGATTCTGAGCTGGTTACAGTTTCTTCCTTAGAACAAGACTTTCTAATGCCTCATGCCTATTCTGAAAACTACACTTACTTAATCTTTAAAAATGGTTATTTATTTGAAAGAAAAAGAAAACTTTCATCTGGTTTACTCCCCACTGCCCACCACAGCCATGGTTGAGCCAGACTGCAGCAAGGAGCCTGGTACCTCTCAGGTCTCTGACATGTGTGACAGGACTCAGGGACTTGAGGCATCAGGAAGCTGGAGATCAAGGACTCAAATCCAGGTCCTCCAATATGCGATGTAGGCCACTCAGGTGGTGTTTTTACCTTTGCAACAAATGCTCATCCCAGTAAAATTCTTTCACTTGCTCAATTATAAGCAAAATACAGGCTGTGTCAGTAAAGGCTCCGCCATGTCAAAAGAGACATGATACTTAGGAAAAGCAGTAATGATTTCTATTTCTATTTCTATTGTATTAATCAACTTTAAATTCTGGGCTGCATATTAAAAGAGATATCTCAAATTAAAAAATATTTAATAGTATTTAATCTTCCTAAAAGTCATGCTCCAAATGTATGTTGTCCATCGTCTCTAAATCCAGGGAGACATGAGTTACTTAGTTAAAATCTCTATTGAAATATAACAGGTTAAAGACATGTGTTATACGGGAAGATTCTGGTTTTCACAAACCTGATCAGCCACAAATAGCAATTTTTCAAAATGATTAAAAGATAATATTTTCATTTCATAAGTCATATTAGGTTGTAAATGAAAAGGAACATTGATACTGGTTAAATAGTTTTCCCCATTCATGGCAGAAAAATAAGTGCTAGCTGCTATGTTCTAAATAAACTTCTCAAATACCAGAAATTTTGCAGCTAGCAAAAAGACTGCTTGGTAACCTGTGAGTTTATTAGATAGGTTGCAATGATTAAAAAAAAAGAGGAGGGGGTAGAGAGGGAGAGAGGGGGAGAGACAGAGGGAGGGAGGGAGAAAGGAAGGAGGGGGGGGAGGGGGGAGGGAGAGAGGGAGAGAGGGAGAGAGGGAGAGAGGGAGAGAGGGAGAGAGGGAGAGAGAGAGAGAGAGAGAGAGAGAGAATAGGGTTTGGCCTTTGGCCTAATGGTTAAGATGTTGGTCGGAACACCCATATCTCATATTGAAGTGCTTGGGACTGAGTTCCAACTATGCTTCTGATTCCTACTTCTGCCAATACAGATGCTTGGAGGCAGCAGTGATGGCTCAAGCAGTTGGGTCCCTGTCTTTGACATGAGAGGCCTGGACTGCATTCTCAACTTAAAGTTTGGACTAGTGCAGCTCAGACCTCCATGGGCCTTTGGAGAGTGAATCAGTGAGTGGCAACTCTTTCTGTCTCTCCTCTCTGTCTCTATTTAATCTGCCTGTAAATAAGTAAATTAAAAATAAATAAAAGAGCATGAAAGAAACCAGATGTATCAACTATACAAATGTTGATATAATAAAACATCCTTATGCTGTTACTTATCTTTCTGAAAAGTGACAGTTGATTTTAATACTTGAAACAGAAACAGAGGATTGGTTTTCAGAAATTAAAAATTTTACATTGGAAATTGATTAGTGCTAAATTGCATTGGTCTAAATAAATTATCTTAATGTTCAAGAACTGAACTGTGCAAATTAGTAATGACTAACCACATATAAGTATCAAATATTGAAATATGGTTAGTCTGAAATAAGATGTACTATAAGTATAAAATTTATACTAGGTTTTGATGACAGTATGATCGAAAAAATTCTGAAAGAAATGTCATTTTAAAATACTTGTTAGACAATTAAAATAGTTTAATAAATATTGGGTTAAATTAGATATTAACTTTATGTAATTCTTTTGAAGTTTTTATATGGATGGATAATAAGGATTTTAAATAATGTAGTATAGTACTATATTTCTCTTTGACAATGAGGGGTCTGAGTGGTAGAAGTTAACTTCAATGTCAACTACATGCTCTGACTTCAGGAACTCAACTGGGATTTGCTAATTGCAAATTACCAATAATCATGATATTTGCAAATATTTAAGCTGCACATTTGAGAAAGCTTTAAAAGTACATGGAAAATGCACATTATGAAAAAATATGCACAGATTTCAAAATTTTTGGCATCAAAATAAACTCATATTTTAATTCCGTTTCCCATTAACTTCTTGAAATGTCGTCTTTATCTCCAGTATTGTCAGCATACTTACTATAACTTCTCAACATAGTCTGCATGCTAATGATTGTAATCATTAGTAATCACCCAGTAAGGTGGATAGTAGCCATTTTCACATAGTTGATTAACAAAGTTTTTTCATTTCATGTTTAAAGCTTTAGCCCCAAACCCTAATATTTGACAAGTGTTTGGAAAATTGAGCTCTAAAAGCTATACATTTCAACCATTCATTTTTTGAAGACCTTGTTGTATCTTGTGGCTGGATAACAAATTGCCACAAACTTTGTTGCTTAAAACAACACACATTTATTTTATTAACAATTCTGGGGAATAGAAGGCTGAATCAGTTGTTTTCAGAGAGACAAAAAGAGGGAGCCACCATCTGCTGGTTACTCCCCAAAAGCCTGTAATAGCTAGAATTGGACCAGCTGAAGCCAGGAGCTGGGAACTAAATCCAGGTCTCCCACTTGGATTTCGTGAACCCAACCACTTGAACCATCACCGCTGCCTTTCAGGGTTTGCATGAGCTGGAAGCTGGAAACAGGAGTGAGGCTTGAGTTGCAGCTGGGAGTTGAACCCAGGTACTACAATGTGGGACAGACACGTAACCACCATTTTAACCAGTAGGCTAACTGCTTAGGCCTAAAATCAGTCACAATGAGCTAAAAATAAAGTGGTGGCAGGACCACACTCCTTCTGAAGGCTCCTGAGGGCAGCATGTGCCTTGTCGCTTCCAGTTTTTCGTGGTTGTTGGTATTCCTTGATTTGTGCCCACTCAAATCTGTGCCTCAGTGGTCCTACTGGCATCCTTTCTTCTGCCTGTGTCAAATCTCCCTCTGCATCTCTCCTATAAGAACACCTGTGATTGCATTTAGGGGCCACTCAGATAACCCAGGATAATCTTCTTAACTAAATGATATCTTCAAAGTGTTTTCCACAAAGTAACATTTAGATGCTCTAAAAATTGGAAAATGATATTTTGTGGGAGCACATGGAGCCTAGTATAGACCCCAGTTACATGGTTTTCCAATTTTCTATAAAGCATTCACAAAAAATGGCCATTTTTGCATACCACTTTAACTTTATTAAAGCTGCATGGACACAACCAAGCTTTTTATGTGCAGCAATTTATGCAGCTGTCACACTTGTAACTGATTACTGTACAACATTTTGGTTGTGAGCTGCAGATTTCATGTTCACACACTTTCATGAGCTTACCACTCCAGCTTGTCTTATGAATTCAGAAACCGTAACATTCTGAGAAGATGGTTTCTCACATATGATCTCATAATAAGGGTATTTTTTTTTTCCTCCAAAGCAACTTATTTTGGATTAACCCTTTAATCAGGCAAGCAATAAGTTGTAGCAAACAATCTGGGTTGTCTATCACAAGAAAATTTGTCAAACAATGGCTGTGCACAGGTACTGTTGAATACTTTTTTCCTTTGGTTTGTCTCTTTTCTCTTTGTGTCTCTTGGCCAGCTCTTCCTGTCTGCCCTAAAAGCACTGATTTGTTTTCTAGGGCTCTGACCTGAGCATTTTCTTCTCCCTTTCCTCACTGTTCCTCTCTGGAGAATCTTACTTTTCCCAAAACTCTAATTGTGATTCATGCACATGTGTTTCTGCTTCTGCCTCTTACTAAGTCCTAAATTTGTGTGTTTCGGTGCATGAAGTATGGGTGATTCCACTGGCATTGAAAATAAACTCTCCAATTCAATAAATGATTTTGTAAAAATTTTGTTAAACCCTCCCAATATTACTATTTGAGTAATTTTTAAAAGATTTATGTATATATTTGAAAGAGTTACGCAGTGAGGGTGGGGAGAGATCTTCCATCCACTGGGTCACTTGTCAAATGGTCACAACATCCAGGGCTGGGCTAGCAAGAAGTCAGAGGCAGAAGCTTCATTCAGGTCTCCCACGTGGGTGACAGGGGCCCAAGCACTTGGGCCATGTTTCACTGCTTTCCAGGCTATTATCAGTGAGCTGGACTGGAATAGAGCAGCTGGAACATGAACAGGCACCCATATGATGGCTTTACCCATTAGGCCACAACTCTGGCCTCTGAGTAATTTTATCTGCAATTCTCACTAATTAATTAAAGAGTTCAAAAGAATGAGTAAAAATAAATTAAGGCTGGTGAAATATATATTAAGTGTCAATCTATGTGATGGACTTTAGAAAGTTAACAAAAGATTATTGCAACTCCATTCTGTTTGTAGATGTACTTATAGAGAAATATGTTTGTACTAGGTCATTTCACTGAGGACAACAGAAGAGTTGTTATTAAATGTAACCAAAAAAGTGCACACTTACTTTGTTAACAAAAACTTCATTGACAAAGTTACTAAACATGTGATTAAAATATTTTAAATATTACTAAATTTTTAAAAGCAAAACTAGAATGGAGTGAACTACTTAAAATTTAGTCCAGTCAATAGGGAGATTATTTAAATATTCCAGGAAAATCCACTATAGTCTTTATTGTTTGGATTATTTAGTTTGCTACTATTCTCCAAACCAAAATGCTATAAACATAAAAACTGTTCATTCTTTCAAAAAAAAAAAATCTGCTGAACATTGATACGTGTGGAACTTTAGAGGGAGTACTATAGAGCAGCAACAGTACAACCAAAGGTACATTTCTCCTATGTTAAAACTCATGCTTTGGCCAAAGAGAAAATAGATATTTGCATTAAATATCAATTTAATGGTGGCTCCAGTATCCAAGGAGTGCTGTTATTAGGTGATCTAGAATTTTTGTGTGTTTGCTAAGAATCTGAACTTCAAGATTCTATCCTGTTGACAAAACTGTGACCACAAATTATCTTTCTAATACTTGTTTCAGAACAAAAGCTAAGAATGATTGAGCTGTTACAAAACATAGTATTATTTGAAGATGAAAAGCAAATCCCTCATTAATTATTTGCAGTAGCAACAGAGACCATTTGGCCAAAAAAGCTTAAAAACTCACTCTCTGGCCCATTATTTAAAATGATTCCCGACCCCTATAGCTGATCCAACCTATTGACTAAGCATTTCAGCCAAAATATAGTTTTGGGAGCTGTGTTTTCTATATCTTTGTTCAAGTTAATAAGGATTCTGAACCTAACAAGATCTAATTTAAAGTGGCAATAAAACCCTGTTCATCTCCTTTATGATTAATACAAATCTTAGTTATACTAAAATAATGGTAATAGTTTGTTACCATGTAGTCTACAATTGTTCTTTTCCATAATGCTTTCATAGTAAATACTGTCAAATTTCTGGTTGAAATCTATATATACATGAGCTAATATAACTTCCAATTTACAAACCTGGTAAACCTTTCTCATATGTGACCTGAAGTTTGCTTGATGGCTTAAGAACAACAAATTTACTGAAATATAATATAGAAATCCCTTATAGGTTGGAATTTAGCTCCAACCAACTGGTTCCTATCTTCCCATATTCAATAAAAAAAAAAAAAAAAAAAAGCCAGCCGTGTTTGCTTAGTTGTTACAAAAACTGTGAGGTCTGGAAATAAAATGTTAGGTAAATCACTAGCTCTCACTTTTCAAACTTGTTCCCTTTATTCTAATACCATGCTCCTATTGGGTCATAGCTATGGAAACCACATATATAAGTGCAATGGAATTATATGGAAAGTACAGACTGATTGCCTTTTAGTGTTACTAATAGGTGCACCTTAACTCAGTTGTACATGTTGAAATCTTTATTTAGTTTTTATGTGGAGTTGTTGCATATCTGTGGGTTTATTTGGTGCATTCTCCATAGCTAAATTTTCACAGCATACATTTCATGATAGTATGTTGTTATTGCATTATTAAAATTTCAATGAAATGCAGAACTTGGTGGCATCTTCTTTTATTGGCTCTGAAAAGACTTGTTCAGGAGCAACACAGCACATCAGCCTCTGCTTACATCTCATACTCAGCAACTGTCCCTGAGCGCCTTCTGTTTAGAGGAGGAATGCATGATTTCAAGTACTCAAGAATCCCAATATACGGGGCAGGCACGTGGCATAGAAATAAAGATGCCTTTTGGGACACCTGCAGTCCATATTAGAGAGTCTGGATTGAGTCCCAGGTCTGCTTTCAATCCTACCTTCTTGCTAATGCACACCCTGGGAGGCAGCAAGTGACATGACTAAAGGGGTTTGGTCCCTGTCATCTACGTGGGAGATACAGCTTGATTTCCTGGCTCCTGGCTGTTGTGGGCAGTGTGGGAGAGAATCAGCTGATGGGAGATTTCTCTCTATCTCTTCTTTTCAAATAAAGCAATGAAATAACAAAAACTAAGAATCTTAATTTATACCATATGGCAAGTAAAGTTAATAACAATGTTTTATATTCTGGGAAACTGCAAAGAGGGTAGATTTTAAGTGCACTCATCACAAAAACACCATAAATATGTGAGGTAATGTCTATGCTAATTAGCTTGATTTAGCCTTTCCACAATGTATACATATTCAAAACAATATGTTGTACACAATAAGTATATATAATTTTTACAACTAATAATAAATAATAAACAGATTTTAAAATAATTCTAATATAGAAGTTTTCAAATCATGTCCAGCTTACTTTTATTATAGAAAAAGCAATGCACACAAACTATCCATCTTCAGGGGTCGATGCTGTGGTGCAGTGAGTAAAGCTGCTGTCTGCAGTGCCAGCATCCCATATGGGCACTGGTTCTAGTCCTGGCTGCTCTTCTTCCGATCCAGCTCTCTGCCATGGACTGGGAAAGCAGTAGAAGATGGCCCAAGTCCTTGGGCCCCTGCACCAGTGTAGGAAGACCCAGAGGAAGCTCCTCGCTCCTGGCTTCGGATTGGTGCAGCTCCAGCCATTGTGGCCAATTGGGGCGTGAACCATTGGATGGAAGACATCTCTCTTTCTCTCTCTCTCTGCCTCTCCTTCTCTCTCTGTGTAAATCTGACTTTCAGATAAATAAGTAAATCTTTTAAAAAACTATCCATCTTCATAAACAAATTCTATAAAAAAAAATCCTCAAGTAAAAAACCTATAACCTCACAAAATACCACTCCTCACAAAAAAAGATAAATCACATGTTTGTGCCATAATGCTTCCACAAGGTTGTTTGCATGCTAAATATATAAGGAAACACTAAATTATACACTACCAATCATGAAAAATATAGTATCAATCTATTAATATCAAAGCTAATATAGCAATGTTACAATATCAGTGTAAAAAACAGGGAAAAGGCAATTGCTACATATATGCATTGCCTACTCACAAGAAACATGATAGGGCATGCTTCATTTTTGTTTTGGAAAAGTCCTCAGAAGAAAATATTTCTTCTTGTATGCACAGTTGTGCACTTTAGTGCCCTGTGGGTTTAATTCTTTATTTATGACTTACATTTGGACCTGAAATACTGTATGGGGAGGCAGAACATTTTTTGCTGCAGCATTTGTCTGGGAATCTTTCCTTTTTGCTATTATATATTATCCCCCTGTAGCTTTTTGCTAAAACTACCCTTCACAGAAAAGTTAATGTGAAAATGTTCCCTCTTAAATTGTATTAATTCTGAAATGTAGACATTTGAAATAACCTAAGATGCTGTCAAGCAGTAAATCAGTTACTTTTACCATTTACATTACCTTAGTGAAGTCTTAGATATGTGGACAAAATAACACCTCCTCTGCTGAGCAACAGGGAGGCAGCCAAGGTGAGGGGGCCTCAGGACATTACGTGGCACTGGGCACCTCGTATTTGGAGATTTTGGACTAAGAAGTCACTCGTGTCCTCCAGTATCATCCTGATAATTAAGTGGCTCAGGGGTGTCCACACCCAGGCAGTGGGGATTTATATATCACAGTGTTGGTCTGGCAGACTTCGCAGGAACATTCAGGTTCAGCATTTAAGTATGGAATGGGCCACGTCTGTCTCCAAGTTAAATCTTTCAATTTCTCATTGTTCCCAGCACAGGGGACAATCTCGGTGACATTGCTTCCCAGGCCTTTCATTACTGGCCATGCGATCTCCTATGTTCTCGCCTCCAAACCCTGACAGCTGCAATCCTCTCCACTGGGGAGCTGCCTCTTCTTTCTCACTGCCCCTGACTATTTAATTCCGATCCATCATTCACTTCCCAGTTCAGGCATCACTTCCTCTAGGAAACTTCTCTCCACTCCTCCAGTCTCCTTAGGTCTCAAAAGCACTCTTCACAAATTCGCATAACTCAGTGTCTCCCCTCCACGGAAGCACTGACACACTTTCACTGCAAAATATATTTTTTTTCTAACAAAAATCTTATGATGAACTCAAATACATGAAACAGAGGTGTGGAGACGCACGTGGAATTTTTCTGTGGGGGCAACAGTGGAAACCTCAAAGCTACCTGTGCCCAGTCTCCTCAACACCTGTGCACCTATTTCTTGGGTTCTTTGGGAGAATCTGGGTCCTTCTCAGAATCTGTCTAAAAGATAAGTGTAACACATTACAACTGACTACTTTTCAGTCTCTGTGGTTCACGGGACTGTACCATCTGAGAAGGCAGGAACCATGTATATTTCACTCATATTTTGCTAGCTAACCAAGCATCTAGCACAATACTCAGCAGATTGGGATGTACAACATAATCACTAAATAAATGAACAACAGTTACAGCTGATATCAGCAGCAAAGCTCAGGATAAAGACATGTTTGTATGTTACCCTTCATGTTTACAAGTCACTCCTGAGCAAGGAAAGCATGATTGGAAAACAGAGAACCTTTAAGGAAGCCAGGTGACTCAGATATTAACTTCCAACCTAAAACCATCTGAAACCTTGGCGAAAGATCAATGCATTACTTAAATAACATGCTAAGATGCTATAGAAATGTCCTATGCCTGCTTCATGTAAAAGACTTTTTTATTTTAATAAAAAAGAGATCTTACTAAGATATTCAGGAACTGTCACTTTTACACTAATCAGATCACTCCAGCAAGAAAGTTCAAGAATAAGTTCCAGAAGATGATTTACATTATGACTCAGCTCTCAAGGACAGACACAAAATATGCATAACCTTCCAGATCTTAGGATGATTAGGCTTTGAGACCACATATATTTAGTCCTGCATGACAGCACGCTAACATTTATCACTGGTCATTAGCAATTGGTAATCTGTGGGCTCTGCTTCATTGTTCAACTCTATTGTTCTGAAACAATACAGCTTTGCTTTTTTTGACTGGAAGGGAAAATCCTGTAGACAAAAAACACTGTCATTCAATGAATTGAAAATGGCCATTTCTGTAAGGCACATCCTTGTGGCATCTTCCACTTCAGAGTATCCAGACACCTGGCTAATCAACCCTCTTTAAAAGAATCTCAAGTAATAATAGCCAAGGTACAAATCAAAACCAAGTTGCATTTAAAATGTGTAATCACCATAACATTGTGAGACTTTAATATTCTTAGAGTCAAGCAGAAAATATAGCCCCTCTAAAAAAAAATAAGATTTAGATGTCCTTCCAATCTGGAGCTTCTTGACCCTTTACAAATAATGTGTTCATAGTGTTTTCTGTTTTCTTGTCTTCCTTTTTGCTCTGATCTTTGCACCAAGGTCAATGAGCTGTCATCAGTGATGGCAACAGAAAGCCATGTTATTTAGTAAATAAGCTTGACCAGTTTAAAATCCGAGACAGCACGATTACCAAAACTGCAGGCATGTCACTAGATAACGATAATGTAATTGGCAATCAAGTACTGGTATATTGACTGAACAGAACTAAATCCAGAATCGTTTACCACCAATACCTGTGCTTTCTGAAAGCAACAAAAGTCAAGAAAATGAACAGTGCATTTGTATTCTTAACCCCCTGGGAAGGAAGTTCTATATGTTAGATTTTAAAATTAGTAATGCTGTCAATTAATTGCTACTTTTACACTTCTTGATCTACACTCCAAGTAATGCCTCTTGTGGCCAGTTATTACAAAAACACCAACTACATAGTCACTGAAAAAAGACACATAGATGCTATTGTTAAATCAAGATTTTCCCTGTGTTCAGAGGCAGAGCTCGGTATCAAAGTAAACTGGTTTGAGCAATGATCCATGATAAGCATGAAATATGGGAATGTACATATTCTTAAGTACTGCAAATTATATTTTAATCTTTCTTAGTTCTGAACTTCTTTTCCTCCTTGAGATGGGAACTATATTCAACCATCCCCCACCCACTCCACTGAACACTTTTAGCTACTCTGCTGGTGGAAGGACTCTATGATATCTATTTAGAATAACAATAAATTGTGATGGCGAGTTCTGGAAAGCAGGGGACAACAGCAAATAAGAATCCTATAACGGGCATGGGGCAGGCACTGTGGCTTAGTGGGTAAAGCTGTTGCCTGCAGTGCTGGCATCCCATATGGACACCGATTTCAAGTCTCAGCTGCTCCACATCTGATCCAGCTCTCTGCTATGGCCTGGGAAAGCAGTAGAAGATGGCCCGAGTCCTTGGGCCCTTGCACCCATGTGGGAGATCCAAAAGAAGCTCCTGGCTCCTGGCTTTGGATCCGCGCAGCTCCTGTTGTTGTGGCTAATTGGGGAGTGAACCAGCGGATGGAAGACCTCTCTCTCTTTCTGCCTCTCTTTCTCTCTCTGTGTTACTCTTTCAAATAAAATAAGTACATCTTTGAAAAAAAAAAAAAAGCGAGAGAGAATCCTATAACAGGTAGAATGAGGCTACCATTTAGCAATCCCAGCACTGCGTATTTCCATACTAAATTTCTTTTTTTTTTTTTTTAAGATTTATTTATTTATTTGAAAGTCAGAGTTACACAGAGAAGGAGAAGCAGAGAGAGAGAGAGAGAGAGAGAGAGAGAGAGGTCTTTCAACCGCTAGTTTACTCCCTAATTGGCCTCATGGCTGGAGTTGTGCCAATCAAAGCTAGGAGCCAGGAACTTCTTCCAGGTCTCCCACGCTGGAACAGGGGACCAAGGACTCGGGCCATCTTCTACTCTTTTCCAGGCCATAGCAGAGAGCTGGATCGGAAGTGAAGCAGCCGGGACTTGAACTGGCGCCTATATGGGATGCCGGCACTGTAGGCAGTGGCTTTACCCACTATGCCACAGTGCTGGCCCCTCCATACAATTTCTAAGCTACATCAGTTATCTTGAGCTATTCAGCACGATACAACAAAAATAAGTGTTGTATTGAGAGCTAGATAGGATCCAACACATCTCATGCTCTGGACAGGACAGCTACCTTTTTCATTCCCTTCTTGTTCCCAACATTAGGTCACAATTAACAAGGTCAACATGAACAAATGGATGACATTGAAGTATGAAGAAAGCTCCATCATAAAATAATGGGTTTTAAACTACAAAAGGGTCACCTCAATTTTGTGTGTGTGTGATTTCCAATCACTTATAATCTGAGGGCCACGTCTTTTAAAAACCTAAATTCATGTTTGAAATCTCAATTTCTATATTTATCCAGATTATATTCCACATCCTTGTCTTTCTGTCATTTATATTGTGTCAAACTAGGTAAATACTGTCCTCTTCAAGGAGACTTCAGGGATTTGGGGGAGGCAAGCTGAAAATGTTTGGGATCAGAACAAGGGTTTAGTATAATAATTTCTCCCTGTCACCTCAATTATTACCATTAATTGATGGCTGATTAAAGCTGATTCTATTCTATTCTTCCTCACCAAAACTCCAGGGCAGTGTTTTTCAACCTATTTTTCATTATTGCCAACACCCTAAAGAATGTTTATAGACATTGTTTCCCTGTCTCTGTGAAATATTAGTACCACAGATATATTATGAAGGAACACAAACAACTGGAATAGCTAAGATATTTTCATCACCTAACATCCAATATTATACTCATAGAAGCAATATTTCTTGAATATACGCTCATTGAAGAAAAAGTAGCCTTTTGGAAATTCCCCAAACTAATAATACATTGTAAATGTTCATCATTTTGCTCTGTATAAAATAATTTTTTGACTTTTTCTTTTTGGTCTGTTTCTAAGCTGTGATTGATAGGGAAGAAAGTACTGAGCAACCTAATCTAAGTGTGTGTGTATATGTGTATATATATATGTATATATGTGTGTATATGTGTGTGGGGGCGGGGGACTGTTAGAGTAACTGCAAAACAACTTTAGCTACAACGTGAAGAAGTAAGAAATCGAGGGTAGTTTTCAAATTTTTGATGAAGCAAGGCATTTCCCATATAGGCTAGGTAGATACACAGATTTTAACAATGAAAAATAAAATGAGTTCATTCCCTTTCCAAAAACAAAAATAACAGAACTTCTAAACTGCATGGCTTGGTTTTAGTCAGCATCTTGGATTAACGGGCAGTGGTTACATACTTTTCATAATCTGTCCTTGGCATCTTGTAACTGATACTTAAGAGGCTAAGGATTACAAAATTATGGCTATGAAGTCATGCAAATCGTAAGTGGCGTTTTATCCTATGCGATTGAAAGGGCACATCAAGCACAAACATTAATACATTTAAAAAAAAATCAGCTAGAAGATCTGTTCCCAGGGAAAACACTAAAGGATAAAACCATAAAAGTTAGGTCTTGAACCTAACCTATATTTTAAGTTTAGTAAGAACCTTTTTTTGCTTTAAGATGAAGGATTATCAAAACTGCACTGCTGGAATATTTTATACAAAAGCATTTTTATGAAGTAAGGTGACTCTGCGCTTCCCCAGCCACCACCTCTATCACTTCAAGTGCCTTGAGCACAATGAAATCCGGAGTCTACTTGTCATCAGAGAGCACAATAAAGTTTTTTTTCTTCAAAGTCCCAAAGTCTTCTGATGAAGTCCAAATTAAGAGCATACCAAGAAAGCAACTGATAAGGTAATAAGATGACTTATATGAAGTTACCAAGTCAGACAGTTAAATGTTGCCAGCCAAATATTAAGAATAGCTGTGTGTATTAGAATTTGAAGCAAGCAAGAGAGAAAGCCTTAATGTAGCAACAAACAAAAAGACCAAACCAAGGGGTCAGTTCAGGTACATGACAGGAACAGCTGCAAATCGCTGGGCCCATCAGCTGCAGCTGGGAATTGAAGAATAAATCAGCTTCAGATATCAGCAGAGGCCCCAGAAGGTAAATAAACTCAATTTAGAATCCCTGGGAGTGAATGACCCAGGTGTCCTCCAGAGTAAAGGAAAACAAGCATGCCTGCTGGGCACCTGGCTTGGGATGGCTGTTTCAAAAGCCTGACTCCTTGCAAACAGTTGGAAAGTCTGCTTGGGCCAAGAAAGGTAACAGCTGAAGCCAGCTCCCCCTGGAGCACAGATGCAGCCCCAGAAGCCCTGGGTTCAGTTTCTGAACCATGCTCACTCAGCTCCAACGTGAAAGTCCCTTAAGGGGCTGAGCCGGCAACATGCTTGCTGCCCAACACCTTGTTCTGAAAATTGAGCTTAAAGTACAGTCGCTCCACTGAAACGCATTATCCCTCGCCTCCGCATTATAAATAAATAAATAATAAACCAGCCGAAGAATGGCACTCTTGAGTCCCTCTACCTATCACCAAGGCCCGATTTTTCAAAAGGTTAAGAGCTTGCCCCAGGGGCGGCACAGCGTGCAACTTTCTCCAAGTCTGGGATAAGGCGCCCGCATCCTGGTATCAGACTCCTGGAGACGAGAATGATTTCTCTGGGGTGCAGCAAGATACCGCCTGTCCTGACCTATTCCACCTGCACATGTCCACTTCTCCTCAGTCCCATTCCGGAACAAGGGACTCTCTCAGGACTTAGGACAGGCACGGGATCCTCCCTTCCCGAACGCGGCGTTCTGCCTGGGCTCATAGGCAAGACTCCAAAAGGAGAAAACACATGCAGAAAACAATGAGGACAACAGCAAACCTGATTTCTATTCCTTAATTAAAAAAGAAAACGGCTCCTCTTACCATCTCGCCTGAGATTGGCGTTGCGCAAAGCTTTGATGGATGCGCTCTGCGGGGTGGCCGAAGTGTCCCGAGAGCTGCAGAAGTTTCCGCACACTAGAGTGTAGACGAGGATGAGCCGGTGCATTTGGGATTGGCGACCTCGGGTCAGTGTCGCTCCCTGAAAAAGCCGGGTTCCGCTCCTGGGACGGACGCCGAGCCGCCGTGCCCCTCGCCGCCTGCGCTCGCCGCGCGCTGGCCCGGGCCGCCTTGCTAGTCGCCGAGCTCGCCCCAAACTTCCTGCATGCTGAACTTTCCGAGCGCGTGTGCGTGCCGCACTTCCTTGTGCTGGTGCTCGGAGTTGATACACGGTGACGGGACAAACAACAGGTTGACGTTTGTTTGCCCCCTCCGGTGGCCAGCAGCTGCAGCACAGGCTGCAGGGAGCGGGCGGCGCCGCGGCCGGCCCGGCAGGCGAGCGCGGCAGCCGCGTCCTCCCAGGGCGGTGGCGGCGGCTGTGGTCCCTGCGCTCCGACAGCTCTCTCTGGCTGGGAGTAGCGGCGCAAGCACCCCTGCTGCCCGGGCCCGGCCCAAACCTCCTCTGCCGCCTCTGAGCATGCCCAGTTTGACAGGGGGCCAGGACGCTGCTCATTGCCCTTGACTTTACCCTAGTTGTGGGACCAGAAAGGCAACGGGGGGGTGGGGGCGGCGGGGAGTGGCCAGGAGGAAGTGGGAGAAAATACAGTCTGGGTATTTCTCCAAAGGTGACTCTCGCGTCCACCTTCAAGACGGTTCTTGCCTTGGAGGCTTGGGATTTGGGGAGGACGCATGGAATTGGGAGGAGAGTGTCTTTTACAGTAACCACATGGGATTCTACTTCATCAAGATTCTTCTGTAGGTGTGGTGAAAAAATGTTGTTGCAAGCGAGTTTGATTCCGGGTTTTTCCTTGTGGGCTCCAAACAGTGTAACTTCAGGTGAGGCAAGGATAATGTCTGGAAGCGAGGATATGAGGCCAGCGCTTCCTTTCCCCTGCCCAGGGCTGCATGCCTGGTGATGACTCAAAGTGGTGGAGTGCCAAGGGTACATCAATGGTGCTCCCATGCCTGCCCTCGCTCCCTGTACAGGACAGGGGGGCTGCAGTGCAGGGTCGGGTAGAGCAGGGATAGACTGAGCAAGGTGAGCAGGTGCCCTGAGTCTCGCGCTCCTCTGCCTTCACTGCCCGTGGAAAGAGGCAGGCAGATCCCCTCTCTTCCCTCTGTCTGGAAACCGGGCAGTCCAGAGGGGCTGGCTCTGGGTTCCAGAAACGCCCAAGTGAGTCCAGACCCCCCCCCCCCTTACTAGCCAGAACAAATTATTGGGCCTCCTGAACTTCAGTTTCTCATATTTACGAAGTGAAGTCAGCAATTCTTAGTCTGTATGATGGTGTTGAGTATGATATGAAAAAAAAAAAAAAGCGTTCGTGTATTGCCTTATTTCTAACTGAATCCAAATCCAAATCTCCATAATTCTCAACTTTGCACCAAGACCTATAAAGGAAATTTTCCACTCTCTTCAAGGCCTTCCGGCTCCTGGAAGCCTGTGGTATAGGAAGTGTTATCCATAACCAGGGAGCTGCAAGCGGCTGAGAAGGATGAGGGGTTCAGAGGATAATAGACTTACCACCCAACATGGAGGTACCTGTCCTGCTTCAGCAAAATCAGATGTGTGTTTTGTGTCTACGGACACTTTGGACTGCAGCGATGTGCTACAAAATGCTGACTTGTGGATCATGAAATCAGAGTCAAGGCTAGCATTTTTAATAAAATACATAGAATGGAATCCATCGCTTAGAAATTTTTTATCAGATTTCATTAATGATGATACTGTCTCATGAATATTTTGTTGCACACATACTTGTGTTCATCTGTAACACACACAACAATGTAAAAGGCATTTCTGTAAGGCATGTATAAAAAAAGGTTAAAGGCCACTGGAAAAAAGATCCAAGTATATTGTTTACAATCAACTTGGTAAGAGGCACTGAGGAGAGACACCTGTGTTCAATCAGTTATTCAATCAACTTTTTTTTTTTTTAATTGCAAAGTAGAATGATAGAGACAGTCTGGTACATTCCCCAACTGCCCACAAGGGCTGGAACTGGGCTGGGACTATAGTTGGAAGCCACAAACTCAATCCAGGTCTCCCTTGTAGGTGGCAAAAGCTGAATTACTTGAGCCATCACTCATACCCACCAGGGTCTGCTTTAGCAGGAAGCTGAAGTCAGTAGCCAAAGCCAGAGCAAGGAATCAAAAACCTTGGTATTCTGATGTGGGATTCAGGCATCTTAACCAGTAAGTTCAATGCCTGCAGCCTCATCAACAGATATTAATGAAGCACTAGCTTTTTTCTTTGTGTCATGCCATAATGTAAAAAGTGAGTGAGACAAAACATCTAATTCCTTGAGCTTACAGGCTAACGGAGAGCAACCATGAACAAGTAAACATATATCCATATAAATAGAAGATTGATAGAATAGAAGTAGGGGTCAATTGAAATACATGCTATCCTTTTTTAGTAGTGTTTGGGAATACTTATTAAATTTATACTTAGCTCCTGACATGAGACTATAGAATGGGAAAATGTGATAGTGATGTATGTTATTATGCTAAGTATCAAGTTGTTACAATTACTTGTCTTAATATCTTGCATAAAATATGAAATGTAAAGTACTTTAGTCTGTGGCATAGCGGAAGCTGCTTTCTGCAGTGCCAGCATCTGATATGGGCGCCAGTTCAAGTCTGGCTGCTGCATTTCTGACCTAGCTCTCTGCTATGGCCTGGGAAAGCAGTGGAAGATGGCCCAAGTCCTTGGGTCCCTGCACCCCCGTGGGAGACCTGGAGGAAGTTCCTAGCTCCAGGCTTTGGATCAGCGCAGCTCTGGGCGTTGTGGTCAATTGCAGAATGAACCATCGGATGGAAGACCTCTCTCCCTCTCTCTCTTTCTCTCTCTCTCTATCTCTCTCTCTCTCTGCCTCTCCTCTCTGTGTAACTGTGACTTTCAAATAAATAAATAAATCTTTAAAAAATATTGATTACCATTCAAACTAATATAAATCAGCCATTCTATAACAAAAAGTGATTATATTGTTTATAAAAGTTAAAAAAAAAACGAAACATGAGAGCAACTTATAATACATCCATGTACAATGGAATTCATCCCAAAGAAATATTCTGGCAGGAAGGATTTGATAAAAGAATTTCGTAGGCTATAACACAATTTTATCATGTACTCTTCTGTTTATAGAACACAAGATGGTGTTTTCTGTTACATTTTCAAATATTCTTGACTACTTTCACTACTCATAAAAGCCATGGTGGAAAAAAATGAACTACAACATGAACTATTAGCATTTTCATTTTTGAATGTGGTTACCAGTGTTATTTCCTTCTTTTACCGAATCTCTGCCAATCTTTCAACTTGTAACTTGCAGGCTAGTTCTCTTGACAATTGTTGTCCTTTTGCAAAGTCTACTTCCTTCAAAGAGGGCATTTTTTGTTGTTATTCTTCCACTCATTTAGAACCTGAAAAAGCAAAGCATTGTGACAAGGCATCCCAATTTCTTCTCTACCATAAGGCTATTGAGCTTGGTCAATAATGACTTTCATAAGAATTCCCTTATTGCCTGTAAAATGGCAGTGTTTTACTGGATTACCTTCAAGACTCCTTTCCAAACTCTCAATATTTTATCTTATTTTTAAAATTTGCCTTCACTCATAATTTTCACCATGCACCAGGTATGTAACTTTATCAAGGTCAAGTTTATTTAAACTAGGTTTTATTGGAAAGTTTGGTTATATGTAATAAGAAAACATTTCTATAATTTTTAATGAACTGGTATTTTAAAATTTCACTAATATGTACTAAAATGATAGTTTGATTTGTATCTAATATTAACAGATACTTCTGCTTTCAAAATTCTATTTTTGTTTAAATAAATCAATTGGTCAAATTTGTAAAAATCTACATAAAGAGAATATGTTATAGTAGTAGAATTAATATAATAGAGGAAATACAATTGGTTAAAATTGTGGGGTAAATCTTGAAAAATGACACATTAACTCTGCTACTTTAAGACAACTAATGGAGTGATTTTATCCAATGATTTGGCTCAGAAGAACTGTATCAAACTCATTTTTTTCAAAATTAAAGAAAAATGTGTAAGTATTATGGTTCCCAAAGAATGAGTTTAAATATGCAAAAAATGACCAACTGTGGTAATTTTCCTAAATGCTAGAATGTTTATAGAATATTTTATGTTAAATATTGTGGGGGCGGCTGAAACCGGAGAGGCCTAGCAGAAACTTCCTGAGCCTGCCTAGAATTTGAAAACCTGACTTTAAGTTTCAAATCCCTGGTGGCAAACACCCCAGCCCCAGGGCGCTTTTGCCTAAGGATCATTAAGGTGGTATAATAGGAGTGGCTAAAACCCTTTTACATCACATCACCCCACCCCATGCCCGTATCTGCTCTTCTGCTCTGTACCATCCACTCTGTACCTCAGCTATATACACACCTCCCTTTTACAATAAAGTGAGACCCTGCTTCGACTGGGCTCCACACCACGCCTGATTGTCCCCCGGGTTTGGGGAAGGCTGAGTGGCAGGTGGCGCACTTCCCCTCCTCAGTCAAGGCAAGCTGCGGGCAGCCTACCTAATTCTCTGGAGGTGGCAAGGAACAGTCACCGCAAAATATGTGCTAATATATTGTTCTGTTAACTTAATTCAACTTTTCTATAACCCATCCTATAACCTATTGTAACTTTTAACAATTAAGTTACCCTTTTGTTGAACTCTCAATTTTTAACGTACCACTTTTAATTTCTCATTTGTAATGTACCACTTTTAACCCCCCCATTATTAATAGTTATAATTGTATTAGTAGTTAAATAGTTAATAACCATTGTTAATAGTCAAATAAGTCACAAAAGACTTTTTAAGCACCTTTTCTTAAAAACAATAATGTATTCTTCATGCGTAAAGGCAGAGGAAATGATTCTGAAATTAAGACTCTTTGGGGTACTGAAACGTATTGACTTATTTAATTTGTTTCAAAGCAGCATTAATTTACTCTTCTTTTCAATTATTAGCAAGGGAGCTGTGCCCTGAGTGTTGCTTTTCGCCAACAGACCATGACACTGAGTTCCTTTTTGTTAGCTATTTATCTTTAAAGCTGTAATTTCAGTGGCACATACTAAATGTCTACTAAAAAAGGAAGATAATTAGTAGTGATAGTTCTGTTTGCTTTATAGACTCAAATATAGACTGATTTCTATTGCTGGGTCCTAACTTGAAGGAAATCATAAGTCAGCACAATAACAAGTCCGGGTGTTTTTAATTTGTATTGCATGCTGTAGCTTATATTGTAAATATAGGCAATGTCCATTTGGGACCACACCATATTGTCTAGCCTGCTACATAGCAAGGTCAAATACAACATATCAAGCTGTGGTGCTGGCTCATTTTGAGCTATGACTTTCAGATTTGATCATTTAAATTTGATTGTAGTTGAGACTCTCAGTTTGACATTTTGACAATAGGTCCAGTCAGTCAATCGAGTGGTCCTTTCTGTCAAGTATTGGTTTTCCTTTATTTCAGTGAATTAACCAGTGTTCAGCTTAATAGAATAAGTTTTTGAGTAATTTCCCATATGGAAGAATCCCTTGATCCATAATTTTTCCTCAGCTTACTTATATTCATTTTCATTTACTCAATCTTGAGCTGCATTATCTAAATTTAAGGTTTCAAGGATGAGTATGTTGCCTATTCTGCAGGATTTCTTTTTTCCTTAATTGATCCGGGATGTCTGCCAGTCTCCTTTAGAATACTACACTTTTTTCTTTATACGATTGGCTTATATCCAGTTACTTTCAAATTTCAACTTCTATTACGTTGCCATTTTTTTTGAGCAAGGAATTGGTACTCCAAACTTTACATGTTTCTTTTCTTTAGTGGAAATTCTTTCATATATATATTTTTTTTAAACATTTCTTTATTTGAAAGACAGAATAACAGAAAGATGAAAGGAGAGAAGGAGGGGAAGGGATGGACACTGAGGTTACACCCACGGTTTAACTCTCCAGATGGCCACAATGATCCAGGTTGGGTCAGACAGAAGCCAAGAAGCTGGAACTTCATCTGGGTCTCCTAAATGGGTGGCAAGAATCCAGGTTCTTGGGCCATCATCTGCTGCTTTCCCAGGTGCATTAGCAGGGAGCTGGATCCAAAATGGAGCAGCTGGGACTCCAACCCGCTGCGATATGGGATTCCCATTTCACAGTGGCAGCTTATCCTGCTCTACCATACATCAGCCCTGAGAAATCCTTTTTTTTTTTTTTTTTTTTTTTTTTTCCAATTTTGAGAGACAGAAAAAGATCTCCCAACACTCCCCAGATACCCACAACAGCTGAAGCTGGGCCAGGGCAAAGCCAGGAACCAGGGATTCAGTTCAAGACTCACACAAGAGAGGTAGGACCCTCAGAGTTGAGCATCACCTGATGCCTCCGTAGGTGAGTATTCGCAGGAGGCTGGATCAGAAGTTGTGCTGGAACTTGAATCAAGGCAATCATATGGCATGTGGGAAAACCAACTGGCTATTAACCGCTGTGTTAGCGGTGTTGACTAAAAACAATTGCACCATGGAATTTTAAAAAAAAAGTATTAAATATCTTGTGAAAAACAGGTAATACAATTTGATTCTAATAAACTAATTTGTTTTTTTTTTTTTTTTTTTTTTTTGACAGGCAGAGTGGACAGTGAGAGAGAGAGACAGAGAGAAAGGTCTTCCTTTACCGTTGGTTCAGCCTCCAATGGCCGCCGCAGCCGGCGCGCTGCGGCCGGCGAACCGCGCTGATCCGATGGCAGGAGCCAGGAGCCAGGTGCTTTTCCTGGTCTCCCATGGGGTGCAGGGCCCAAGCACCTGGGCCATCCTCCACTGCACTCCCTGGCCACAGCAGAGGGCTGGCCTGGAAGAGGGGCAACCGGGACAGAATCCGGCGCCCCGACCGGGACTAGAACCCGGTGTGCCGACGCTGCTAGGCGGAGGATTAGCCTAGTGAGCCGTGGCGCCGGCAACTAATTTGTGATATGTAATTAATATTGACCTTGATACTACTGTTACATTTTTCTCTTTTAGGTGTCACAAACAATTTGTTTTTTGAGTAAATGCTGGTAAAGTCGCTCATCAGAACATTTTAAACTTCCACAAAAAGGGAAACATTTATCAAGGCTGAACAATATTTAATAGTAACATCAACATAACCTTATGAGTGTTATTGGTATATATACCAATTGGATTAATTTACAGTTTCAAATGACCTTCAAAGATTATTTAATATAGTTTCTTTGAATGATCATTACACAAGTTTCACGATCATCTTATCTATACTTGAACATTGGACACATTCAAAACTATGGAAAGCCACTTCCAGTTCCATTTGCAGACTATTAAGAAAGCTATACTCTTCTCAGGAAATGAAGAAGAAATAACCAAGCTTATTGACTACATATAGAGCAATCAATGAAATGCAGTCTCAAGAATGGACTGGACAAACTAGAAACAATAAAAATGTGATGCAGAAAGGATGTGGGAAGCAGTGGGGAAGAAGTAGGTTATTTCAAGGTAATGAAGGTTAAGAAAAATGTCTTTAGTTCCTCAGTATATGGTTCCTTAATGTATTGTCTTTACATTCTGTCTGGATACCAGACATACAGAAAGACGTAGAAAAACTATTGAATATCCTGAGAAAGCCAGTGGAATAGTGAATTCTCTCTGGAGAAGTCTCATGTCTTAGGAATTAGGAAGAAAAAGTCTTGAGAGGAGAGAGAATGGAGGAAGAGTTGGAGTTGGGCTGCGGGCTCAGAGAGATCTAAAATGATCTTTAAGTATTTGAGGAAATGAAGATTGGCCACAGAACAGCGAATAAGCTATTCTTCCTCTATAATGTATACAGACTAACGAGCAAGATTTATATGGAAGCACATTCCAATTAATATATCCCTTTAAAAAACTAATTTCAACTATTGATCAGCATGATTAATTATTAGGAAAGATGATTTATTTTAACTACTAAAGACATTATAATGAGAGCTGCATAAATATCAAGAGAATTGAATATAAATCTCCTTCATTGAAGGAAACTATGAAAGTCCGTAGTGCTTTTAAAAATTTTAGAATTTTGTGATTCCATAATGACTTCCCCTGAAGATTATTGGTTTCAAACAATAAACCTATCCTACACTACAACTGGGAATTTGGGATAGTTCTATTTGAGATCATTTTCAAGCATGTTAGTTATTACAAGTGTTGTCTAGAACACATTAAGTCACAGCAACCTTCTTAATTTTGTCCTAAGGGCATATACAAAGATGATCTGATATTGAGAACAGAAAATTATCCAGATTAATTAGCTATCCAATATATTGAATAGTGTTATATCTACACATATATTTGTCCTGAATGTATTGAAGTTGATATGATTATTTTTCTAACACAAAATTAATTTTAACAAGCTTGAGAAAGTTGTTGAATTCATTTTCGAGATCAAACATTACTGCAGAAAATATTAAACCCAATAAATCTTGTATAATATTTTTAATGTCGTTTCAAAAATAGCTTACTCAGTAATTGGAAGAAACTATATTAAAATTGAGGAGCACTCTCTGAGCAGCTAAATTAGGTGGTCCAATGATCATTCTAGGAAGTCGGTATGCTTTAGTGTGTGGGAAGACTTTAGACACTAATTCAGAGTCAGATTGATCAATTTAAGCATAATTTTAATAGCTGAAATGTCTGACTCCTCCATTAAATAGTAAACTAGAGGGTAGAGCATAAACATAAAAAGAGAGATAGTGTAACAAAAGAAGAACCAAAATAAATATGCTAGTCTGGGGATTATACTCATTTAAGGTTTGGAAATACCTATATATCTATATAAGTCATATATATATGGTTTATTATGGCTTATACATACCAATCTTATATTTATTTTTTGACTTATCAATATGTATGCAATGTCTCATTAATTGAAATATATTATCATGCTGCTAAATTACCATGAAATGCTTAAATTTCATTGACTATATTCTATTTAATTTGACAAATTGCTCATATAGAAATTTCTCTTAAAGACACTTGATTAACAATATGAAGTAGATTTATGGGCATAAAATTGCATATAAATTTTAACTACAAGCTAAAATTTGTAAAAATAATTTTTCCAAAATTAACAGTCTATAAGTTGAGTGTCAATTATCTCACATATCTTCATCCAAATACACACAGGAAGATATTGTTGATTGATGTAATTAATACTAAAATTATTTTTGATTCATGAAATGAATAGGTTCTTGTCGCTCCCCCTCTTCGTGGAGGAACAACACAGGACCCTGCGCTGTTCTTTCGTCTGCTCGGCCCTCCTCGGGTTTGCTGCTGGTTCTTCCCAGGTTGGCTACCGTCCCTTCCACCTCCGTGGAAGGGCGGTTCCCCCTGGCCACTTTTCCCCACTTCCGCGGTGGAGCGGCACACCGCCGGCCGGCTCTCTCGGGGGCTGCACAGGTGTTCCTTTAGATAGATGTTCCTGGTGCATGTTGTCTCTCTCCTCCTTTATAGTCCTCCTCCGCCAATCCCAACTCGGCTGCCCACACGCCGAGTACGCTGCTCTCCTCCAATCAGGAGCAGGATCAGCTCCTGGAGGTCATCACTCAAGTTGGCAAGAGGCAGCTGCGTAGAAGCTGTTTCCTCCTCTCCCAGCGCCATATTGTGGGAGAGCAGATGCATAGAATAAGTCTTAATTCCAGTAACTCAGTCCAGTCCGGGTTGCTCTCCACAGTTCTAATATATGTCGTTGATAGGAAACATTGGCACACCCTGTGCTCTTGAGTGACGGAGGTATAAGATTTCATCAAGGTCAACAGTTGTGTATCTTCGGTCCAGGGCACTGTTTAGATCAGAGCACTTCTCCGGACCTGAATCTCTCTATTTTACAGAGTCCCTCATCTCCTGACCCAGTGACAAACTCATATGGTTCAGGATACCATTGTGTCCACATCCTAGTGAGCCTGTCATGGAAGATGCTGGTTAGAATGATGGAGCAGACATAAACTTGTCCACAGGTGCCAGAGCAGCTGTAATAATAATATACAAATACATAATACTTGGTTTATATATACTTCCATTGTTATGTGTAATGACTGCTTTTAAAATTATGAGAGAAACAGCGTTTTGCCTTCATCTACCCTAACTGCCAGAGACCACCAATATTTCTCATCTTAGATTTAGGGCCACACTGGTCATCTGACAACACAAATACATGTGGAAGCAACGTGTAACTCCAGTTGTGTGTTATATAAGTCAAATAAGTTTGTGGTTAAATCAGTTTCTCTTACCATAAAGTCGACCTCATCAGCATCTCAATCTTTGACAATACTGGACCAAAAAAAAAAATAAATGAAGTGAGATTTAACACCAAGATTCCAGATGCTTACAGTGCCACATTGCAAAGATGTGAAGCTACTAAGAAACTACAAGAATATTAGCTAATAATCCAAGAATCTTTTACCAGGGGATGTTCCTCGAAACACAAATCTTACAGCATATTATGTTTAAAAAGTTTCTGTGATAAAAGAATTTTCAAGAATTTTACATAATTTTCTGCTGTTGGACAAGCACAATGTATGTCAATGTGTTATAGGTTTTGAGAAAGTTCTGTTAAAGAGTCCTGTTAATTTTGCATATTCCAATGTTTCCTTAATAGTTTAAACATTAACTTTAGAAATGCTGAATTAGAAGAAAATCCACCTTGAAGTCACCTTTATATTGGATTCTAAAGTCACGATTTAGAAAGAGGCACTGATAAAATGAAATAAATACCTAGAATATGGCCAGAAAGATGGAAGAGAGGAGGATTCTGAAATACTACAATATGAGACAATGTAGGATACATGTAAAAGTACACTTTTTGGCAGAAACTGTTGTTCTTAATAGGAAAAACAAAGTAGAGCATATTTGACAAATAATATACAATGCAAGCTTAATTCTAAGATGCAGTATTTTCTCCTTTTAAACAGCTCTACAATAAGGGTGAATCTCACAACTGATTGCATCTCCCAGTGCAGTTGGCCAAGTGGCAGTCATAACATGGCTGACATCACTTGAAACTTTGAGTAAAATAAAGAAAATCAAAGCATCAAACTGGTAGAATGGAGTTGGTAGATAAGTAGAGAATGTCAGGGAAATAAGGGGAATAATTTGCATAAATGCTGTTGTCAATGTCTCCATGCCCCCCCCAAATCATGCAATTAATTATTCACCTGTGAATGACTCAGGACAATTGAATTGCGAATCAGAAGTTTCCTTAATAAAGCTTAAACTAGTATATCCAGTATCTGATTTGTTCTTATTTGTGTATAAGAATGATTCAAAAATATGAATGAAATGTTAAAAAGCTCCTTGAAAAGCATAAAATTTCTAAAGATAACACAGCTTTGATTAATTTGACAGCTTTTTTTCCTTACTCAAGGATACACAATATAATGATATAAGTTATTTTAAGACTGTGTCTAAGCTTTGTATAGCTATATTAATTCTCGAGTGAATACTAGACCCTCAAAATTTCCATATTGTCCTCAAATTTCTGAAAGATATTCAAAAGCCTTTTCACTAAATACTTTCATTTTCAATCACAGAGATATGTATATTCAAACTCATCATTTTTAGGAAGTCTTAGAAAAATTCAAAATATAAGAAGACAATAGAGTGACTAAAATTATGATACTTTGCCTAAACTATTTGAAATTGGTTTTCAGTATATTGATTGCCAAGAATTGGTGATAATAGTGAAAACAATAAATAGCTGATGAAAATATGTTGAAGAACTACTGCTGTTTGAATCTGCAATCATCTGCTAGGTTCTCAATTGACAATCTAAAGTATGATCTCCTTTCCTAAAATCAATGAAGAGATCTTTGTATCTATTAGGGCATTGACTGACTGATGCTTCTTATAGGTTTTTTTTTTATTTTTTTGTTATACTTTATTATTGACTTCTGCCTGCGTTATAGTTCAGTAGATTTGATATTCAAAAGTAGAAAAATTATAACCTCAAGAATATACACATTCATTATATATATAAATATATTTCATCTTTCAAATTCTAGCAACTTTAACCTTTTTGCTTTTCACATGGAGTTATTAAAAATGAAAATGCTATGAGGTATTAAGGGAGTTATGCTGCAGTGCAATATGACTATAAAATCCATCTCCATCTCCAGGGAAGGTAATGAATTAATATAAGTGCCTTCATAATCCAGTCTCTCACCCTCCTCCCTTTTGTAATGAAAATGCAGAGAGAACATTGTGAAGCTCAATCTGCTTCTGCAGGCAATAGGGCTTTATGGAATTTAACCTCACCAGATTTGTTGGTGAATTATGAAGGAAGAAAGACATTTATTTTCATAATCATGAGTATTATAATGTTTATTGAAGGGGATTAGAATTATGTCCTGGGGAAGGGGTACTGTCTCTTCATTAACGTTGATAATTCAGTCAATCTCAGAAGAACATCATTGACTTTGTAAAACATTAGATTACCATGATTTTTTCACTTAAACTGGTAGCTTATCTTTATTAAAGGGACAGAGATGTCCTGTAAGATTTGCACCATCTTTAAATTTTGTATTTATCCTATCATTCTAATAGGTATATGTACCCTATAAAAATTTATGAGGAAGTTTTTCACACATATTTTAATGCCTTTTCACCACACAGAGAATCTTGCCAGATCAATGAGCCAATAATTCCATTTTGAAACAATGAGTTATCCAAATTTTCTGCTGATATTGGCTGTAACTATTAACATTGGCTAATATGCTACATTTTTAAAGTAGAGTTAGAATTTGAGGTTTGTTTAAGTGTTGAAAGATCTGCAGAAGGAAATATGAATTGTGAGAGAGAAAGAGAGATTTTTGAAGATAATTAGTATAAAAACTCAAGAAATAGACAAAAATTGTCCTTTCATGAAAGCTTTAAGAGAAGTACAATATAAGATGAGTTGTAAGATACTACTGGTAAGCAATGAACAATGATGGATATATATGAAGTAAATCACAGCAGGACAATGCATCATACTTAGAATCTGGGAGGGTTTCAAAGGTGAGGCTATTTCATGTGAAGTTGATGTGGGATAAATAGGCAAGCAGCTAGTTGGGTCTGCAGATCCGGTTAAGAAAGCAGCTAGTTAAGTCTGTGGAGCCAGATGTCACAAGCCACCACTGCCCTCCAAACCCTTAGCTGTCAATAAAAATACCTGCTTTCCCATAATGCACCTATTACCTCTGAGACCTGCATAAGAGGACATAAAAGGAGTGGAAGACAGTGGCCTCTTTATGCCATGGACCTTGCTTCAAGGCAGGGCACCCATCTTTTTTTTGTGCTTGACACAATTTTCAATGTATTAAGGAAATATTTTCTCTCTCCCACCTTTCCGTTCTTGAAAAGATCTTCCATATTACAGGTTCTGTTTTTGATTTTCCTTTTTCCCCTGACATATGGGAAACTCTCTGGCCCATTCTTATTGTATAGTTCTCTGTGTAGGCCACTCACTTTGAGTGTGAATGTATGTGTATTCCCTCACTGTCAAATAAACTGTTCTTATTTGCACACAATACTAGTTTCTGTTTAGTATTTCTCTCTCTCTGGAAGGCAAGAACCTTAATGAAAAATTAATAAATTCAGCCCAATTCAAAGCAATATGAAAGGCAATAGTATAAGAGGGTAGACCATAATCTGTGGGAAAATATCAGGACCGGAGAACACAGAGGAGGGTCAGTAATGATCACTAAACATGATCACAGGTGACACACTCAAAGATGACTATTTTTATCTGTAAAATGGGAAAATAGCATTGTGCTGGAGATTGGATTTATTATCACTTGTCACACAGAGGCTTTATAAAACTGAAGGTGAACATTTTAATTTTCAAATGTTTTAACAGCCCAACAATATTAGGGTAGAAAACAGAGTACTTTATTTAGTCAGAAAAAGCTACTTGGCATATACTCATTTAGGAGAAATAGAAAATGTGAAGAAAAGATCTCAAGAAACATGAGGAGTAAATTGAATGGGCTGGAGGTCTCCAAGAACTAAAAAGTTAGTTTATTAAATCATTTAAGCAATATATATTGAACGTTGCTGTATTAGTCACTTTTCTATATGCAAGGATACACCAACAAACACAACATGGAACTAGCATTCAAATATGGGTATCATACGTAGAATATCTAGTAGCATAGATTAGGAGCTAAGGGTACAGAGGGCAGAAGTTATGGTATTATGAAGTGCTAATGGTTACGAGAAGGATATTGCGATTTTGGACGATTTACTGGAAAAGATTTCTCTGAGAAAGTGAATGTTAAGTAAAGAACTGAAGCAGGCGAGGGAGGAAGTGATGCACATATCTGAGATAAGCTCTTTCCAGGCAGAGGAAACAACACTTGCAAAGGGCCTGCTGTGCAAATGTACTTACATGTTCCAGGAAGAGCGAGAGGACTGGGGTGGCTAGAGCAGAAGAAATGAGTGGAATAGTGGTGAGAGAAGTAACAAGAAGGGTAACTGGTAGTCAGATTATTGTAGGGCCTTGGGGAGCATTATATGGACTATGACATTCGCTCAGAGTGAGACAAGAAGTCATTGGGCTTTGAGGAATGACATATTCTTGATGCATTTTAACATCAGCATAGCACTGTAGCAAGAATAACTAAACAAGAGAGGAAGAGTGGAAGGAAGATGATCAGTGAGGAAGCTTCACACACAGAGATGAGAAATCACAATGATTTTGATTGGAGTGGTAGAGTTGGAAATATAAGGAAGTGTTAAGATTACAAATAAATAAAATTTTAAGTAGAAAAAAGTATTTGATAGAAAAGGAAGATTAAAGATGATTTTAAGGATTTGGGGACAACTGACTGGAAAAATGAAAGAGACTGAAGGAGAATTAGGTTTGCAGAGTGTATCTCATTAAAACATTTTGGCACAAAATGTCTGAGATGGCCTTAGACATACATGTAGACAACTGGATATACAATCCATGAGATGGATAAGCTCACTTAGTAAATTTTTATAGAAAGGAAAAAATATACAAGGCCTGAGCACTGTGCTCATAAAGCTTGAGTGACTGGGAGGAATGGAGGGGCAAGCAAAGGCTACAGTGATGGAGTGGCTTGAACCGTGAGAGGAAAAGCAGGTGAGTGTGCATTCTAGAAGCTAGTGGTTAAGTTTCGTAGGAACTTGTGAGGAAAGGAAACGGCAGAGGCGATAGCTCAGATTCCTAAGAACTTTTTAAAATTCAAGGAGGAAAGTATATTTCAATACAAAACAATAAAGAGAAAGATGATCAACTTGGAAGAAGTCCTCATCAGACAAAAATAACATGAAGGAAAAAGAAACAGGGACCTCTAGCAGTCTTTTGAAATGTTCTTGTCCTGGCTATCTGCATCGAAGTCACTTCAGATGTTCATTAAAATACAGTTTCCTGAATGAGAATTTTTCATGTCAGACCAGGAATTTGTATTCATTTATTTGAAAGTCAGAGGTGGAGAGGGTAGAGAGAGAAAAAGAGAGAGAGAAGCTTCTATCTGCTGGTACACCCTCAGATATCTTCAATTGCCAGGGCTGGGTCAGGCTGACATGAGAAGCCAGGAGCTTCATCTAGGTCTCCCATGTGGGCCATCTCCTACTGCTTTCCCCAGCTGTCATCAGGGAACTGGATTGGAAGTGCATCCGCCAGTACAAACACTGGTGCCCATATGGGATGGCTGTGTCACAGGCAGAGGCTTTGCCCACTACTTCAAAATACCAGCTCCACCACAAGCAATTTTATGCATATTACTAAGGTTTAAAAAAAATTAAAATAGGAAAGTAGATTATCAGGAATAGTACAAGAGTTATATGCAATTGGGTAAATGGAGGTTATGAGTGGGTAGGATCAGCAGCTTCTGGCTTCCACACTCATGATCTACATTTATATTGAAGAACAGATTTAGACTATAACCATGGAGAGAAGTAATGAATTGCTTGACTCTCAAATTGAATATTTCTTTCCACCAAAGAGATTAGAAAGCTCAAATTGCAACATTTGTTTTCCATTTTGCTAGCAAACTGTAGGGAGTAATTGAAAATTGAAATTTGCAAGGCCTCCCATGGGTATGCCTTTGCCTCTAAGGCACACTTAGTAAACAAATGCAGAACAAACCATCATTTAATTGTCCATTATTTCATTTTTTCAGTGATTTTGCAAAGTCACAAAGTATTTTCTTTCTTTATATAACCACCCCCATACACACATACACATGTGCACGCAATTTTGACATACAAGTAGCAGCTACAAAAGCCTATGATAGAATTTCACATTGGGCTTATGGAAATACAATGGAATGGGTAATTTTGGTTCCTCATATATTAGAATGAGCTTTTGCATTCATCTTTAGTGTTATGGTAGATCTCTCACTACATAGAGTTGGCCAATAAACATCGATTGTTTACAAAATTGAAACAGCCAAAGGAGTATTATAAACCATAATGTGAGTTTTAGTTCCATGAACTCTATATTTGGACAAAATGGAATGGATGAAAGAGGGGGTGAGTACACATGTTAGAAAACTAATAATCTAGAAAGATCCTCCAGTATTTATCTTGTACCTTCTAATTCTAAATACTGTTCCAAGTGTTTTGCATTCATCTCCTTTTGTCCCCTCAATCCTGCTTTGTAAGTATTATTCCTCGTTTCATAGACTAAAAAACAAAGTTCATTTACTCGAGGTAAGTGAATGACAGAATTTCTATATCAGAGAATAGCTTTTATGTTTCTTTTCACTGTACTAGCCAAGCTACTTGGAATTTAGTGTTGCTACTGAAATTGCTGAATCATACTACAGATAGATCTTGAATGACAATTATGTGATTTATCACTTAGATGCTAGCATATCAAATATATGTGAAAATATCTATGAAGTATAGTGTCACAGAAATAATTATGGTGGAATATCATTCTGAAGAATTTTAAAGTATAAGAACAGCCAATTTTTGCACAAAGAAATCAGTATATAAATCCATAGATTGGGGCTGGCACTGTGATGCACTGGTTAAGCTACATTTTTGGAAGCCCGTACTTCATATGAGAACGTTTGATTTGAGTCTCAGCTTCCCCACTGCCAATCTAGGTCTCTGCTAATGAGTATCCCGGCAGGCAACAGATGATGGCTCAAATATTTGGGTCCCTGCCACTCAGGTAGAGACTCACATGGATTTCTGGGATCCTGGCTTTGACCTAGCTAATCCCACGGTGTTGTGGCCATTCAGGGAGTGAATCAACAGACGGAAGATTCTCTCTCTCTCTCTCTCTCTCTGTCTCTCGTGTGTGTGTGTGTGTGTGTGTGTGTATCTTTTGCTCTACCTAATAGTTGAAAATAAATAAATAAACATGAAAAGTATCCCAATAGCATTTGTTTAAATAGGAAATTAAAGAAAATGTGCTTATATATAGACTTTCTCCATCCTAACACTTCTAGCATCTTAGCTGATCCCTGTCACACACTCTAGGCTCTAGATCACTTGGTCTTCTTGTTCTAAGAATGGATAGTTTCTATACTGCATGTATATTCTCTGGATGAACTTGAGCTCATAAAAATGGATGCTTTTAAAGGCAACTCCTCTAGCCTGCTGTATCCCAACCCTTACTGACATTTTTTCTTTTTTCTTGGCAATTAGATCATTCCACACACGGTCACATTACTAACAGATAGTTTTTTTTTGCTGTCCTCAATTCTCATTCAATAGAGGCAAATCTCTCTCCGCAGGTTAGGAGTTTTCTTCAGACAATTATTTTCTCTTCCAACACATTCCTTCTGCCCAGAGTGTTGGTAATACTGCTGCTAGGTTTGAGGAGGCGACACAGGGTAGTGGGATATAGGCAGAGAAGTAAGAGATAGAGGTTTTAGTCCAGTTCACACCACTGACTCATCATTAAGTCCTTGGCAGGTCACACACCTTTGCTGGGTTTCAGTTTCCTCATCTTTAAAATAAGGCATTTTGACTGAATAATGCTCTCTGTAGTCCATAACAAATGTAACATCCAGGGAAGTATTGCATCTTTCTTACTTTATTTGTTTCTATAGCTAGACAAGTTGTACATAAAATTCTCTATGAAGATAAGCTATTATAGACCATTTTTTATATGGGGCTGGCATGTGGTACAGTGGATTGAGCTGACACTTGCCATGCTCACATCCCAGATGGGAACAAGTTCATATACTTGCTTCTCCACATCAGATTCAGTTCCCTGCTACTGTGCCTGGATAAGCAGATGGCCCAAGTGCTTAGGTCACTTGTCACCAATGTGAGAGACTTGAAAGAGGCTCCTGGCTTTGGCCTGGTCCATCCATGTCTATTGCAGCCATTTTGGTAGTGAACCAGAAGATGCAAGATCTCTCTCTCTCTCTCTTTCTCTCTCTCTCTTTCTCTTTCTCTCTCTCTCTCCCTCCTTCCCTCCCTCCTCCTCTATCTATAAGTCTGCTTTTGAAATTAACAAGTAAATATATTTTGAATAGTACAAAATTCTGAGTGCAAGCTTTCTTAACAATATTTGTCTGGTTTTCTGATAATAAAAGTGGCACCTTGTCACTGGTAAAAATTAGAAAATGCAGAGCAGATAAAGAGGAAAATCAAAATTACACATCTCTCCTAAGTCCATTGACAATAATTGTTAATAGTCTCTATTCTTCTTTGCTTCATTCTTTTCATTTTTGATAAATTCGAGCCATGGTTTTTCTACACTATTTTTTGCTCCTTCACATATTATACTAAGTATTTCATACTACACTAACAAATGTTGGAACACATTTTATTTTTGTATATCATATTATATTATTATAATACTATGTTAATGTAATAATCTCCTATTGTACATATAGTCTGTTTTGCTATTGTGTTATTTTGAATATTAATATATGATTATCTGTGAACATAAATAGATTTATTCAATTAATTCATCAGCATATAGCCTCAGAATTTGAATTACCTGGACGAATATTAAAAACATGCACTAAGTCTCTAGGTATATTTATCAAATTTCCTTTCAGAAAAGTAGTACTGATTTTCATTCCCCAAGGAGATTTGAGATAAGAGTTCCTCACTATTCTCCCCACCAATGTATTATCATTAAAATTTTGCCAATTTAACAAGTAAAATAGTTTCTCATATTTTAATCTGCATATATGAAATTATTTGTGAAGTGAGGTTATTTGAAATACATATTTATTACCTCAGTTTTCTCTAGCCCTACATGATCTGAACCTTCTTCCTTTCCTACCACCTTCCCTATATTTAAGGGTTATGGCCCTTTGGACCTTGCAAATATTAGACTATGCTGTTTGTTTCTATTACAGGAACCTTAATCATGCTGCTAGCTTTCTCTACCTGTACTGTATCTCTACCTCTAATTCTTAGCAAGGCTGAGTTTCTCACTCCATTGTGTTCTGTTCAAATGCTACTACCTCCAAGAAACTTCCTATGTGATACCTCCATTCAAGATAGCCTCTCTCTTCATTATTCTATGATAATCTCTCCTATTTTCTTGTTACATTTGTTTAGTACCTGAAATTTTATTGCTTACTTATATAACTGCCTTCTTTCTAATTTTGTAAAATTATTTTCTATTCATTAGATGTGAAGTTTCTAAATGAAGCATATCAAAGAACTGGAAAAGCAAGAATAAACCAAAGAAAAATTAGAAGAAGGAAAGATATAACAAGAAAAGAGCATAAATTTAGGAAACAGACACAAAGACAGTAAGACAAAAGATCAATAAAATGCAGAGTTCATTCTTTGAAAAGGTAAATAAAATTGACAAACTTTTCACTAGATTAACAAAGAATAGGAAAGACTCAAATAATTAAAGTAAAAAATGAGAAAGGAGGATTCTATCCAATATTATAGAACTGCAAAGACTCATTAGAGACTATTATGAACAACTGCATGTCAAAAAAAATGGAAGACCTAGAAGAAATAGATAGAGTATGGATATACATAACCAACTAAAATTGAATAAGGAATACATAGAAAACCTGGACAGACCAACAGTGGGCAATGGATTGAAAAAATAATCAAAAAATTCCCAAGAAAAAAAGCATAAGACTACATGGCTTCGCTGCTTATTCTATTAAACTTTTAAAGAAAAACTAACACCAATTCTTCTCAAGTTATTACAAAAAATTTAAAGACTTAGCACCATACCAAATTCTTACTAAGAAGCCCATAATACTCTTTTACCAAATACCAAACAAGGACACAACAATAAAAGAATTCAAGAGATTAATATCTCTAATGAACACAGATGAAAAGATTCTCTGCAAAATGCTAGCAAATTGAACCAAAACACACTAAAAATTCACTCACCATTATGATTAATTTGGGTCCAATGATATATATCCCAAGAGTTCAACAAATGCAAATCAACAAATGTAATACAGCATCAATAGAAAGAATTATAAAAAGAATATAATCATCTCAATAGAAATAGAAAAAGTATTTGATAAAATTCAATATCCATTTATGCTTAAAACCTTGAACAAATTAGGCTTAGAAGGTCCAAACCCTAACATAACAAAAGGTATATTTGAAAAACCAAAAGTAAGCATTATGCTGAATGGAAGAAAAGAATAAGAAAATTCCTGTAAGATCTGGAATTGGACAAGGGTGTCTATTGTCATCACTCTTAGTTAATTGCACAAGGAAATCTTAGAGCAATTAGAGAAGAGACAGAAATAAAAGTTACACAAATAAGAAAAGATGAAGTCCAGTTTTTCCTGTTTCAAGATGACATGATTCTCTATGCAGAGAGAGCTAAAAAATGATAAATGAATTCACTAAGGTTGCAGAATACAAAATCAGCATGAAATAAATAGAATTTTATACACCAATAGTGAACTCACTTTAAACGAAATCATAAAAGCAGTCTATTTCACAACAGTTGCTAAAAAAAAAAAAAAAAAAAAAACTTAGAGTAAATTGAACCAAGGATGTAAAAGATATCTATATTAAAAGTATAAAACCGTATAATACTTCCTGATTTTTTTTTCTGTGATATCTATTGCAGCATCCCCTTTTTCATCTCTTGTTTTATTAATTTGGGTATCCCCACCCCCATGCCTTCTTTTCGATTAGTTAGGCCAATGGTGTATTGATTTTGTTTATTTTTCAAAAAAACAGCTCTTCATTTCACTGTTCATTTGTATCATGCTTGGTCCCAAGTTTATTTTGAGTCTAATTTTAATTATTTCTTTCCTACTAATTTGGGGTTTGATTTGTTCTTGTTTTTCTAGGTCCTCGAGATGCATTGATTGGTAATTTTTGATGCCTTTCCAATTTCATGATGTAGGCACTGATCGCTATAAACTTCCCTCTTAACTGCTTTTGCTGTATCCCATAGGTTTTGCTATGTTGTACTTTCATTTTCATTTGTTTCCAGAAATTTTTTTTTTATTTTGCATTTGGTTTATTTTATGTCTCACTGTTTGTTCAGGAGTATATTGTTCTCTCTCCTTGTGTTGCATATTTTCTGGAGTTTCTTAAGTGTTAATTTACAGCTTCATTGCATTGTGGTCAGAAAAGATACATAGTATGATTTCAGATTTTTAGAATTTTTTGAGTCTTGCTTTATGGCCTAGCATATGATCCATCCTAGAGAATGCTCCATTCACTGTGGAAAAGAATGTGTATCCTTCAGCTGTCGGGTGAAATGTTCTGAGATATTAGTTAGATCCATTTGGTCCATAGAATAGATTAGCTCTGATGTTTCCTTGCTGATTTTCTTTTGTCTAGTTGATATATCCATTGATGCAAGTAGAGTGTTGAAGGTCCCTATTAGTATTGTATTGCAGCCTATATCTACCTTTAGATTCATTAACATTGCTTTTATTTATTTATTTATTTATTTATTATTTTCTTTTGACAGGAAGAGTGGATAGTGAGAGAGAGAGACAGAGAAAGGTCTTCCTTTTTGCCGTTGGTTCACCCTCCAATGGCCACCACGGCTGGCACGCTGCGGCTGGCGCACCATGCTGATCCGAAGGCAGGAGCCAGGTGCTTCTCCTGGTCTCCCATGGGGTGCAGGGCCCAAGCACCTGGGCCATTCTCCACTGCCTTCCCGGGCCACAGCAGAGAGCTGGTCTGGAAGAGGGGCAACTGGGAAAGAATCCGGTGCCCCGACCGGGACTAGAACCTGGTGTGCTGGTGCCGCTAGGTGGAGGATTAGCCTATTGAGCCACAGCGCTGGCCAACATTGCTTTTAAATAGCCAGGAGTCCTGGTATTGTGTGCATATGAATCTATTATATTCATATCTTCCTGTTGAATTGATGCTTTAATCATTACAGAATACCCATCTTTGTCTCATTTAACAGTTTTTGTGTTAAAGTCTAATTCTAATTTGGCTGATATCAGGATGGCTATTCCTGCTCTTCTTGCTTTCCATTAGCATGGAATGCTTTTTCCATCCTTTAAATTTCACTCTGTATGTATTTTTGTTAGAGAGGTGTGTGTTTCTTGCAGGCTGTAAATAGATGTATCTTGTATCTAACACATTGGAAAATATAGAAGAAATGGACAGATTTCTGGACATATATAATCTACCAAAATTGAGTCATGAAGACATAGAAAATATAAATATCCCAATAACCAACATGAAGATTAAATCATTAAAAAGGACCACCCCATCAAAGAAAAGCCCAGGACCAGATGGCTTCACTACTGAATTCTACTAAACTTTTAAAGAACTAATTCCAATTCTTCTAAAACTATTCAATATGATTGAAATGGAGGAAATCCTCCCAAACTCCTTCCATAAGGGCAACATCACCTTTATTCCAAAACCAGAAAAAGATTCAACAAAGAAAGAGAAAAATAAGCCAATATTCCTGATGAACATAAATGCAGAAATCCTCTACAAAATACTAGATGATCAAACCCAACAAAACATCAGAAAGATCATTCACCCAGACCAAGTGGGATTTATCCTTGATATGCAGTGCTGGTTTAACATATGCAAATCCATAAATGGGATACATCACATTAACGAACTGAAGAGGAAAACCTGTATGATATCTCAATAGATGCAGAAAAAGCATTTGACAAAATCAATATTCTTTCATTATGAAAACCATAAGCAAATTTAATATGGAAGGAATGTTCCTCAACACATCAAGGCAAGGTATGGCAACCCCATAGCCAGCATCCTATTGAAAGGGGAAAAGCTATAAGCAATTCCACTAAGATATGGAAGCAGACAAGATGTCCATTTTCACCATTGCTATTTAATATAGTTATGAAAGTTTAGCCTGAGCCATTAGGTAAGGAAAAGAAATCAAAAGGATACAAATTTTAAAGGAGGAAGTCGAATTATCTATTGTAGATGACATCATCCTACATGTAGGGAAACCATAAGACTCCAGTAAGTGAATATTGGAATTCATAGAGAGTATGATACAGTTTCAGGATATAAAATCAACACACAAAATTCAATAGCCTTTGTGTACACTGACAATGTCATGGCTGAGAATGAACTCGTAAGCTTAGTATTATCCAAGTAACTATAAAAAATAACTTGGAATAAATTTGACCATGGAGGTGAAAGATCTATATAATGAAAATCACAAAACATTAAAGAAAGAAATAAAAGAAGACTCACAAAAATGTAAGACTCTTCCATGTTCATGGATTGGAGTTATTAATACTATCAAAATATCCATACCACCGAAAGAAATTTACAGATTCAGTGTGATCCCAGTCAAAATCCAAATAACATTATTCTCAGATATAGAAAAAACAGTGCTAAAATTTATATGTAAATACAAGAGAGCCCAGATATCTAAAGCAATCTTAAACAACAATAACAAAGCCAGAAACATCACAATACCAGATTCCAAGACATACTATAGGGCAGTTATAATCAAAGCAGCCTGCTACTGGCACAAAAATAGACTTATAGTACAAAGGAACAGAAAAGAAACTTCAGAAATCTATCCATGCATCTACAACCAACTAATCATTGGCAAAGGAGCTAAAATCAGTTCTGGCAGAAAGGACAGTCTCTTCAACAAATGGTGCTGGGAAAATTGGATCTCCACATTCAGAAGTATGACACATAACCCCTACTTACACCTTATACAAAATTCAACTCAAAATGCTACCATCTGATATCATCAAATTACTAGAGGGGAAAACTATGCAAGACATTGACAAAAGCAAACACTTCTTGCAAAACACATCAGAAGCACAGGTAATAAAAGCAAAAATAGACAAGTGGAATTACATCAAGCTAAGAGGATTCTGCACTGCAAATGAAACACTCAACAAACTCAAGAAGCAATCAACAGAATAGGAGAAAATGTTTGCAAACCATGCAACTGATAAAGGATTAATACCTAGGATACTCAAAGAGCTCAAGAAACTCAACAACAACAAAACAAACAATCCAGTCAATAAATGGTTAAAAGACATGAACAGGCATTTTTCTTTTTTTTTTTCTTTTTTTTTAAAGACCATTTATTTATTTATTTATTTGGCAGCAACTTATTTTTTTTAAACTTTTATTTAATGCATATAAATTTCCAAAGTACGACTTATGGATTACAATGGCTTCCCCCCCATACCGTCCCTCCCACCCACAACCCTCCCCTTTCCCACTCCCTCTCCCCTTCCATTCACATCAAGATTCATTTTCGATTATCTTAATATACAGAAGATCAGCTTAGTATACATTAAGTATGGATTTCAACAGTTTGCTCCCACACAGAAACATAAAGTGAAAAATAATAGATGATTTTTTTAAATGATGATGAAATCAGAACAGACCTATTGTCATGTTTAATCCCAGTGAGAGTCAAGTTGGGAATTGATAATTTCTTTTCTTTTCTTTTCTTTTTTTTTTTTTTTTTACAGAGGATCAGTTTAGTATGCATTAAGTAAGGATTTCAACAGTTTGCACCCCCATAGAAACACAAAGTGAAATATATTGTTTGAGTACTCGTTATAGCATTAAATCTCAATGTACAGCACATTAAGGATAGAGATCCTACATGAGGAGTAAGTGCACAGTGATTCCTGTTGTTGACTTTACCAATTGACACTCCTGTCTATGGCATCAGTAATCTCCCTATGCTCCAGTCATGAGTTTCCAAGGCTATGGAAGCCCTCTGAGTTCTCCAACTCTTATCTTGTTTAGACAAGGTCATAGTCAAAGTGGAGGTTCTCTCCTCCCTTCAGAGAAAGGTACCTCCTTCTTTGATGACCTGTTCTTTCCACTGGGATCTCACTCGCAGAGATCTTTTGCCAGAGTGTCTTGACTTTCCATGCCTGAAATACTCTTATGAGCTTTTCAGCCAGCTCTGAATGCCTTTAGGGCTGATTCTGAGGCCAGAGTGCTATTTAGGACATCTGCCATTCTATGAGTCTGCTGAGTATCTCACTTCCCATGTTGGATCACTCTCCCCTTTATTTACTCCATCAGTTAGCGTTAGCAGGTACTAGACTTGTCTATGTGCTCCCTTTGACTCCCAGTCCCTTCACCATGACCAACTGTGAACTGAAACTGATCACCTGGAACAGTGAGATGGCATTGGTACATGCCACCTCGATGGGATTGAATTGGAATCCCCTGGTATGCTTCCAACTCCACCACTTGGGGCAAGTCAGCCTGAGCATGTCCCAAATTATACATCTCTTCCCTCTCCCATTCCCACCACCATGTTCAACAGGGATCACATTTCAGTTAATTTTCAACACTTAAGAATAACTGTGCATCAATTACAGATCTAAACCAGTCATATTAAGTAGAACAGATAAAAAAACTACTAAGAGGGATAATGTATTAAGTTGTTCATTAACAGTCAGGGCTATGCTGATCAAGCCACCATTTCCCATAGTGTCCACCTCACTCCAACAGGTTTCCCTCTTGGTGTTCAGTCAGTCGTCACCGATCAGAGAGAACATATGGTATTTGTCCCTTTGGGACTGGCTTATTTCACTCAGCATGATGTGTTCCAGATTCCTCCATTTTGTTGCAAATGACTGGATTTCGTTGTTTCTTACTGCGGTATAGTATTCTAAAGAGTACATATCCCATAATTTCTTTATCCAGTCTACCGTTGATGGGCATTTAGGTTGGTTCCAGGTCTTAGCTATTGTGAATTGAGCTGCAATAAACATTAGGGTGCAGACCTCTTTTTTGTTTGCCAATTTAAATTCCTTTGGGTAAATTCCAAGGAGTGGGATGGCTGGGTCGAACGGTAGGGTTATCTTCAGGTTTCTGAGGAATCTCCAGACTGACTTCCATAGTGGCTTGACCAGTTTGCATTCCCACCAACAGTGGGTTAGTGTCCCTTTTTCCCCACATCCTCGCCAGCATCTGTTGTTGGTAGATTTCTGAACAGGCATTTTTCAAATGGCCAAAAGACACAGGAAACTATGCTCAAGATCACTAGCTATTGGGGAAATGTAAATCAAAACCACAATGAATGGCTAGTGTTGTGAAATAATGGGCTAAGCCTCCACCTGTGATGCTGGCATCCCATATGGGAGCTGGTTCATGTTCTGGCTGCTCCTCTTCCAATCCAACTCTCTGCTATGCTCTGGGAAGTAATAGAAGATGGCCCAAGTGCCTGGGCCCCTGCACTGGCATGAGAGACCTGGAAGAAGCTCCTGGCTCCTTGGCTTAAGGTCTGCTTAGCTCTGGACATTGTGGCAATTTGGGGAGTAAAATAGTCGATAGGAGACCTTTCTCATGGTCTCTCCCTCCCTACCTGTGACTCTGCATCTCAAATAAATAAATAAAAATCTAAAAACAGATTAACCACAATGAGGTGTGACCTAACCTGGTTAGAATGGCTCTCATACAAAAATCAACAAACAATAAATGCTGCAGAGGATGTGAGGAAAATGTACCCTAATTCACTGTTGGTGGGAATGTGAACTAGTGTAGCAATTGTGGAAGACAGTATGGAAATTCCTCAGAAATCTGAATACAGATCTACCATGTGACCCAGCCATCCTACTCCTGGGAATTTACCCCAAAAAAATGAAATAAGCATATGAAAGATTTATCTGTTCATTAACTGTTCATTCCAGTTCAATTCACAATAGCTAAGATATGCAATCACCTAGATGCCCATCAATTGATGACTGGAAAATGTAGTATATATACACTATTGAATATTAATCAGTCATAAGAAAAAAATAATATACTATTTTTGCAACAAATTGAATGACTATAAACTATTATACTTTGTGAAATAAGCCAGTCCTAAAAATACAAATGTCATATATTTTCCCTGATCTATGTAACAGAGTATAAAAAGTGCAATGTATATGAGAGAAATTGACATTTGAGATTTGATTATTTTTACCCCCCTTATCTCTAGTGTTGAGGAACAGTGTTTCCTCTTTTTCTCCTACTCCTGCTTCTCTTCCTCATCTCCCCTGCATCCTTCTTCTTTTATATTCTATTTGTTGAATTGTTTCTTAGTTGAGGGATAAGCTTATGATTATAAAGTAAACTGAAAGGGCTGGTGCTGTGGCATAGCAAGTAAAGCCACTACCTGCAGTGCTGGCATCCCATAAGGGCACTGGTTCAAGACCAGGCTGTTCTATTCCTGATCCAGCTCTCTGCTATGGCCTAGGAGAGCAGTAGACGATGGCCCAAATCCTTGGGCCACTGCACCTGCAGGGGAAGACCTAGAGGAAGATCCTGACTCCTGGCTTCAGTTCGGCGCAGCTCCTGTTGTTGCAGCCAATTAGGGAGTGAACCAGCAGATTGAAGGCCTCTTTTTCTCTGCCTCACCTTATTTCTCTTTGTAACTGTGACTTAAAAATAAATAAATAAATCTTTAAAAAATGAACTTGGGGCCGGCGCTGTGGCTCACTAGGCTAATCCTCCGCCTGCCGAACTGGCATCCCATATAGGCACCAGATTCTAGTCCCGGTTGCTCCTCTTCCAGTCCAGCTCTCTGCTGTGGCCCAGGAGGGCAGTGGAGGATGGCCCAAGTGTTTGGGCCCCTGCACCTGCTTGGAAGACCAGGAAGAAGCACCTGGCTCCTGGCTTCGGATCGGCGCAGTGCCGGCCGTAACGGCCATTGGGGAGTGAACCAACAGAAGGAAGACCTTTCTCTCTCTCTCTCTCTCTCTCTCTCTCACTGTCTATAACTCTAAAAAGTGCATTTCTTTTTAGCACTGATTATTGTATTATATTGTCTAAATGTATTGGTTTGCTTGTCAATATACCTACTGAAGGACATCTTGGCTATTTCCAAATCTTGGCAATTTTGCACGGAGCTGTATAAATGTGAGTGTGTGGACTTTTGTGTATATACAAGTTTTCAACACCTTTGGTTTAATACCAAGGAGCACAATTGCTGGATCATACAGTAAGTAATTTAGTTTTTCAGAAACTTCAAATTGTCTTCCAAAATATTAGTATCATTGTGCATTCTCACCAGCAACAAATGAGAATTCATGTTGCTTTATGTACTTGACAGCATTCGGAATTAACAGTTTTTGATGGAAGCAGAGCATCTGGGTCATGATCTGGCTCCCATATGGGTTGCTGGCATTGCAGGCGGTAGCTTCACCTGCTACACAACAATGTTGAGAGAGCCTCACTTCTATTTTTTGAACTTTTTGGGTAAGGTAAAGCAGTTATTATTATACTTAAATTTATAATAATTGTTCATATTTATGGGCTACAATGTGAAATTTCAATGTATATATTCAGAGTGTAATAATCACATGTCAGCCGGCGCCACAGCTCAATAAGCTAATCCTCCGCCTTGCAGCGCCGGCACACCGGGTTCTAGTCCCGGTCAGGGCACAAGATTCTGTCCCGGTTGCCCCTCTTCCAGGCCAGCTCTCTGCTGTGGCTAGGGAGTGCAGTGGAGGATGGCCCAAGTCCTTGGGCCCTGCACCCCATGGGAGACCAGGAGAAGCACCTGGCTCCTGCCTTCGGATCAGCGCAGTGCGCCGGCCGCAGCGGCCATTGGAGGGTGAACCAACAGCAAAGGAAGACCTTTCTCTCTGTCTCTCACTGTCCACACTGTCTGTCAAAAAATAAATAAATAATAAAGAAAAAAAGAAAATATAGACTGCAGAATGAATGCAAGTATGTATAGTAAGATGATTTGCAACAAAGTTACCCAAAAAGTGCACTGGAGAAAGGAGAGTCTATTCAATAAAGGGTACTAAGAAAGCCAAATATCCATATGTAGAAATCTTAAACTCCTGGCTACTTCTGAGTTTATATAAAAATCAACTCAAAATAGATCAAGGACCTAAATGTAAGACATAAATATATGAAAGTACTATATGAAAATATAGGGAAATATGTGATGGCATCAGTATAACAATAACTTATGACTAAGTTCACAAAACCATAAGCAACAGAAGTAAAACAAGACAGATAGGATTATATCAAAATAAGAAGTGTCTGTACTCCAAAGCAAACAATTAGGAGTGAAGAAACAACAACCAACAGAATAGAAGAAAATACTTGCAAACTCTTCACTTGACAAAGTTTTAATATCCAGAATATACAAGAAATTAAACAAGTTCAACAAGAACACAGCAAGCCAGTTAAGAAATAGCAAAGGCCTCAGAATCAGCCCTTAAGGCATGCGGATCCGGCTGAAAAGCCCAGGAGAGTATTTCAGGCATGGAAAGCCAAGACACTCTGGTAAAAACAAACAAACAAAAAAAACCTACATGAAAGATCTCCGTGAGTGAGATCCCAGTGGAAAGAACAGGTCTTCAAAGAAGGAGGTACCTTTCTCTGAAGGGAGGAGAGAACTTCCACTTTGACCATGTCCTTGTCTAAATATGACCAGAGTCGGTGAACTCAAAAGGCTTCCATAGCCTTGGCAGCTCATGATAAGAGCCTAGGGTGATTACTGATGCCATAAACAAGAGTGTCAATTTGTTAAGTCAACAACAGGAGTCACTGTGCACTTACTCCTCATGTGGGATCTCTGTCCTTAGTGTGCTGTACATTGAGATTTAATGCTATAACTAGTACTCATACAGTATTTTTCACTTTATGTTTCTGTGAGGGAGCAAACTGTTGAAACCTTTACTTAATGTATGCTAAACTGATCTTCTGTATATAAAGAGAAACGAAAATGAATCTTGATGTGAATGGAAGGGGGGAGGGAGTGGGAAAGGGGAGGGTTGGGGGTGGGAGGGAAGTTATGGGGGGGAGAAGCCATTGTAATCCATAAGCTGTACTTTGGAAATTTATATTCATTAAATAGAAGTTAAAAAAATAAAAATAATTAAAAAAAGAAATAGACAAAGATTGGAATACAGATTTAGCAAATGAAAAAATACAAAAAGCCAACAAATATTTGAGAAAAATTCTCAATGTCACTATCCATCAGGGAGTAGCAGATGGAAAGCACGATGCAGTATCATCTCACTCCAGTTAGGATGACTATTATCAAAAAAGACCAAAAATGAACATTTCTGGCAAATATGTGGAGAAAAGGAAACTCATACATTCTTAGTTGGAATGTAAATTTATGCAACCAGTATATGAAACAGTATGAAGCATCCTCAAAAAATTGAAAATAGATCTATCACATGAGCTACTGTCCCACTTCTCTGTATGTATCCATAAGAAATGATGTTAACCTATCAGACATGTTTATATCCCCATGTTCATTGCAACAGTGTCCACCATAGCCAAAATGTGGAATCAACCTAGATTTACCTCAATGGATGAATGAATAAACAAAATATGGTATGAATATGCAATGCAATATTACTCAGCCATAACAAGAATGAGATCCTGACATTTAAAAAAATGGTTAGAATTGGATATTATTATGCTGAGTGAAATAATCCAAACTCAGAAACATAAATATTTCATATTTCTCTTTATTATATGGAATTAAAAATATAGGGAGTGGGCATTTAACTTAGTGGTTAATAGCTACATTACACATTAAAGCGCCTGAGTTCAATTGCTGGTTCCAGCTGCTGAATCTAGCTTCCCAACAATGCATACCCTGGAAGGCAGTGGTGATGGCTTAAGTAATTAGGTTCCTGCCACCAACATAGGAGACCTATAAGGTGTTCCCAGATCTTAGCTCTAGATGTGACTCAGCCCCAGCCAATGAGGAAATTTGGGGAGTGAATCTGTGGATAAGAAGTCTCTTTCTCTGTCTCATTAAAAAATAGATATAAACTTAGAATAGTAATAAATAGAGATTGAGAATGAGAAGTGTTGGAGGAGAGGGGGGAGAAAATTTAGATAAAAGATACCAAAGCACAGTTAGACAGAGGTGATAGTTTGCAAACATTCCGTTCACTTTAGAAGATGACAAAAATTTCAATTGAAATATTTGAAGGTCCAACACTGTGGCATAAGGGTAGGGCCTCTTTGCCATCCATATGGATACAAGTTCTAGTCCCAGCTGCTCCACTTCCAATCTAGCTCCCTGCTAATGGCCTGGGAAAGTAGTGAAAGATGGCCCAAATGCTGGGCCCTTGCACCCTTTGGTGAAACCCCTGGCTCCAGGCTTCAGCCTAGCCCAGCTTGGGGCATTGCAGACATTTGTGGAGTAGATTGAGGCTCTCACTCTCTTTCTCTCTGTTTTTGCTTCTCTGTAACTCTGCCTTTCAAATAAATAAATCTTTAAAAAAATCGAATGCCTTCTGTTCACCAGTATGAAGTTAACTTGTTTCCTTAAACACTCGCAGAAAACTGTTAGCACCTATCAGAGAGATGTGGTAATTAAGATTTTAGACTTGCCCAAGGTCACACAACTACTATGTTACATTGTTTCTTTAAAAAAAAAAACTTTTATTTAGTAAATATAAATTTCCAAAGTACACTTTATGGATTACAATGGATTTCCCCCCCATAACTTCCCTCCCACCTACACCCCTCCAATCTCCCGCTCCCTCTCCCATTCCATTCACATCAAGATTCATTTTCAATTCTCTTTATATACAGAAGATCGATTCAGTATATACTAAGTAAAGATTTCATCAATTTGCACCCACACAGAACATAAAGTGTAAAAACTATTTCAGTACTAATTATAGCATTAATTCACATTGAACAACACATGAAGGACAGAGATCCTACATGGGGAGTAAGTGCACAGTAACTCCTGTTGTTGAATTAACAATTTGACACTTTTGTTTATGGCATCAGTAATCTCCCTAGGCTCTAGTCATGAGTTGCCAAGGCTATGGAAGCCTTTTGAGTTTGCCGACTTTGATCTTATTTAGACAAGGTCATAGTCAAAGTGGAAGTTCTCTCCTCCCTTCAGAGAAAGGTACCTCCTTCTTTGATGGCCCATTCTTTCTACTGGGATCTCACTCGCAGAGACCTTTCATTCAGGTGTTTTTTGTTGTTGTTGTTGTTTTTTTTTTTTTTTTTTTTTTCTGCCAGAGTGTCTTGGCTTTCCAAGCCTAAAATACTCTCATGGGCTCTTCAGCCAGCTCCGAATGCCTTAAGGGCTGATTCTGAGGCCAGAGTGCTGTTTAGGACATCTGCCATTCTATGGGTCTGTTGTGTATCCAGCTTTCCATGTTGGATCGTTCTCTCCCTTTTTTATTCTATCAGCTAGTATTAGCAGACACTACTCTTGTTTGTGTGATTCAGTTAAGTGAAATAAGCCAATCCCAAAGGGACAAATACCATATGTTCTCCCTGATAGGTGACAACTAACTGAGCACCAAAAAAAAAAAAAAAAAAAAAAAACCTGTTAAAGTGAAATGAACACTATGAGAAATGGTGACTTGATCAGCCCTTGCCCTGACTGTTGATGAGCAACTTGATATGTTATCCCTCTTAGTATTTTTTTGTTTGTTCTACTTAATACTTTTGGTAAAATACTGTAATCAATACACAATTCTTCTTAAGTGCTGAAACTTAACTGAAAAGTGATCACTGTTAAATACAAGAGTAGGAATAAGAGAGGGAAGAGATGTGCAATTTGGGACATGCTCAAGCTGACTTACCTCAAACGGTAGAGTTAGAAACATACCAGGGGATTCCAATTCAATCCCATCAAGGTGGCATGTACCAATGCCATCTCACTAGTCAAAGTGATCAATTTCTGTTCACAATTGATCATAATGATAGGACTAAGAGCCAAATGGATCACATAAACAAGAATAGTGTCTGCAAATACTAGCTGATAGAATAAAAAAGGGAGAGAACGATCCAACATGGGAAGTGAGATACACAGCAGACCCATAGAATGGCAGATGTCCTAAACAGCACTCTGGCCTCAGAATCAGCCCTTAAGGCATGTGGATTCGGCTGAAAAGCCCATGAGAGTATTTTAGGCATGGAAAGCCAAGACACTCTGGCAAAAAAAAAAAAAACAAAAAAAAAAAAAAAAAAAAAAAAAAAAAACAAAAGAAAAAAAACCCTACATTAAAGATCTCCACGAGTGAGATCCCAGTGGAAAGAACAGGTCATCAAAGAAGGAGGTACCTTTCTCTGAAGGGAGGAAAGAACTTCCACTTTGACCATGGCCTTGTCTAAATATGATCAGAGTTGGTGAACTCAGGGGGCTTCCATAGCCTTGGAAACTCATGACTGGAGCATAGGGTGATTACGGATGCCATAAACAAGAGTGTCAATTTGTTAAGTCAACAACAGGAGTCACTGTGCACTTACTCCTCATGTAGGATCTCTGTTCTTTATGTGCTGTACATTGAGATTGAATGCTATAACTAGTACTCAAATAGTATTTTTCACTTTGTGTTTCTGTGAGGGAGCAAACTGTTGAAATCTTTACTTAATGTATGTTAAACTGATCTTCTGTATATAAAGAGAAACGAAAATGAATCTTGATGTGAATGGAAGGGGAGAGGGAGTAGGAAAGGGGAGGGTTGTGGGTGGGAGGGACGTTATGGGGGGGAAGCCATTGTAATCCATAAGCTGTACTTTGGAAATTTATATTCATTAAATAAAAGTTAAAAATAAAAAAAAAATTCATGTCAAATCCTTAACAAGAAATACTCAAAGGTTTTTTTCCCTTTAAAATAAAGTTAAAAGCATAATGGAAGGGGTACAAGGAATAACTGATATTCACAGTTACGGCAACAAAGACCATTATACCATTAGAGAAGCCCTCCCAAAAATGCAGCGTGAGTGACACTGAGGACAAATGTGATGTGAATGGGGACTTACAGTTCTGTATTCATCCACCACTCATTCTGTTGAGCCATAGTGTGAGAGTTGGGGCTCTGCTATCGTTACCTCATTGAAAAAATACATATGTAAATAGATATGTATATATATTATATGGTGTGTAGAAGCACATACAAAATTAAAGCATGCCTCTAACACATTCCCTTATTAAGCAGTCTTGTATATGTTAATTCATTGCAGAAATTGTAGCAGAACAAAGTTTCTCGATTACTTACTCATCTAGCTGCATTATTCCAGTGAACAGGTTAGCAGAATGCCCTACTCCACACAACTTTTCAGAAACAAAGGGTAATGGAAAATTCCAGGCAGCTGTGGGGGATCATCCTAATTTAAGCCAATCTTAAAGAAGAAGATTTTGGAGAAGCTGTTGTGAAAGATTTTCTAGGTCAGTCTTTGAAAGGCGTTTTATCACTTCCTCTCATATTCTGTGATCTGGAATTCAGTCTTGTGGGCACATATTCAAACAGAGACCCAGATATTAGATCAATCTTCCAACCATATACCCAGAGTTTGGACCGGTTACAGAGCCATAATTTTTAATCCAATACCTATTTTATTGCAATGCCTGATTTTGAGTTCCTATCACCAACTAGACTGGGTTTAAAACTCTGCAGATATGGGTGGTCTCTAAACGGTCTTACGCCACCATATGACTTGTAAAGAGATGATGATGAGGTTAAAGACTCATGTTCTTAGAAGAACCAGTTGTCAATATTTACACTGAATACTGAAGGCGAGTATTCAATGCCTATCATAAAAAGAATGTGATGTACTTACCTTCACGTATTTTGTTCTCACAACCTTATACTATGTTGACTTTAGTGTTGGGACCTGAAACATGAGGTAGCAGGGTTAATGGAAAGAGGTGTTCTGTTAGTGCAAGTGGAATTCTATATTCTCCCTATGTGATTTGGGGCAAGGAGATTGATTATTCTGACCCTAAACTTTCTCATCGATAAAAGTGGAGGGGATGATGTCCCACAGGACCATTGTGAAAAATAAACGGAGTCACCTACATAAACTAAAGACTCAACAAAAAGGTTAGGGACTTTGGAATCAGAACATACGAGGATTTTAAGAATGGATGTGTTATTTATTACTCACGTAATCTTGAATAAATTAATCTAATGTCTCCCAGCTTCAGTTTTCCTACCTAGACAACAGGAATTGGGAAAGTATCAATGGAAACTAGGATGGCTGTATATCACACAATAATGTATCTTGTGCTTTTATTCATTTAACAAATATTCATCATCTGCCTTAATATGACCACTGTTCTCAGAGACAGCGATAAAAATAACAAAAAAATGTCCATGTCTTTCATGCAGTTTAACTTCTATCAGGGTTTGAGGAAAGGGGAGATATAAAATAAACAAATAAACAAATAAACGTTCCAAAAGCAATTAGCAATAAAAAGAAAATAAACAGAGCAATAAAATATAGAATCACTTGGTGTGAGCTAGGACCCTCAAAAGCCATTTGTGATGTTGTTAGGAATTGGGAATCTTTGGGAGGTGATTAGGTTATAAAGGCAAAGTGCTAATGGATGGGATTAGTTCCTAAGTTAAAAAGACACAAGAAAGAGCCCTTGTCTTTGTGTCCTTGTAAGGACGCAGCAAGTTGACATCACCTGTGAGTCAGGATACGGGCCCTCACCAGATGCCTAATAGGCCACTGCCTTGATCTTAGGTTCCCAGCTTCCACAGCCAGGAAAAAAGGATCTCTGTTGTTTATGAGCCACAGTTTATGATATTTTGTTAGGACAACCTAAACTGAATAAGACAATTTTTTGTGGGATAGTTGCAGAAAGCATCTTGAAGAAGGTGACATTTGAGATGGGAACTGAGTGATGTAAAGGAGTAAAAGTGACGATCTGAAGAGGTTTCCAGAAAAATGGAAAAATCAGTGCATTGGCCTTGAGGATGGTAGAAAAAGGCCAATAGGACAGAAATGTGTTGCAAGTATGGAAACAGAGAAATGAGAAAGGGGATTGCTCCTATAGTCTGGGTGAGAGGAGATGGTGTTTCTATCAGGAGACTATAAATGAAGACTGGGACATGTTTGGGAGGCAATACTACTAGTTTGTATTAGAAGATGAAAGAAAGACAAATCAAAGATGACTATGAGAATGGCAAACGCCCTGAACAGCACTCCAGCCTCAGAATCAACCCTTGGGGCTTCGGATCTGGCTAAAAGGTCCATGGGAGTCTCACAGGCATGGAAAGCCATGACACAGTGGCAAAAACAACCTAAATGAAAGATCCTGGTGAACAAGACCCCAGCAGAAGGAACAGGCCATCAAGGAGGGAGGCGCCTTTCTCCGAAGGGAGGAAGGAACCTCCACTGTGATATGGCTTTTACTAAACAACTTCAGAGTTGGTGAACTCAAGGGGCTTCCATAGCCTAGACAGCTCATGGCAAGAGCCTCAGGTGATTGCTTACGTCATGAATAAGAGTGCCAATTGTTAAATCAACAACAGGAGTCACTGGGTACATGCTCCCCATGTAGGATCTCTGTCCTTAATGTGTTTTACTATGAAACTTAAAAACAACACTACTAGTCTAACAATATCCTATATCTTGTGCGGTTGTGTGAGGGCGGCCTGTTGAAATCCTATCTTAGTGTATACTAAGTTGATCTTCTGTATATGAAAGTAATTGAAAATGAAACGTGATGAAGTGCAGGATGGGAGAGGGAGAGGGAGAGGGGAGGGCCATGGGAGGGAAGGAGGTTGGCGGTGGGGAGCCACAGCAATACAAAAGTTGCACTTTGTAAATTCACATTTATTAAATAAAAAAAATAAAAATAAAAAAGATAACTATGAGATTTTTTTGATTCACTTATTTATTTTAAAGAATTAGAGAAAGAGAGAGATGAATCCTCTGGTTCATTCCCCAGATGACCACAATGGGCAGCAACAGGCCACTCCAAAAACCAGGGACCAGGAGCTCTTTCCAGGTCTTTCATGTGGGTAGCAGAGGTCCAAGCACTTGGGCCATCCTCTGCTGTTTTCCTCAGGCCATTAGCAGGGAGCTGGATTGGAAGTGGAGCAGCCAGGAAATAAACTGGATCCTATATGGTATGCCGGCCTTTCAGCCTGCAGTGTTATCTGCTATGCCACAATGATGACCCTGAGATTTTGGTTTTTAATGAGATGTCTCACTTTTATTTTATTTTATTTTATTTTATTTTATTTTATTTTATCTTATTGTATCTTATTTTATTTTATCTTATTTTATTTTATTTATATAACTGGGAGAAAGAAGGGAGAGTGAAAGAGAGGGAGAGAGAGGGAGGGAAGAAGAGTGAGAGAGAGAGGATAGAGGGAGAGGGCTCCCTTTTGCTGGCTTACTCCCAAAGTACCTCTATTAGCAAGGGTCAGGAGCCAGAGACTCAACCCAGGTGTCTCACAAGAGTGTCATAAAAAGATCACCTGCTGCCTCCCAGAGTCCCCATTAGCAAAAAGCTGTAATGAAGAGTAGAACAAGAAATCCAAACCAGGACTCTGACATGGGCTGCAGGCATCCCAATGGAGTCCTAACTGCTAGGCCAATGCTCAGCCCTGATGTGAGATTTTTGACACAAACAATAAGAAATGACAATAGATTGTAAATGGTAGGTAAACTGAAAATCGTAGTTATATAGCAATCCCATATTAGAGCTGTTGTCCATAAATGACTAATCAAATGATTGTGTTTGTTTCTGAATCATTCTATTTCTGAATCATGCCCTTCCCCCATTCCCTTCCTTTTCCCCTGTGCCTATTTATAATTCTTGGAAGCTTGTGGGATAAAATGTTTGTTTTTTCTTTTCATATTACTTCCTGTTGGGACCTGGGGACACTGGGGAGAATACAATAATGTAAAAGGGATTAAAAGAAAAAGAGTACACAACACTATAAGAATGGCCATCTAAAACAATGCAGTCAGTACCAGGAACTGTGCAATGTGAGTTCATCAACCCTACATACCTGAAGTTAAACAGAGAAGGTAAAGATGTAATACTTCTTAAATCTTTATATCTCACAAGTTACACTTCTATGCAGCCTAACTGCATTAAAAACCAAATGTTCTAACAAAATTCTTTTCTTACTTTTTGATGATTGCATGCCATTGAAGGAAAAAAATGAGAATCTCTCTGAATATGTAGGTGAGAAATATCAAGGAAAATACTAACTAATAGTTTTAATAACATGTCCCTTCTGCATATTTTCAATGCTATTCCATGTTTGGCTAAAGGAGAAAAGTAGCCCCAAAGGAAATATCATAGAAAGCAACATTTAGCTCACTAAATTTAAATTTTAAAAATAGAATTTTTGACTTTTGCTCTCAATCAATGGCCATGATTTTTTTCCCCTCAAAACAGCTTTGCTACATTAAGATTTCCTGTTGGGGGTGAGGGGGAACTCTAGTGGTGAGATCAATTCAGTTAAAGTTGAATAGGAGAAGGACAAAGAGAATAAAAGATACTTAATTAAGCAAAATTGAATTTTCTTCCTATGGTCTACTAAGGAAAAAAAACTATCATCAAACACACAAACAATTAAAAATGACACTTCAGAATTAAGGTACAGTGTAGCAAAGTATTAAACTAACTTCTTTTAGTAAGTTTAAATGGGGAGTGAGCATGCCAACTGCAAGCAATCATGCAGAAATATCCCCAGATATATTCAGCCATAAAAAATTTCACTGCAGAAAATGAAAATGAAGCACTTGTCTGGTCCTGATAATTGTAGCACTTAACATGCCAGAGATTCAGACATTCAGCTTAGATGAAAATAAATTATTTATGCCAAACCCAGTTAGAGTCTCTAAACTATAAGCGTCATCTTTAAAATTATAGTTTCTCAGTTGGAGAAAAAGTGTATCAGCTCAAAGCTGTGCACCTCATGATGCTTTCTAATAGACTTCTGTTTGGGCATTTCACATAAGCAGCTCTAATATTTCCCCATGAGGTAATTCTGCATCTTCCAGTATATTACTATTAAGTGGCTAGGAATGAAGCTTGGCAACTGAGATTTATTTCAGAGAAGTTTATTCTCATATCAAATAATAAAAAAATTCATCTTTTGGGAGTATTGACACTAGTAAGCTTTTGAAAAATGTAAAACCTATCATGAATTATAAAAAAATTAAGTCCATAACATATATATATATATATATATATATACAGGTTATCAAAAAGCATATTATGAAAATATCTTGACAATCCCTTCTATTCTGTATATTTCATGTCTATTTCTATTATATTGCCTAAACTCTGATCAAAATCAGAGATATTTGGATAGATGGATCCTCTGTGGCAGAATCAACAGTCGAAGAAGGTTCCTGACATTAAGGTCTCCGGAAACAGCAAGTGCAAGGACAATTGATGGTCTGGGAATTTCTCAGCAAGATCAGTTTCTTAACAAGTGAATGGGTTTTCAGAAATTCCCTCATCTCACTCTGCACTTTTATAGCTAGGAATGCTTAAGCATGCTCAGCAGTGGGCAAAGTGATTACGACAATTGTAAAGTTGAAGGGTGGCTCTAGAAGTGCCAAATGAAAGGAAAGCCTTGCAATTTATGCTTTGATTCCTAGTGTAAACGTAGATGTCTGTCTGCTTCAGAGCAGCGCTCAGGCAAGCACTCGCCCACAATTAGCATTGTACAACAAAGACATCGTGATTTTCTGATTTGAAATGGAACACTTCAAGTCCAGTTTCTTGGTCATGTTGACATGACTTTTTGCTTTGTTTTCTTTTGTTACCAGTTAGGTTCTTATTCAGATCCAGTGTTTCCTTTCTGCAAGTTCTTAAGGTCAGCATGCAAAACAACAAATGAACAACATATATATGATGTAGCACGTAGATTCTGTCTTTTCATTCCAAATATGACTTGAATATGTGGATGGGACTAGTCCTACATCATGCCTGTTGGCATTTCTTTCTCAGTCCATGATATAGTAAAAAATATCTATGACTGAGTAAAAAACTGCTGCCATCAGATTTGGTTTGTTGGTTTGTGGAAAGGGCCCAATCTTCGCTTCTATGATGGCACCTTGTGCGCTACCTCCCCTGAAGGGAAGGAATACGGTTCCTCACATGGCAGAATAGTGGAGGAGAGTGAATTCTGTCCTACAAGGCCTTTTAATTCATCAACCCAGACAAAGTCCTCACAAGCTAAAGAACTCCCATCAACACTTGCTAACCCGTGCTGTTACACTGGGGATTAAGTTTCAACACGCAATGTAGAGGGAATAAAAACGGTGAAACCATAACTTTTTAGAGCATCATGTATTTCCATGATTGTGCATAAAGATGGTATGGTCTTGATTGTTTGGCAGTAAATAAGTTGCTGATCATTAGCAGTCAAGTACTTCTCCATCTTCTTTCTTTCCTAGTATCTCCCCCTGCTCCTTTAAAACTGAGATGAGCTTGTAATTTTTTAAAGGCATTATTTTTTTCTGTTTTTCTTCATAAATGTTAAAGGTAACCTCAAGATGTATGTTCCCCACCCACACACAAACAATCACACAGATTCTCAAAACTTAAGTAGTTATACATGTTCTTAGGATTTTTTTTTTTTTCGATTTTAAGGAACATACTCTTTCTAGCTTGTTCATGTAAAGGGAAATTTCATGCAAGAAATCAATAGAGAGTCCCCTTAGAAATTCAAGCCTTGGAGTGAAGTGAAGTCAGTCCTTCCTAAAATGGAAGCGAGGGACTGGGAATTAGGGACAAAAGCCAATTTTCTCTTGGAGATGAAAGATTCAAATTTCCTTGGGTTTCAGCTCCTTTCCAACCCATCTCCCAGTAACTTCTGTGAGATTCTCTTTGTATGTAATTTTCAAGGCTTAGGTTCTTGTAATTGCCTCAATATAATTGGTTGTACAATATTTTCAAAACAAATATTAATCATTGGCCAGATCTTCCCATGTTATATTACATGGTTCAAATGTGTGAGAGTCAACCAGATTGGATCACTTTATCTTGTGGAACTAAGTGTCACGAGTCTCAGGTTAGGGATAAACTTTGCAAATGGAAACCATTTGCTAACAGTCTCAAATTTCATCCAGTAAACTTTAGCAGGAATACTTGGAGTGACGGGGAGAGGGGTGGAAGGAGGAGTGGAGTGGGAAGGTGGTGGACAGGTGGTGAGGATATTTAGTCTATGTTGCTCAGGCAGTGTGCCAGGATAAAGTTACAGAGATAAAGTAAGCACCGCTGCTGAGTGGAGTTTATAAAATGTTTTAAAACTTATGCCCTTAAAAGTGTATCTGTGGTTGTTATGGCATTTCTTTGCTTTTAATTTTATAATGGAAAAATAAGTTTAAATTCATGTACTATTCGGCAGACCCATTTATGGTGTAAGTCTAATCCATACGCACAAATATGTTTTTGGGAATAATGATAAACTACTATTTTCCCTAGGTTTTCATTGACAATGATATGGAAGTGGGCACAGGACATTACAATAATTGCCAGACATAAAAATAGCATTATAAGTAGGGCAGCTGTTGTCAGCATGAAAAATAGTAAGACAAAATCTCTTCATATGCTTGCTAGTTAGGAAAAATGATGATATAGTTTATATAAATTGGTGGATAAATGGATCATGTGAGGAAAGTCTATGCAGTATGAGATTAAATATTTGTTTGATAAAGCATATCAGCATTAATAAAGAGAATAATGTCAAGGGTCTCTACTCACTAACATATTGGTAAGCTGCACTTACTCACTGCCTATAGAATGCACTTGGTTCCTATTCATCCTATTCATGTTGGGGACCCTTACTAAAGTTTGTGGAAAGAATCCCTGGGTTGGAATTTTATCCTTTAGCTTGATAGGAGGATCAGTAGACTATCTAGGCATCAATATCTGGGCGTATAGAATGTCATGTCAAATAATTTACTTTGTAGGCAAGCACTTTGCAAACTGTAAAGCACTAATCAAATATTAAATACTTTTACCTTCTTCCAGGATGCAGATTGAGAAACAATGGTGAAAGCAATTCTTTCTGTCTAGTTCAATTCCCATGCTGTTTTATAGACATTGTCTATAATTGATAACCTGTTGTCTTAAAATCATTAGAAGGATTGAACACTACAATTACACCTATGACTTGCTGCGAACTCATTTATTGTACCATATAATCTTATGTTGTTCAACAGAATGAATTTACAAGTATAATCTTGGATATATTTTTGAAAGCTAACACAGTTGATCTATGAGAAAAAGAACATCTAAGAGGAAAAAAAATGATATCTCCTCTAATCTATTCTTCATGTTGTCAAAAACAAAAGAGAACCTTGCCAGGTCAGTCAGTGGGATCCAATTAAGTGTCAAATACACAGTGCTTAGGTTGGTTATAATAGATTTAATATTGTCTCCACAGAAACATAGAATGTTCAAATACATGGTTTTATTTCAGAAATTTTCATATACTCATGTCAGATATCATTATTTTAAAAATTATGGTGAGACCATATAAGCTGGAATTATTTCTAGCTAATGCTAAAAATTATAGCATCAATTTCCTACTGCTATGTATTTCCCTTTGTATTGAGTTCACCACCATTTTTCACTGTTAAATATGTAATTTAAGATAATGGGACTAGACTACAGCAAACCCACACTTCATATTTTTCTGATTTGTCCCATAAACAATAGCACATATAGTGCCAGGTGTAAGGGATTGAGCACTGTTTTAACTTAGGATGAGTTACCATACTAGGCTATTTCTGCCTGTGCCCTGAGAAGCCCTTTGATGGACAAAAGTGAGACTTGTAGATTTTTCTACAAGTAAATTGATTGAATTTCTACAAGGTAATGGATGAAAAAATTGCTCTGGCTCCAGCACACCAAAAAATTGAAGTCCCATGACTTCAAAAATCAATCTATGGTGACAGTGTTTGTTGAGTTATTAAAGAAATAGCCTTACAAATTAAAGAATATTTCTGGTGCCAATATGACTTGGTGATGCATAGCCCATGATGCTATCTACATTTAGCATGGTAGAGACCCTCTCTAAGAGGACTGAGATTGAGCTTGGAATACTTCTCTATACAGAACAAGGAACCAATGGATAATAAGTCTCCCTTTTCTTATCAGCGTCTTGTAACTTTCCTTTGCATGACTTATTAGTAAACCTTGAACTAAGTCCAAATTGTCATTTCTATTCTCCTTAATCCCAGACTCAGGCTCTGGTTTGGTCTAGCACAATTATTTATGGTTTATTCTTCTAGCTAAAGCATGTAAGGAATTCCTGGAAATATTTCCTTTCAATTCCATCCCTCCCTTGCTTTCAACAGTTCTATATGTCAGAGGTGAGGTTATTTTTGTTTTTGCATTGATATTTCATTTTCTTCTTGGGATGAATAACTAAAATAACACAGAGGTTTTCAAGAGCGTATTTCTCTTAAAGGCAGAAATAACTCATTTCTGCAAAACATGAGTAAGGGCCCTATGGACTGTGAAAAAACTGCGGGTTGGAATATTTCATTTCATTTAGGCTGAGGATTTCTAAAACTATGGACCTATGGCTGACCTCTCCATTTTAAATAACATCATTATTAGTTAGCAGTTCAAATATGTGGATGATGGTGTGGGTGGTAGTGTTATATTTTTATTGGCATAAAAATTGAAAAAGTTCTGAGGTATCTTTAGCTTTATATTACTGCTTATTTCTGTACTATGTTCCTCTGCTTTACTATAAAATGCAACCAAGTAGAAAAAATGCCTCCTTTATTGGTAATGTTAAAAACAGTCATTTCAATTCTCTTATTCACAATCTAACATGTGAATTGTACTAGCATGGGAAATGCTAGATATAGAAAGTAAATTCTCATTTCAAAATGCTACAATGGCGGCCAGTGTTATCGTATAATGCAGCCAAATGCCGGCAAAGCAGGCATCCTCTATGTACCCTGGTTCAAGTCCTGGCTGCTCCACTTCTGATCCACTTGCCTGCTAATGTGCCTGGCAAAGCAGTGGAAGGCAGCTAAAGTCCTTGGGCCCCTGCATCCATGTGGGGACCTGGTTGAAACTCCTGGCTCCTGGCTTTGGTTCAGCCTAGCCCTGGCCATGGTGGCCATTTGGGGAGTGAACCAGCAGATGGAAGATCTCTTTCTCTCTCCCTCTCTCTCTGTAGCTCTGTCTTACAAATAAATAAAATAAACATTTAAAAAAATGTTTCAATGACTTTGTTTCCTCCTTGCTTATAATGAAATTGAAATTTCATAATGTGGTGCAATACACTGCACCATCTGGACCTGCCTTTCTCTCCGGTGATCTCTCTTCTCATTCTTGCCCTGGCCCTCCTTGCTATTATCTTTTGACTTTACTCTGTTTCCCAGATGGCAGTTGCTAGTTGTATTTATTATTTGCTTCTCTATTTTGTCACATGTTTCATCTCTCTAAGAAGTAGTACAATACGTTGTCAAGACTAATGGGTTAGGGTCACATCCTAGATTTACCAGTTAGTAGCCATAGGATCTTAGGCAAGTTATTTAATTCTGCTATGCTTCAGTTTCCTTATCTGTAAGATGTGAATCACAGCCTCATAAAGTTGTTGTGTGGATTAGTGAGTTAATGTCTTCAAAGCCTGTAAAATGGTATTCCCCATATCAGGTTTCCTACAAATTTTAACTATTATAGTCATATCATTGGCTAGTTTAGAGTAGGATTTCCAGTAGGTTGAAAAATATCTAGCATGTACACTGAAAGAATCACTCTTGGAGGTCTCTAAAAAGTGATATGTAGTAAGATGACAACTCATATTGAATGAAAATAACAAATATTTTAAAAATGATTATTATGTTCCTAATTCTATCTAGGGTCTCTTGCATGTTATGTCATTTAATACAACATCCTTATTCCATTGGTATTTTTAATCTCAATTTTGCAGATGTTGAAACTGAGGAATGGGTAGAGCTACTGGTCAAGGCTAATAAGTGAACTGAGCATTTTCGAATATACATTTTTTTAATGAGCGATTGAATAGGAAAAGGAAGGAATGAACTGAAGCACCTGGGTTAGAAAGCAATTACTAAAAGTAAATTTTCAGTGAGTCAGAATGCTGCACTGAGGGTGATGACTCTCCTGGGTACTTGATCTTCACTTCCTTCAAACGATATCCATTCCTTTGAGATGATTCTTGTGACTCATACCTGATTTTCAATATCAGAATTCCAGTAATTACACTATTAATAAGCATATTACATTTGTCTGGTAAACGCTATCATTTGAAATCCATAATATATTCAGTCTCTTATTCATTTTATTTTTCCTCTACCGCCCCCTCCCATTCAGCCTGATTCCATCTTCCTGGTTACCCCATGTTGGTGGAATGTTTTAATGTATTAAAAGCTCTCTTACCACTACATGCATTCAGCAATTATTCCTTTGTCCTTTTGTTGCATCATCTAATAAAATGCTGAATCAATGCCACCTGCCTTGTCTTGCTCCTACACGTGGTCTCAGGGATGTCATTTGAAAAATCACTGGTTAGGAGAATGAATCCTACTAATAACCTGTGACCAACGACTCACCCAGATTTTTAGCAATCCTTTTGTACATCCTTAATGCAATCCTTTTGTGCATCAGCGTATTCTGACCCATTGTTCATAAATTTTAATGCAAAAGTATTTCCATTTTCTTTAAGGCTTCTCCATTTCTCCCACTCTCTTTTTCTCACAAAGTTTTATGTTTGTTCATAACCCTGAAACCCAGCCCACACTGCTCTCCCTTCATGAAGTGTCCAACACTGTCCCTTCTTTCCTGTTTCACAGCTACTTAAATTTCATATCCACCTGAAATATTGCCTGTGTGTGAAATCTTTCCTAACCTCCTCAGTTAGACTGAAGTACTCTCTCCTTTGAGACTCCCCTTAATATCTCTATCATAGCACTGTACTTGTGGTCCAACCTGGGCACTTAAGGAAGTAAAACAATTTTAGTGAAGAAACAACATTGATTCAATAGGTTTCAATAGGAATTGTCCTGAGTAAACTGGGGTGCTTTGCTCCTCTGCTTCTGACTTTTATTTATATATTTACATAGCTTCTGTCTTTTCCTATAAAGATCCTGATAGCACCATCTTTATAATTTTTTTTTTTTTTTTGACAGGCAGAGTGGACAGTGAGAGAGAGAGACAGAGAGAAAGGTCTTCCTTTGCCATTGGTTCACCCTCCAATGGCCGCCGCGGCCGGCGCGCTGCGGCCGGCGCACCGCACTGATCCGATGGCAGGAGCCAGGAGCCAGGTGCTTTTCCTGGTCTCCCATGGGGTGCAGGGCCCAAGCACCTGGGCCATCCTCCACTGCACTCTCGGGCCACAGCAGAGAGCTGGCCTGGAAGAGGGACAACCGGGACAGAATCCGGCGCCCCAACCGGGACTAGAACCCGGTGTGCCGGCGCCGCTAGGCGGAGGATTAGCCTAGTGAGCCGCGGCGCCGGCTCCATCTTTATAATTTTATCCTGAATTTCTAGCATAGTGCTTGGTTGGTCAAGTGGGGACTGAAGGCATGTAGAACCCATTGTGAGTATCAAAAACAAACAAAACAAGAAGCCCAGGGGCTCAGGTTGACTGTCAATCTGGCTGGCAAGGCTTCTTCAGTTTCTGCACATTCTGCACAGTTTTCTGCACATTCTGGCACATGACTCATTCTGCTCATTCTTCATTATTCTGTTTTATTATTTACTCTTAAGCTGGACACCAGGAGTTGAAAAAGATATAACCATAGAGAGCTTTTAAATGTCAAACAAAAGAGTTCTTCTCCTGAGAGTTTTTGTAACACTGAGTATTTTTTCACTTTTGTTCCTTCTCATCAAATATATTAGATCAAAGATGTTTTCCCCAAAAATTGCTATACCTGAACATATTTATTTTTTCCTTGCTTTGAAGCTAAGTTGTCTAAAATAAGTTGTTGATCTTTGTCAACTAATGCATCGACAATTGTGCCAAGATCAGTGAATAACCACAAAACAATTGAAATTGCTGACTGTCCTCCCCTCTTTTTTTATGTGACTATTCCTTAATTCATTTACCTACTTAGTCTGCATTGAGTATCCACCGAATGTAGGTTGCTGCTGTAGGTGCTGGGGACTCAGAGATGAATGAGACATAGAGCCCATCTTCTGTGACTTTACAATCAAGCAAATATTTGCCCCTGATAGTTTGAAACACTCACTCCCAAATATTGCTTTACTCTATACCATTACCTTATGCTTCACAAACTTCTTTCTGCTCTCACATCTAATTAAAGCATTTCTATACTTTGTACAACCATTTGCCAAAATATTTATATGAAAACTGACACAGAATTCATAATAATAACTAACAATATCTGTATAGCCAAATAAAGGCTTGGGTACTCTGACTACAAAAACGTACAATAAAAAAGCTGCCTGATGATTGGGACCAAAGGGAAAAGCAGGAGGGAGGTATTTCCTAGGGGCACAGGAACCTCATAGGATGATGTGATAGATTTATTCATTATTGTGACTCTGAGGATGGTTCCACAGGCATATATCTAAGTCAAATCACAGCAAATTGTGCAGTTAATATATGTGCAGGTTATTTTATGTCAGTTATTAATAAAATTGTTAAATATTGTGGCTTAAATGAGTGTTTATTTCTCTCATATATAAATTCACTTTTTGTAGTCTTATCTGGAAGTTCTACTCATCAGATTATTCAGGGATCTTTGGTCTGCCTGTCTTTTTATTTTGTTATCTGCTTAGGCTGTTGTCTTTTAGCCATGGCTGGTTTTCTTCTGTACCTTTTGGCATACTCTGTGACAAGGAGAAAATTCCAAACTGCAAAAAAATTGAAGTATCTTCAATTAAAGATGATGTACCTGTTGTTCTTATTTTTTTTTCTCTTCATACTATTTGTCAAACTCTTTTACTTAGTGTAGGGTTAACTATATCGTCATTAAGTAAACTGAAAAAAGATCTTTGTAAAAATTAAGAGTGGGAATGTGAGAGGGAGGAGGAAGGGTTGGAGCATGGACGGGAGGGAGGGTGGGATGGGAAGTGTCACTGTGTTCTTAAATCTGTATACATGAAATACATGAAGCTTGTATAACTTAAATAAATTTTTTTAAAAATAAATATATTAAAATAGTAAACACTCATAACTTGACTATATATAAAGATAACCACTCTTAATAATTAAATACACTATTTTTTACAGAGTTTAGGTCATATTGTACATAAAAGTTTTGTATCTTGCCTTTTCATTTCAGTATGATAAGGTTGTAGACCTTAAAGTAGTGCTTACATTATATTTTTTACTATAAATTATGCTCTAATAAAGTATTGTCAATTCTGAAAAACACAAAAAGCAAAAAAAAAAAATACTTATTTATTTGAAAGGCAGAGTTACAAGGCGGGGGAGGGCGGGAAATCAAGACCTGCTGGTTCACTCTCCCAGTGGCCAGAATGGCTGGGCCTGGGCTAGGCCAAAGCCAGGAGCCAGAAACTCCATCAGAATCTCCCTTATAGGTGGCAGTGGCTCAAGCACTTGGGCCATTGTCTGCTGATTTCCCAGCACCTTATCAGGGAGCCAGATAAGAAATTGAACAGTCAAGATGCAAACCCAGGGGCTGGTGCTGTGGCGTGGTGGGTAAAGCCACCACCTGCAGCCAGCATCCCATATGGTGTCCCAGCTGCTCCACTTCTGATCCTGCTCTCTGCTATGGCCTGGGAAAGCAGTAGAAGATGGCCCAAGTCCTTGGTCCCCTGCACCTGCATGGGAAACCCAGAGGAAGCTCCTGGCTCCTGGCTTCAGATTGGCCCAGCTCCAGCCATTGTGTCCAATTGGGGAGTGAACCAGTGGATGGAAGACCTCTCTCTATATATCTATCTCTGTAACTTTCTTTTGTCTTTCCTCCTATCTCTGTGTAACTCTGATTTTTAAATAAATAAATAAAGCTTTAAAAACAAAAGATTCAAACCCAGCACTAATATGCTATGCCGACTTCATAGGCCATGGCTTAACCAACTACACCACGTTACTGGCCCCAGAACCAAATTCTTTAGCATGGGTGTAATGGGTGCATCTTACATTTACAGATAACATTGCATGCATATTACAGGTACCTGGAGTACCACCAGAAGATACCTATTACTGGCCTCAACCCAGAACAAATCAGGATCTGTGGCAGGGACCACAAGCATTAGAATGGTTTGGTGCTCCCTGAGTGATTCCAGTCTGCATCCCAGGCTGGGAACCGCATTTAATGTCCTGGGAAGCAACTTGATTTGACTTAAGCAAATCTGTCTTAAGATCACCTGGGGTTGTAAGGCACTGCACATGTGGAGGAGTAGGAATGGAAGATCAGTGGACAAGTTAGGTATTGATATAGTAAAATCCTAACAATCAATAGTTCTAGAAAAAATAACTTTTCTTCTGCTTAATTCTCAGTTACTAGTATAACAATGAGATAAACATATTTTCAGAGCATTACTGTTAAGTTGTGGGTTTTACTATATGTTTATGTCACATTTATCACACAACATACTCATTTTTATTTTGAAGGATGTCATGTGCACTAAACGCCCAAAGCTTGTGTAGTTATGTCTCAATTGCAAACATTTCACATGTGTAATCTGAGATACCTACTGACTTATAAACTTTTATGGTGCATTTTAAAACATAAAATGATTTTGAATAATCATTTTCATTTGAAATTTAATACATACACACATCCCAGTTTATTAAAAGGTAAATGCCTAAAGAAATTCAGCTGAATTAAGAAACACTTTTATTACACATTTTATTATACTTCAGTAATGTTGTATGACTTCTGCACATTATTGTTTTTAGCTCATCCTCCCCATTCTCAAAAGCTTACCAAGATGTGTCGTATAGTTGCTTCTTGTTCTTCTCTCCAAACCTAAGTGAGCCTTCTCTAATTGACACACCATCATGGGACATATGGGGGTACTACCAGTTTATTCACCACAATCTCTTTCCTAATGAAAAATTGAATCTAGAATCTATAGTTTGATAAACTCATACAATCAGCAAATATATATTGAGATATGTTTCTATGAGTTTACAGACCTAAAATTGTATATATTCTAATGAGAATGCATGACTCAAAATGCAGGCATTCCTCGAAGGCACTGTGTTCTTCATGAGAGAAATAAATGCATGATGAGTGACAGTCCTGGAAGGTTTGGCGTGTGAAGAAAAGAGCTTGATTGAAAGGCAGCCATCCTCCCAAACAAGAACAAGATATGTTCAGAATTAGGAAAGGTCAACCCTCTTGCTCCCAAGTTATCAATTGACAAGTCTGGATTTGCTACCTTTTCAATTGCTTATCAACCTAATAATTCTCATGAAATGAGTGTTACTTTTCAATTTTGGATATTTGCTCATATTCTTGTTGTTGAACAGCAGCAGCACTGAATTGGAAAGCCACGTTGGTGTAACTGTGTGGCACTCTGTGCAGAGCTGGCGGCTGGAACATGTCATGCCTCCAAGTATCATAATAGCTACTTTTGGCAGTGTCTTCTGTGTGTCAGGCACTCTACAGAAAACTTTACATCTGTGGCTTAACATCTCCATCCTCATCTCAGCCAGGTGAGGTAAACAACCTGGTGCCTAGCAAGGTCACACAATTCCCATATGGTTAAACTTTACCCCATATCAGGGCCCATCAAAAGCCAATGCTCATATGACATGAAGCGCTTTCTCATAAGAGCTAAGACACTGCTCAAAGCCCCACTCGTTTGCCTCAGTCCTTTCCAGGCAGCAGTGTAACAGTGCCCATTTTCCCTCATGGATACAAGGCTTTGATTAACTGCCATTGCAATTCTTTCTGGATTCAGCATGTTTGGGGCACCAGAATTAAACAGGCAGTCTTTAGGGCAATGAGGCTTTGGGAAGAAGTCAAAACTCTCATTAGACAAAGGAGGCCATCTGTAAATCAACAAACCAATGGCCTGGATAGGCACAAAGTGCAATATGTTGATAAAATTGTACAGCAGCAATTATAGGGATCTCTGGCACAGAGTGATCCCAGCAAGGTGACAGCTGAGGTCTCCGGGGAGGGCACGTTCTGTACACCTGGAAACAGGATCACCCTGACTGCACCATGACTTCTGGACACACTGAAGCTGGCACACGTCCACAGACTCACACAGAAAGAGGTTTCACAAGTCTGGCACTTTGCTTTCTTGAGGATGAAACAAGTGTTCTCCAGGTAGCAGAACTGAGAAGTACTTACAGAAAACATTCATAAGTAGAGATTACAGTGCTGGGTCTAAGTCATCATCAACGTACTAAGAGGAAGGCCACGACTCGGGATAGAGCAGATTCCAGAAAACACAAGGGGACTGTGCTAAAACACTGCCGCCAGCATCTCTGAGTTCTCAGACTGAGTCATGGCGTCCTGACCCGGTGCAGAAAGGAAGGGCATTTGGTGAGTAATTCTGCTGTACCACTTCCTCAGCATTCACCAGATGGAGTGCCATGCGTCATGCAATTTGATTGCTTTGTCTTACAAACCATTTTAAAACAGTGCACTCAGGGCTCCACCATTCGTAATAAATTTCAGAAGTACCTGAAAGGCTCTAGAGACAACACATTTAAGGTAAGGATTTAAGAGGAAGGCAAAACAAATGGCAAAAATAAATAAAATTTGTCATTAGGGAAATATTTTAGAGTTTGAGGTCAATCTGTCAGAAAAATCATCAGGACATCAGCATTTCCATTTTAGAGTTAGGGAGGAAAATACTGGCTTATTTCTGCATTATAATTTTATTTAACGGAGCTAACAACTATTTATGAGTTCAATGAAATCAATCCTAAATTCATGTGAAATGCAAAGTTGAAAAAAAAAATAAAGGCCTTGTGAAAATACTCTACACTTAAAAATTGTTTTAATAAAATATTGGTGAATACACAATAGCATTTTATTTACATATAATAATAAACATAAGAAGTATTTTATATGTTTGAGGTTATAAATGAGAACCAACTGCTGTTGTTTTCTAATAGGATATATGTACATGCAGAAAAATTCAAATTGACACTTAAGTGGATAAAATTATTAGACATGATTCAGGCCCCCCTGAAAGTATTTTGATGTTTTTTCTATGAGAACATTATTGTAACATTATGTTTAATGTAAAATAATTGCCTCTTAATAATATCTTATAAGTAGTATAACTTTACAAATTATTGGATCTTTATGAAAGAAAAAAATCCCTGTAATTGCTTTCTTTGTAAGACCACATAGAGTGTCTTGCATGCTTTCGTTTCACTTGAGAAGTTTAGAAGTTCAGACCTTCAGTAATCTTAGAGATTTAGGGATACGTTAGTGAAAAAAGCATGGGTTCTAACCTCAGAGCTTGTAGTATAGTAAAAGATATGGATAAGAAAAGAAGGAAGTCAACGTAAGTTTTGAATATCTAAAATTACTGCGGCATCTAATACTGAATGGTGTGTACCAAGAACATTTTGAATTCTAAAAATTAGAAAGCTTATGCAGAAAAATGAGCTAACATTTTGGAAATCTATGTGCTGAATAGAAGAAATCTATTTGTTCATTTGTTAATAATGGCTTTATGTTTCCAAACAGCATCTCATCAGTTTGTAGAAGATGATTGCATTTCCCTACCATCACTACCTCCCTAGGCTCTCCGGACAGCAGTAGCATTGAGCCACAAGTTAATGGAATGATGTTAAACTTCTGCTTCCTATTTCTGGCTTCCTTCTGTATTTTTCTCCTAGGTTAGGCTATTTACTTTGAGTTTTTATAATAATGATGTGGGGTGTATCAGGATCATTGAAACTCTCATGAGTTATAACATAAAACATTGGTGAGCCACTGTTTTCACATTATTTAGTCCATGTTCTCTCTACATACATTGCCTTTGGAAGAGTATTTATTCATTTGAAATTGTACCAGATGGGAATTTTATGCCATGTTTGATTACTATCTAATGTGGTAATCAATCCATATGTCAGAGACATATATTCTACTCTCTGCTTAACAATAATTTCTTTTCTTCCAAAGAGGTTAAGTCAGAACAGAAAATACATGAATTAAAATAAACAGTATGAAAACAACATTATATTGTTTCAGCCATTTTCCTTATAATAATAATAAGAAACAACAGGCAACAATAATGCATGCAAAGTTACTTTGCTTTTGCATCCTAATTATTTTTAGTGCTGTGCAATTCATTAATATTGGGCAACTGGCATACAGCATTCAAATGACTGTCATTGTTTATATTAAAATAATGAGATCTTATAACATTGTCTTGTGATTAAACAAAAGAAAATTTAGTTCTAGATAATTGTCCTAAAAAAAAAAATCAAAAGACATGTCAAATGGGCCCATGTAATTTAAGACTATCAAGATATTGTTCCTGGAAAAATATAATGTATAAATGATTTGGTTGGGTTGGAATCTAAAAATACTTAAAAGTTTCTAATCTTTTAAGTCAAATAATTTAGGCCGGCACTGCGGCTCACTAGGCTAATCCTCTGCCTGCTGCGCCGGCACCCTGGGTTCTAGTCCCGGTTGGGGCGCCGGATTCTGTCCCGGTTGCCCCCCTTCCAGGCCAGCTCTCTGCTGTGGCCTGGGAAGGCAGTGGAGGATGGCCCAAGTGCTTGGGCCCTGCACCTGCATAGGAGACCAGGAGGAAGCACCTGGTTCCTGGCTTGGGAACAGCGCAGCGCGCCGGCTGCAACACCGGCAGTAGCGGTCATTTGGGGGGTGAACCAACAGAAGGAAGACCTTTCTCTCTTTCTCTCTATCTCTCTGTCTCCCTGTCTCTCTCTCACTAACTCTGCCTGTTAAAAAAATAATTTAGAAACTGTGCCAAATCAGAGGACAACACTTCAAACCAATTGATTCAAATTATGTATTCAGTATATATTATGTATTCATTGAGCACTAAGCACATGTCAACAGTCCTCTGTCATTTGTTTGGACTATTTAGCTTAAAATGTCCCACTTCTTCACAGCCGTAAGAAAGCAGGAAAGACAGAGAAACTGAATTTACATTGCACTTCACAGAGAAACTCAAATTTTAGACAGCTACATTGAATATTTAAAGTACAATAGCAATAGTATGAAGTCAATTAGACTTTTCTGATACTAATTTTTATTTCTGTTAAACTAATGTGGACTGAGTAAGCTCACCTGAATAATTCTGCATCAAAAATACACAAAAACTTAAAGAACTCAAGAGTCTATCACTGAAGCAAAAATGCCCTGGCCCAGACTATTTTCGTCATTAGTTAATGCAATCTCTTTAACAGGCTTATTGGGCTGTTTGATTGCAGCTGCATTTTGAGCAATAGTGGGAATTGAGAATCTCAGGTGAATGCATTCCAGAGAGTACAAGCAACTTAAGAAGGGGAAAAGTCAGAGTAAGAATAGACCAGGCACAAAAGCAAAGAAAATGGTTCAAAGAAATTGCTATTGGATCTGACTTTAATTTTATTGGAAGCCTTCTTCTTAGTGCTCGGTGAGGTAGGCCTTGGTTAAAGGTAGCCCATGATTGACAATTGGATAGCTTATTGCTACTTTTCCCTATACCCGTCTTTTGCTGCAATGAACAGAAACACTTGCTTTTCGCGAAGGAGAGAGGTATGTTTTCTCTTAAAACCTTTCAGAAGTAACCATAGAAAGTGTGATGTTAACATCACAGTCATCTGTAGAAATGGGCCAATGTTCTGAAATAAAACACACGCATTTTCTCATTGCTCATTACTTTAATAAATACTTTATTGCCTGCTCTGGGCCAAGCATTGAGTCAGGCCCTGAAATCAGATGGCAAGCACACAGATATGCTGCTCTAATGAAATTAAAATCAGCCACTGCAGCCTGATTAACTGTTCCAGTCCCAGGTGGTTCACAGGCCCATTTATTTTCTCCCTATTTATGTTAAAATGTTTTACTAAATCTGGTTTTTACATAATCTATTTTAACTTTAGTTTCTGTCGACCAAGTTGCTTCAGAAAAATTTCTTTGGGAAAGCATACAGATGACATGAAATGAAACTGATAGGGTATGGTTGACTCTCCAAAACCTCTATGGGAAATTAAACTGAATATACCTGAAGTTTACCCCTGAGTTTATTTCTCTGACTGCCTTACAAGTTCTGCTGAAAGGCAGCATTACTTACTTATGGACCAATAATAAAGTTCAAGAAAAATGAGTGTTAATGAAAGTGTTGAATACAAAACACTCTAGAAACCTCATTAATGTTATATATATATATATGAATAAAAATATTCTATCTTGTGGTGAAGTGCATAAGCAAAAGAAATTGATACAGAGTACATTTTTCAGTTGATCATTACACAGATATTGTCAGAGAGCCTTCAAAATAAGTCACTTTTAAAAACATTCTGCCAACATATTTTATTACTATTACAAAATTGAATATATACATAAAGTTATCAAGGGTAGTCATATGTATGCCTTTTGTTGGATAACATTATGATGTCTTTCTATGGATAGAAATAACAAAACCATGAAAAAATTGTATATAAATGAAGGTATTTAGAGTGGACTAAGAAGTGGCAGTGGTGGAGTAGAACTCAGTTATTAATTCCAGTTGCATCTTTGACTCTCATTGACCTGAGTTCAGCTCTCCCCAAGATCCTGTTACAAAGTTAAAACCAAAAGGAGTCCTTGGGATCAGGGAGAGTTACTGTCTTAAATTAGGTTTCCTAAAAGCAGAGCCTGAAAATAACAGTTTGGGCACAAAGAAGTTTCTTTGAGATGTGGTTCTTGTTAATACCTAAGAGGGACTGGAAAAATGCATTGGAGAAGGTAACAAGGTCAGTAAAATATGTGTTACCTAGTAGGATACTCCTGTGGGAGTTTGGGAATTCTCAGGAGAAAGTACAGAAAAAGCATGACTGGTACCCAACCAAAGGGTGAAAAAAACTGAGATAATATTCTCTGATTCCTGTTTGTTACCAATTTAATGGCTACTTCCAGAGGTGTTAATTTTCTGGCACTTCCAGCTTACTGTGCACCCAGGCCAAGCATGCTCCATCAACCAGAAAAATAAAAATAGCCCCAAAGTCATTGTAGTAAGAAGCCTTCATCATTTAGAGGTGAATTCCGAGGGGATGTTAGCAGTGATACTACAGCATCTGCTACGGAGGCATAGAGCTGAATTATATTTGTCCAGGAAGGCATAATTGAAAAGAATGGATTAGAGCTGGATAAACCTGAGTTTAAATCATAATTTGCTTATAAGACATGTAACCTTTGCAAAAGTCCTTCTTTTATTCACGATTTCTTCATTTTGAAATAACACCAATAACTGTATTAAAGGGCAATGGATTTATAGTGTAACACAGAGTTAGGAACCTATAAATGTTTCATACCTAGAACCCTGGTGTTTATTGATTCATTCAGTCAATACCAATAAGTACTTAGAATGTTCAAGCCCTGTGGCAGATCTTAAATCATAGAACTAAAAAAACCAAGTCCCGGAGGTAACTTATGTTCTACTAGGGAGATATGTACTAGATAAGTACACATAAATATGTAATCTTCTGTTATCATTAAGACCCTTTCTTGTACCATTTTTAGCAAGAAAAGTGATATCTGACTCCCATATTTCAGTCTTTTTGGGATGCTGATTCTCCTTCCCTCACTCTGGTGCTTGATGCTGCCTCCCTGCTGCATAGGGCCACTCTGAAAGGCATTCCTCCCATAGGGCAGCCGTCCTGAGTAGTGTCCCTAAGGTGCAGACACTTCTGTAAGAATGTACACAATGTGGGGCCAGTGCTGTGCCTGCTGCACCACAGCACTGTATATAGGCACTGTATATAGGAAGAGGCTGCTCCTCTTTCAATCCAGCTCTCTACTATGACCTGGGAAAGCAAGAGAAGATGACCCAAGTCCTTGGGCCCCTGCACCTGCATGGGAGACCTGGAAGAAGCTCTTGGCTTCTGGATTTGGATCAGCTCATCTCTGGCCATTGAGGTCATTTGGGGAGTAAATCAGAGGAATAGAATACCTCTCTCTTTCTCTCTGTCTCTATGTATTTCTGTAACTCTGTCTTTCAAACAAATAAAATAATTCTTATAAAAATACACTTTGTGTTTTATTTTATAGGATAGTATTTTCAGCTTGTCAAATTAGAAAAGCTCAAAAATACTCATTCTAACTATTCTATTGTGTTGCATCAATAGATAGTTCAGTTTTATGTACTACCTTCCCTCCGGAATTTTCTGTGTTTAGAATTTGAGGTTAGCAGAGGTACTATTTTGAAGAGGAATTCTCTCGCGTTGACTGCCTACTCTGTCTGAAGGAAAGGACACTTTAAATTCTTGCTATTGAATATCCATTTTTTGTTACTGATTCCTCACAACCACCCTGAGAGATGACTATTAGCATCAACAATATCTGGATAGAGAAGGTGGAGGTTAGAGAGGTGTTGACTTGTCCAAGATCACTCTGCTATGAACTGCGAACATCAGAATTCAAAATCAAGTATAACTATAAAGCATGTGCATGTTGCTATTGCATGGTTCTACCCTACCCAAAGGATCCAAGAACCTCTGGATTAACTGCTCAAGTAAGATAATTACATGGCCTCAAATTGAGGGCCTTTGGGGAGAATGATTTCTCTGCAATAAATAAATAGTCATTTTCTTAAGGGGAAAGCACACATTCCCTTGTTCATGTCACTGTGATGCTTAAGAAAGATCAACTATCCAAAGAATAAAAGCATTCTTTGACAGATTAATTACTCTGGTTTGATTTAAAAACAAAACAAAAACAACAACTTTTGATGCCATAGATCCTTGTAGCTAGTGATTTCTGTGTTATTGGGTAATGGTTTGGAGAAGTTAAGTATTTGGCAGAAGATTTGCAAAGTTAAAAGAGAGATGTCCTTTCCTTTTAAGAGCAGAGATGTCATCTGGGTGTGATTTCCAGACCCTGTTTCTCCAGCTGTCAGAGAACAAACATGCGAGTAGAGAGTCAGACTTCTTAATATGCCCTGCTGAGTAAGACTGACCCAGCTTAGGAAATGGCTGGGCTAGAGAATGCTTTCAAAGTAATACAGATTTGTGGTGGGCATTTGGCGTAGTGGTTAAGACAGGTTAGAACACATACATGCGGCTCCCCTCTTGATTCCAGCTTCTGGATAATGTGGACCCTGGGTGGCAGCAGTGGATGGCTCAAGTTGTGGAGTGCCTCCAACCCACACAGAATACCTTTATTGAATTCCTTTTGTGGGCATCTAGAGAGTGATCTCACCATAGGGGATCTCTCTGTTTTTCTTCTGTCTCTCTCTCAGCTCTCTCTCTGCCTTTAAAAATTTTAAAAAGGAATACAATTTTAGTTATGTACATCTGCTAACACTATGAACAGGGAAATGGGCAAGAGGAATGAAGAGAGACATAAAGAAAGGTAAAATTCACTAAGCATAATGATTGTCACTTGCATCCATTTTGCTGAAACCAGTCCCCAAAAGACATACATCGTGATTTCCCTCATTTGTGGTAATTGGTTTCAGAGTCCAAAATGTAATGTATGAGTGAAATTGACATTTTGAGATTTGATTATTATTTATAACCCTTGTACATAAGCCTGAGGAACTATGGGTTTTTTACTTGCTAATTGTTGAATTCTTTATTTAATGAGCAGTTAAGCTTGTGATAATTCAGTAAAAAAAAGTAAATTGAAAGTATGTCATTATGAAAATTTAAAGAAAAATAAGAAAGGAAGGAGAAGGGGAGGTGGGACTGAGAGAAGGAGGGAGAGCAGGGTGGGAAGTTCTTAGAACTGTATATATGAACTGCATGAAATTTGTTCCTTTTATAGAAATAAAAAAGGAAGATTAAATTCCATCTGAAACTATGCCTTTATTTTAGTGGCTTTGTGGTCTTGGACATGTTTCTTTCACAATTTTTATCCTAAGTTTCCAATATAGGTTATAATATTTATCTAACAGAGTCATTACAGAGACTAAACTTGATAATATGAGTAGGTATGTTCCATAAATATTCATCAGCTTTGGTTAAAAATGAAGATAAATAGTCATTTAACAGGACTTTGCCATCATTTTGTTTCCCTGCCAGTAGTTTTATGGATTCTTGTTTTTAATTAGTTTTTAACAGATTCAATGTGATTTGTAGGCACAATTCTAAGAACTTCTTTCTCCTCCTCCCTTTCTATCCCCCTCCCTCCCTCCCACCCATCTGTCTTCCTTCTCCCTTTGTTTACTTTTTGAGAAAGATATTTTAAACTTGCATTGCAATAAAAAGGCTTAATACTTCACTGAATAAGAAGTTTAACAAGTAAAAGCAACAAGACGCTAGTTTAGTGGGAATATAGACAATGGTTAATAAACAATAATTGAATGGAAAAATGGCAATTTTACACATACACAGTAAATTTTAAGGTAATCATGGTTCATTAAAACTATAGTACTATAACATTCTAGTGTGTTGTAAGCAATCATAAATTGGTCAAAGTTGCCACATGCTTTTGGCTTCAGCCACCTTAGGCTGCACACCTTTCTCTGTCCTCAGCTACTCTGACAAGCAACAAGAACATGACAGTCACTTTAGAAATGAGAAGAAACAATGCTTGGCTTCTCAGAGCTGGCTTTGTTAGAAGTCCAACAGCAGAGCATCTTGGCTCCCCAAAGTTACATGATTAACATAATTAACATGAACCCTCCTTCACTCCCACTCCTACTTGTTTCTTCCAGATCATGCTTCCTAATACTTTTCATATCACCAGTTAAAACAGGGCAGAGCCAGGATTCAAAGTCCAGTATGAATCATAAAGCCAGAGCTCTCACATCCTCAATTCCACAAACTTAAATGTTAGAATGACCTCCTAGGTAAGATATAAAAGAAGACCAGGGACCCTACCCAAAGTTGGCATGTGATTGCAGGAGCGCTTGGCTCACTGACGGCCTCCTGCCTCATCTCAGTTTCTCTTCTCCCCACAAATCTCCAGCTTCTTTTAGACACTTTGAGATGCTCAACTCTCAGCTCAAATAATTTCTTTTGCTGTTTTCTAATTCTTCCAGCAATATCTCCTACTTCAAATTTTAAATCACAGTGACAATGGTCTCTACCAATCTTCAGTGTCTTTCTACCCATGACTTCTCCCTCAAAGCTGTAAGCTTTGCTGTCTTGAATTCAGAATACTTTTTGGGGGGATCATATTAAATATTAGGTTAAACCTTAGATTCATGAATGACCATGACACAGGACTCTGTAATTGTTTTTCATGTCCAGAAATTAAATTGAATCTTAAGATATGGCTCAGGCACCAGGATTCATTTCTTCTCTAACGTAGAAAGTCTTATTTAAAAAAAAGAAGAATAAATTTTTGTTGAGTAGAACTAATCTTTGATACACAGGTCAATTTCTGGAATACTTGAGAAGCAACAGATACAAGAACCACATACAAAATCAAGGTAGCTACATTTTATTTATTTATCTATTTTTAAGATTTTTATTTCATCATTTTAAAGGCAGAGTTACAAAGAGAGAGAGAGAGAGCAGAGGGAGAGAGGTCTTTCATCTGCTGGTTTACTCCTCAAATGGACACAATGGCCAAGACTGGGCCAGACCAAAGTCAGGATCCAGGAGCTTCTTCTAGGTCTCTCAGATCAGTGCAGGAGCCCAAGCACTTGAGCCATCTTCTGCTGCTTTCCCAGGTACAATAGCAGGTAGCAAGATCAAAAGTACAGCAGTGGAAACTCAAACCAGTGCCCATATGGGATAGTGGCATTGCAGACCACAGCTTTACCCACTATACCACAAGGCCAGCCTGAACTCAGCTACATTTTAATCAATCTAAGGTAATTCTCTAAGCTATGTTTCACAACTTTTGTAATTTTGATTTTTGTTCCTCTCTGCTTTCCTCTCTTTGAAAAGGCCTTTGTTTAAAAAACTCATTTGGGATACTGCTTGGGTTTTTCATTCACATCTTTAATACTATCTGGCTGATCAGCCTTCAAGACCTTAACTACTGTCCTGACTCATACTCGTAGCAGAACTATTGCTATCGTCATTTATAACTATGTGCCACGAAAGGATCTGATGATTCTGCCCACATAAGTGCTTACCCCACACTCCTGGCTCAGCACCTGTCCCTCCTCCACCTCCTCACTCATTTGTTTCCTTGTCTCCTTGTTTCATATTTCACAGTGGATTTATAAACCAGATGCTGAAATTTCTACCCTCTTTGTATCTGATTCTGTTTTTCAATTAGCCTCCAGATTAAATACCATGAATTTTTAGACTTTCCTTCACCCAGATTAAAGCAAATAAGAGGAACTAGCCAGGGCCGGTGCTGTGGCGCAGTAGGGTAATCCTCTGCGTGTAGCCTAGGCATCGTACACGCACACGGGCACCATTTCTAGTCCTGGCTGCTCCTCTTCCCATCCAGCTCTCTGCTATGACCTGGGAAAGCAATAGAAGATGGCCCAAGTGCTTGGATCCCTGCACCCATGTGGGAGACCCGGAAGAAGCTCCTGGCTCCTGGCTCCTGGCTTCGGGTCAGTGCAGCTCTGGCCGTTTTGGTCATTTGGGGAGTGAACCAGCAGATGGAAGACCTCTCTCTCTCTCTCTCATTCTCTCTCTCTCTCTGTAACTCTACCTCTCAAATAAATAAATAAAAATCTTAAAAAAAAAAAAAGAGGAACTAGTCCCCTCTCCCTCAATTTGATGGAGGTGTATAATTATCTCGGTCCAATCCATATATTACAATTTGTATTTAAAGAATAATTTTGATTTTCCAAAATATGGTCTTTGGTTCAGGATATTGCTGCACCTGTGTGTTTCTCTCTAGAGTTGAAGGGAAGCATACCAATCTCTAGCTGTGATCCCCCTATAGCTTCTGTTCACAGGGTTAATGCCCCACTGACCCAAATCTGGCTCCCTTTAGTGTATTCAGTGACTACTACGTAGTAGATGTGTCCTTAAAAGTATGAGACAGTTGAGAGAAGACCAAGGTCACTGAGCCAGTCATAGCTATAGTGAAACATTAAATCTAATGAGGACAAAAGGGCAAAAACTTCCAGGGTTTTGGTCATGGAAGGAGAGAAATATTTCTTTCCTTCCCTCCTCCCCAGTGTTGATAATGAAGGAAGACAAAACAAATGATCCTTGAAGAATAGGAAGGTGATAACAGTCATTAACACAGATGGTATGCGGCACAGTCAAATCAGAATTCAAATGCTCTGATAAATCCTATGCGCAACACTGTGATTCTTTAATTCCTCTGCATAGGATTTAGTAGGAAGAGGGAAAGAAAAATTTTCTAAGAACAAATAAATGAAGACATAGATGCATGTATGGCTTATTTGATGAAAATGGAGAGCATATAAATAAAATACCTTCAGATGGCACAAGAAAATATTTGGGACTGATTATCAAGGTCTTAAAATGCTTTAATAAGCTTGAGAATGATTTGATCTTTACTTATTTCAACAAAAATTTTGTCGAACATCTACTAAGTATGAGATATCAATAATAATAATAATAATACTGAATAAAACAGTGTTAAGCAAGAAAGCTCTGGAAAAATAATTTTTTTAAAAGACTTATTTTTTTTATTTGAAAGGCAGAGTTACAGAGAGACAGAGGCAGATATCTTCCATCCATTGCTTCACTACCCAAGTGGATGCAACAACCGGACTTGGGCCAATCCGAAGCCAGGAGCCAGGAGCTTCCTGCGGGTCTCCCTCGTGGGTGCGGGGGCCCAAGGACCTGGGCCATCTTACACCGCTTTCGCAGGCATAGCAGAGAGCTAGATCGGAAGTGGAGCAGCTGGGACTTGAACAGGTACCATATGAGATACCAGCACTGCAGGCAGCAGCCTTATTTGCTATGTCACAGCGCTGGTCCATAATTTTATTTTAATTATTGGGAACCAAAAATCTAATTTGAGTAGATTAAAGAGACTGTGTAGAGACAATGGCATATTATTCTTTTAAAAATGGGTAAGAGCAGAGTTAGAACAATAGCTTGAGGAGAATGGAGTAAAGGAATTTGAATAAGGGTGGGACTTTGTGTATTTGTAAACTAAGACAAGAGAAATGCGATAAAGAAATTGAATCAACACAAACAGTAAGAATAATTCAAGGGACAGTTTAATGGAGTACATCTTGAATAGATTTAGGATTATACAGAGAGAGAGGATTTAAATTTTGCATGGAGTGAAAATACATAGTTTTACAGAGATTTGAGTGAATGTGGTGACAATGAGCAAAACAAAAGATTTACTTTCAAATGCAGGAGGCAAATTGAACATCTTTACAGTTAGTCACTGCTCTCTTTACATTATTTTTTAAATAAAGCAACACATTTTTATTAAAAATGTGGGTCAAGGGGTAGTCTCAGAGGAAATTTTAAAACACAAACAAGTAAATGAAATTACATCTCAAAATTTGTGAGATGCAGCTATAGCAAAGCTGAGAGAGAATTTGAGCATTAGTGTTGGGTAATGAACATGTAGTTTTACACAGAGTCTTATACAAAAGTGTTCATAGCTGCTTTATTTTTAAAAGTCCCAAACTACCCAAATAGTCTTCAATGGTAAGTAGGTAGGCAAATTATGGTATCCATTGCATGCCTTGTGATCTGGTATATAAACAGTATAAATACAACCATTTGGATTAACCTCAAGGAAATCATGCTGAGTGAAACAGGGCGATCATCTTTTTGTATGCATGTGTTTCTATATTAATATATAATGATAATGGCAGGAGGAACACAGAAATGTGAAATCACATTTGTGATTGGATCGCAGTCCAATCACAGAGTGGCAAGGGAACTGTGTGGAATATAATCCACTGTTAAGGTCATCTTAGTATGCGGCACAGCCTTCTTTAAATGAAAGCAGATCATTTGCTGGAAGTGGAAGAGAAGCGTTAGTTAGGATCTCAGGGAAGTTCATGACACTGCTCTGGAGGCTGAAATAGGAGCTCGGCCAGGTCTGATCAATGTGCAAATTAACTGCTGAGGCTTATTCTGGTCCAGTTTCATAACTACAAGCACACATGAAGAGCTCACAAAGAGTTCCATGAGTCCTGCATTGACTATGATGATAATTGAAAGAAAATAAAAGCTTAATGACCCGTGAGCCTGTGGAGCAGCACAAGGTGGTAAGGAGGTTCAATGTTTTTATCTTTCAAAGAGCCGTAGGCAAGGAAAAGTAGCCTATGATGATGATAATAATAATGATAATAATAATAATAAGACTACAGGTGTTTTTATCCTGGAAAGTCAATGATGTATAATAAGAAATGGTTTTGGTTTTTTTCTGCATTTGTATGCAGAGTGTAGGTTTTACAGGTTTGAGTTATGAAGTCTTACATTCACACAATGTGGTTCTGAAAACCAGGGGGCTTTTCTGAGAATGACTCCAGGGTTTTGCTACTCAGCACTAGTGGCCAGTTGAAACCCACCACTGTCAGCCTTTCAAAGTAATTGCCCTTGCTTTTAATGCTACATCTTCTTCCCTTCCCAATTGTTCCTTCATCCTTCCTATTTTCCTACATTTCATTTGCTGTTCTATAGACAAATATTCTTCATACATTTTAGGTATGTTGTGGTTACTACTAAGATTATAATTTCTTCACTTGCTAATGCCTACAGAATTATCCAAAGACATTTATGTAATTACACTGCTAAATAATGTATAGTATTTCTAAACACTGACATTGAAAAACTTTCAAAAATCATCTGAAGAGCAATGAATATATTAAAGTATTAAAGTAGATACAACTCTATCAACAAGGAATCCCAGTATAACTCCAATCCCAGTGCATTGCTGTATTCTTATCCAAGGACAATCTGGCATTAATGCTTAGCCCATATTTGGCCCACATATGAGCATTTCCAGCATTTCTCAAGCATAAATGTCATCTACTTGACATGGAAAGAGCTAAGGTACAACTAATATTTATTATAAAATGAGTAGAGCTAAGCTAATTAAAAAGTAATAGAGTCATTGATAAACAATGATTAGTGTTGTGTTACAGATTACAGAGAATCGATGTTTTACAAGGTGTAAAGTTATAAGGTTTATGGGAAGAGAAGCTACATATTGTTGTGCAGGAATTTCTTAACTTATAGACACCTAGATTTACCTCACTTTTCGCATTGAATTGAATATGCCCTGAATTGAACTTTTTAATTACCCAGCACATCAATTTGACATTCTCTCCAGATTTAAGATTTTTCGCTAGATCAGTGCACAGTACTATTAGACTTAATGTTTTCTTTTTATAATAATTGTCTAAGACCAATGCTGAGTTCTATTAAGCTTAATGTCGTCCTTTAATTACTTTTTGTACTGCTTTACAATTTTGAAATGAAATTAGTAGATAATTACCTAATCTACAAGGAAAATTTTTAAAATCAATAAAATGCTGTAACTATTCCAGTGATATACATATTGTATATTTCAAAGTGAGTTGACTATATTCTTTACTTTATTTTATTATTATTATTTTTTTTACAGGCAGAGTGGACAGTGAGAGAGAGAGACAGAGAGAAAGGTCTTCCTTTTTCCGTTGGTTCACTCTCCAATGGCCACTGTGGCCGGTGCGCTGCAGCTGGCACACTGTGCTGATCTGAAGCCAGGAGCCAGGTGCTTCTCCTGGTCTCCCATGCGGGTGCAGGGCCCAAGCACTTGGGCCATCCTCCACTGCCCTCCCGGGCCACAGCAAAGAGCTGGCCTGAAGGAGGGGCAACCGGGACAGAATCCGGCGCCCCGACCGGGACTAGAACCTGGTGTGCAGGCGCCACAGGTGGAGGATTAGCCTATTGAGCTGCGGTGCCGGCCGATATTCTTTATTTTATAAAAGCACATCATTTATGGACATGTTGCTTACAGTATATGAAGAGACAACAGAACTGTCACAGTTTGATTTTAATTTTTTTTATTTTTTTATTTTTTATTTTTTGACAGGCAGAGTGGACAGAGAGAGAGAGAGACAGAGAGAAAGGTCTTCCTTTTTGTCGTTGGTTCACCCTCCGCCACGGTCAGCGCTGCGGTCGGCGCACCGCACTGATCCGATGGCAGGAGCCAGGTACTTCTCCTGGTCTCCCATGGGGTGCAGGGCCCAAGGACTTGGGCCATCCTCCACTGCACTCCCTGGCCACAGCAGACAGCTGGCCTGGAAGAGGGGCAACTGGGACAGAATCCAGTGCCCCAACCGTGACTAGAACCCGGCGTGCTGGAGCCGCAAGGCAGAGGATTAGCCTAGCCTAGTGAGCCACGGCGCCGGCCCACAGTTTGATTTTAAAGTCACCCGCAGCTTTAAGCATTTGACTGCTTCAATGTGTCTTTAAGTGTAGTCATGCAAGAGTATTTTCCTACTGAAGTATATTAAGTTATGCTCTTTTATTTCTTCTTTGTATTATAGGTAGAGCATATATGAAATTTTACATGTAAGGAAGTTATTCTCTATTAATTTCCTTCCAGAATAGCAAAGCGGGTCAGATGTATGATACTCTTAAGACCCAGTTGGGAAGATTTGCTTCTGACACAACTGAAAGATTTGCTCCTGTGATTGTTCACAGGTTTCAGTTTCCTAGGGACATTTGGACTCTGGCAAGTAATAAGACAAAAATCAAGAGAGAAGAAATGAGAGAGAGAGAGAGAGGGAAATACCATGTAAGAGCAAGGGTGTGTGCTATAGATGGAAACTAAAGATTTTTTTGAAATGTTCTCTCAGAAGAGACACTGTTTCACCTCTTCTCCCGTCTATTCCACTACACAAAACTCTTAGTCCACAGAGAAGGAGAGGAGACTACACAGGGTTAGAACCAGAAGGCGATTTTCAGACTATAGGGGTCCTCTCAGGGCCTGATTGCCATCAGTTTGTATTAGCAAGGACCGTTGCAGATAAGGAAGAGGATGGAGTCCATGTCTTCTTTTGGATATTCTCTGTTATCTTGCCACCTCATGGTCTCCACCATTGCTCCTTATTCTCTCCTTTGCATTTCAATTTAATTCCTATCAGCAGCTCTTTTTTTTTTTTTTTTTTTGTAAATATTCCTTTTCTGCCTTTATCTTTCATGGTACCTTAAGAAATTCCTATGCCGAAGCTTATTAGGATAATCCTCTGCCTGTGGCGCTGGCACCCTGGGGTTCTAGTCCAGTCGGGGCGCTGGATTCTGTCCCAGTTGCCCCTCTTCCAGGCTAGCTCTCTGCAATGGCCCAGGAAGGCAGTGGAGGATGGCCCAAGTGCTTGGGCCCTGCACCCACATGGGAGACCAGGAGAAGCACCTGGCTCCTGGCTTCGGACCAGCGCAGCACAGCCTACGCAGTGGCCACTTAGGGGGTGAACCAACAGAAAAGGAAGACCTTTCTCTCTGTCTCTCTCTCTCACTAACTCTGCCTGTCAAAAAAATAAATAAAAAAGAAATTCCTTCCATCTTTTCTCCCTTGTTCATTTGTTATACAGGTTTTTAAAATATTTTACTTTGTCGTAATTTATTCATTTATTTATTTATTTGACAGGCAGAGTGGACAGTGAGAGAGAGACAGAGAGAAAGGTCTTCCTTTACCGTTGGTTCACCCTCCAATGGCCGCCATGGCCGGTGCACTGCGGCCAGCGTACCTCGCTGATCCGATGGAAGGAGCCAGGTGCTTTTCCTGGTCTCCCATGGGGTGCAGGGCCCAAGCACTTGGGCCATCCTCAACTGCACTCTCGGGCCACAGCAGAGAGCTGGCCTGGAAGAGGGGCAACCGGGACAGAATCCGCGCCCCGACCAGGACTAGAACCCGGTGTACCGGCGCCGCAAGGTGGAGGATTAGCCTAGTGAGCCACGGCGCTGGCCACTTTGCTATAATTTATGTCAATATTAAGAAAATTAAAGATGAATTTCATATTTTGAAATAAAAATCATATAAAAGAAATATGGGTGCATGTCCACATTATTACTTCACCAAAAGTCCTTGAAAGCTCCATGAAAAGCCCTTTAGAATCTGAAACTCTTCAGTATTTCCCTCAACCCCATCCAATTGAACAGTCTTCCAAGCACTCTTTTTAGAACTAGATATCAAATATTTCATTTGATGTGTTTTGTTTTGCTTAACTTAGTTACTACCATTGAAATAATTCTTACCATCTCCAAAGAAAATGTAAATGTTTGCCACAAGATTCTTGAGCATATCAAGAAGCTTAGTCAACATTTACGAGATAACACATTACAGAGGAATAAACACTAGTCTAGCAACCCCGAATCCCTGCTTTTAATTTCAGTGCTACCAATTACTGGTCTACCGCTGATCATACTGAGAAATAGGGTTAATATGCATTGTTTGCCGACTTGTCTGTGTCTACTGACACGGCATACCCAACACAGTAAGTTACATGAGCAAATTGACAGTTAGGAATCAGGGGCCACAGACACCATTGGTTTATTTCATGCTGGTCCTCACGGCTCTGGGAAGCTGCTCAGGGTGCATGAAGTCCCTGCTGCGCACACCCCGCTTGCCCCGCATGTGAGGGGTCCACGCTCTGAGGGAAATAAGACACACTGGGTTAAAGCAACTAAGGGCATTCTGTTACTAGGGGAGAAACTAACAGAAAGCCAAGCTGTTCCGGCCGATTCCTCCCTGTCAAAGAACGCTATATTCCCAGAACATTTTATAGGAGAATTTCAAGCAAGATTAGATTAGAACCGGGTCAGCTCCAGGTCTCCTGGAGAATTGTACTGCACACGTTACCTTAGGCAAGTCACATCTTTGAGCTTGATTTTGATCATATATTGAAGAAAACTACACGTAAATTCCTAAAGAGCTGCTTTCAAGAAGTGAGGAAAAAAAGAGCTATGGAGGTACTCTGGAACCTGTGACAGGTCAGACGATGTTAAGGAGTTATCATTGCGTGTACCATTGTTTCTGTGGGGAAGGCTTGCCAAGTCGGAAATAACACTCATGTAAATAAACCTGGGGAAAACAATCCATTCCTGTATTGGGAATTTCCCATATGTAAAACTTATGTGTATAAAGATAAATTGTCTGAGTAATTCAAGTGTAAGCCCAGATAAGGAAGTTGACATGGAAATATTTTTACTGTTGTTAAATTCAAAATATTTTGTCTGACTTATTTTTAAATTAGATTCTCCTGCTTTGGAACTGATAAGAGTAGGGGAATTACAAAGTCTGTCAGTATACACGTTTGACTTCGGTTACACAAGGAGTTTGCATAGTGCTGAGAATACAATGGACAGTTAATGAATGTTTCTCATGTAAGGCAGAGAAAGTTTAAAGTCACAACTAAATAACTATAGGAAGCTTAAATGAGATAAAGGAGAAACTATTAATTTTTAGTTCTGTGAGCATCTACAACAAAATGAAGCATTTAGGCGTAGTGAACTCTCAAGATAAGCTCCAATATAGAAAAAAAATGCAAATTATCATTCCTCATTGCCCCCACCTAAGTTTGTGGAAAATATAGTTAAATGATAAATTCATCTTGGTGCAAATTTCTATAAATTCATGTCTAGTTTCTTTTCATAGCATATATTTTTCATGAAATTTTTGAACACTTCTCTTGAGTTTTGTATTTTTATATCACAATAAATGTTTCTTAATTTCATTTTCCATGAAATGAAATAAGGGTATTTTTAAGTACCTTGTATTTTGAATCAAAATAATTTCTGAATGTCTATGCACATTGTGTGTTCTGTGTTTCATGAAGAACTTTTAGATATACGGTACTGATTTCCTTGAAATGCCAGTTTACCAACTTTTTTTTTTTTTTTTGGACAGGTAGAGATACAGACAGTGAAAGAGAGACAGAGAGAAAGGTCTTCTTCCATTGGTTCACTCCCCAAATGGCCAACATGGCTGGCGCTGTGCGGATCCAACGCCAGGAGCCAGGTGCTTCCTCCTGGTCTCCCATGAGGGTGCAGGGCCCAAGCACTCAGGCCATCCTCCATCACCCTCCTGGGCCACAGCAGAGAGCTGGACTGGAAGAGGAGCAACCGGGACTAGAACCTGGCACCAATATGGGATGCCGGAGCTGCAGGTGGAGGATTAACCAAGTAAGCCACAGCACCGGACCCCAGTTTATCAACTTTTAACAAGCAATGTGTTGAGTGGTTCTGCAAAAACTGGCATATACCATTTGCAGAGATGAATGAGAACAATTGTTTTTTAAAAAGAAAGTTAATTTCAAGATACTTTTAAATTTACAAACCAAAACTTGTGAAGTAAACCCAGAGTGTCCATGTACATCACACCCAGCATCCTGTTATTAACATTTCATTTTAATATGTTGCATTTGTCACAATTAATGGACCACATCCACAATCTGGGCTGAGGTATTAAATGCTTTTGATATTAAAAATAATATCAATAAACTAGCAATACTGTATTAGTAAAAGTGTATGCTAAGAATTAGCTAGTATTTTGACAATGGTCATGATTAGCATCATCATTATCCAGCATCCCATCAGTAAAACAGTATGGGGTTCTGGGTTGTACAAATAGGCTTTAGTCTGAAAATATAAAATTCTAAATTAGTTTACAAACAGATGATACATATGGGCCTTTTGGAGACAAGGGCACTTTCCATTTAACAGTTGCATGATGGAGTGAGATTAAATTCGCTGAAAGTTAAAAGTGATAGTATGGGGACTTACTTTTCCCTAAGACTGCTCATTCTTAGACTGTTTTCCTTTAGTCTTCAATCCCTTTCCTCCATTTGTTCATCATTCAACATTCTGCATCCTCTAAAGAATCCCACAAGTCTCTCAAACAATTCTACATTGTTCCAGGCTCTTTCCAGACCAGAATATTTCATTGACTATTGTGACTCCTTTCCCTCATGTACTTCAACTTACCATTCATTTATAAGGATTGGATACACTAGTATTTCCTACCTTACCTTCTTAGGAATGACTGAAAAGACATTTTTTTAAAAGATTTATTTATTTATTTCAAAGTAAGAGTTACACAGAGGAGAGGCAGAGAGAGAGAGAGAGAGGTCTTCCATCCGATGGTTCACTTCCTAATTGGCCAAAATGGCCAGAGCTGCACTGATCCGAAGCCAGGAGTCAGGAGCTTCTTCCAGGTCTCCCATGCGGGTGCAGGGGCCCAAGGCATTGGGCCATCTTCTACTGCTTTCCCAGGCCATAGCAGAGAGCTGGATGGGAAGTGGAGCAGCCGGGATTAGAACCGGCACTCATATGGGATGCTGGTGCTTCAGGCCAGGGCATTAACCCACTGCACCACAGCACCAGCCCCTGAAAAGGCATTTTTAAGCAGTATTAATCTGTACTAATATGGAAACACAAGAAAATAAAAGCATGAATACTATCTGAGAAATTTCTAAAGGACAGTAAGTGGAGAGTTTGCAATTGGCAGAGCAAAAATCACTTTTAAATTCTTGAAAACAGCTGGAGAAGATTCTGAGGGTGAGTTCAGCACAAAGAATACAGAGAAAAACGAGGGTCTAGGACTACTCCACATGCTTGAAGAATTCAGTTCAGAGACAGAGGTAGCATTGTGCCTTTTTTTCTCATGATTCTTATTGCCAACCCTGCCCTTCCCAAGTTTGCTTGAGTCAAGTAACGAGCTGCAGAGGGATTTGCCAACACACAGAATCAGTGAGTATTGGTCTTGAGAGGAAAAAAAGGAATTCTAATGCCTGAAAAATAAGCTAGTGGCACCAAAGTGGTTCATGGGATGAAATTCTACCTTTCTGTATAATAGCTGCAGTAAACAGATATTTCATACTTGAAAGAATAGAAAATACTGAGTCACTAATTACTTAAGGAAAAAATTGTGACATCCAGGCAACACATTCAGCAACAGAAAGACTACCACCCAGAGAAAAAGAGTTATTACAACGAAGAGAAGATCGCACAGAGGAGTCGCTTTTCTCAGAGGTGGGCTCGGAGACGTCTGTGTTGTATGAGGCTTCTTTCGAGTCAGTCCTCAGAAACAAACTATGGCTAAATAAATAAATAAATAAATCTTTTTTTAAAAAAGAAATCAGATCTTTATTTCACTGATTTCTCTATTTTCTATAACTTTGATTTCTACCATGAGCCTTATTATTTTATTTGTTCCATTTCTTTTTTTTCTTTCTTTTTTTTTTTTTTTTTAAGATTTATTTATTTATTTGAAAGTCAGAGTTACACAGAGAGAGGAGAGGCAGAGAGAGAAAGAGAGGTTTTCCATCGATGGTTCACTCCCCAATTGGCCATAACGGCCAGAGCTGGACCAATCTGATGCCAGGAGCCAGGAGCTTCTTCTGGGTCTCCCATGTGGGTGCAGGGACCCAAGGCCTTGGGCCATCTACTATTGCTTTCCCAGGCCATAGCAGAGAACTGGATCAAAAGTGGAGCAGCCGGGGGACTTGAACTGGTGCCCATATGGGATGCCAGCACTGCAGGAAGCAGCTTTATCCACTATGCCACAGCTCAGGCCCCAGAATAAAGGCTTTTATTGCTATAAATCTCTACTGCAAGACTGTTTTAGCAACACACCACAATTTTTTATACATTGTGCTTTTATGCCCAAGTCCAAAATGGTTTCTAAGTCCTCATTTTTATTTCTTAGTTATTTAGCTGGGTTTTGGACTTTGGAATATTTGGGAACAGATACGATCATATCAAGAAATACTATGTTAGCAATTTTTATATAATTCCATTATGATCAGAGAAAACACTTTGTATGAACTGAGTAGATTCATTGAGATATATGCCATGCCTACACTATGTTTAATGTGCATATGAAGTGAATGTGTATTATGCCCGTGATAGTTTGAGTATTCTATAAGTAACAGTGGGGTCGCATTGATTGAAAATGTTGTCCAAAACATTTATTTTCATGATTTTTTGTCTACTTGCTCTCTTAGTTGTTCAGTGAGAGGTGTTGAAATTTTCAATTATAATGTCTGTATAGTCTTGCATTTCTGTCAGTTTTTGCCTCATGTATTATGAAGCTTTTTTATTAGGTATGTAAACATTTAGAATAGTTATGTCCTATTGATGAGTTGGCCTCTCCATTACAAATAAATAATTTTTATCCATAGAATTTTTTTGCAGTGAGATCAGTCTTATCTGATATTAATATTGTCATCAGAACTGTATTTTTATTGAGTCAAGAGATATATCTTTTTCTTTTCTTTCTTTACACATTTGTGTCTTTATATTCAAAGTGGATGTCTTGTAAGCATAGAGCATTTAATTAGTTTTTATTTGATCTAGCTATCTCTGCCTTTTAATTCATGTCTATACCATTTATTCTTAATGTGGTTATTAATGTGTGTTTAGATAAAACATCTTTCTTATTGTTTCCATTTGTCCCATGTGGTGCTCCTTGTGGGGAGCAACTCGGACTAGACTAAGTTACTGGAATTAAGACTTATTCTATGCATCTGCTCTCCCACAATATGGCGCTGAGAAGGGAGAAACAGCTTCTACACAGCTGCCTCCAGTTCAACCAATAAACAGCAGGACCTGTTCCTGATTGGAGGAGAGCAGCGTACTCAGCGTGTGGGTAGCAGAGTTGGGATTGGCGGAAGAGGACTATAAAGGAGGAGAGAGACAACATGCACCAGGAACATCTATCTGAAGGAACACCTGTGCAGCCCCCGAGAGAGCCGGCCGGTGGTGTGCCGCTCCCCTGCGGAAGTGGGGAAGGTGGCAGGGGGAACCGCCCTTCCACGGAGGTGGAAGGGTCGGTAGCCAACCCGGGAAGAACCAGCAGCAAACCCGGGGAGGGCCTAGCAGACAAAATAACAGCGCAGGGTCCTGTGTCGTTCCTCCTCCACGAAGACGGGGAGCGACATAATGGTGCCGTGACTCGGATATGAAGCCTAGGCAGGGTTCAGTGTCGTTCCTCCACGAAGAGGGGGAGCGACACTCCTTATCATTTTTTCTCTTCTTCTTTCCTATTATGTGAGTTGAGTACAATTCAATGTATTATTGAGTACAGTTGTCTGTTGTCACAATTATTTAATCATTTATTATATATAAGGATCCTTCAAAAAGTTCAGGAAAAAAACTGTAATTAAATGATAAGCTTGTTTTGGTGCAACTTTTTTAAATCCATGCATTTTTTCATAATACACATATTATATGAATTGCTTAAAGACCCCTCATATGCACAAATAACAAAATTTTTATAGCACAAAAATCCTACTTTTAAATTCCATTTTCCATGGACTTTATGAGGTGCCTTGGATGTTTGTAACATATCACGATCTTCCTTCTCAAAACACCATTTTACTCATAGTATGCAATACTTACATTTATAGTTTGTAATACTTATAATATTAAAATATTCTTAGTTTGCCTCTCATGACTTTTGTGCTATTGTTGTCACTTATTTAAATTCTGTGCACGCCATAAGCAGTTCTGGATGCCAGAAGTCCAAAGCCACTTTCCCTCTGCTCACATCAGCTGTCAGCAGGGTTGGTTCCTCTGGAGGCTCGGGAGGAAAACCCATTTCCTCAGCTTTGCTCGCTTCGGGAAGGCCCTGCTTTCCTCGGCTGGGGATCCTTCCTGACATCACTCAGACCTCTCGCTTGCTTTCTCCACCTCCTTTCTCTTCTGCAGTCACACCTGTTCTGCCTTCCTTTTGTGAGGACACTGAGGTTACATGTAGTAGTCTAGTAATTGACGAACATACTCCTGATAGTATCCTCAGCTCCAGAACCTTAACCTAATTGCATACTCATAAGCTCTATTGTTGTACAAGAATACTTCAGAAAGCTTACGGAAAATGGATTAAGAGACACGTTATTTTGGTGTGAAAATATTTGGAATCCATTAAAAAAGATTGTTTTGTTTCTTTATTTTGAGTTGCAGAGAGAGACAGATAGAGATCTTACACCACAGGCTCACTCCTCACACTCAACCTGGATTTCTGACAGGAACCCGGATATTTGAGCCATCATTGTTGCTTCTGAGGGGGCACACTAGCAGATAGTTGGAATCAGCAATAGAGCCAGCAATCGAACCAGGAATTCTGATATGGGAAATGGGCATTTCAAGCAGCAACTTAATCACTATGCCAAACCCATAATATGTATTCCCGTAAGCTTTTTGAAGATTCTGCATGTAAGTAACTTTCACAGTTTTCATGGATTTGGATATTTTGATCTTTAGTTTTATTTTTTACCTTTCCATGCAGTTTTTTCAAATCTTTCTTTCTTATTCTTGCATATACAAACATAGAATGATATTTAGAGGCACACAAAGAAAGGTCCACCTCTGAAAAATGTCACATAATATTCTAACATATTTATTTTCAGAAAAAAATTCTGGGGGCCCGGCACTGTGGCACAGTGGGTTAAATCCCTGGCCTGCGGTGCCGGCATCCCATATGGGTGCCGGTTCTAGTCCTGGCTGCTCCTCTTCCAATCCAGCTCTCTGCTATGGCCTGGGAAAGCAGTAGAAGATGGCCCAAGTCTTTGGGCCCCTGCACCCATATGGGATATCTAGAGAGGCTCCTGGCTCTTGGCTTCAGATCGGCACAGCTCTGACCGATGTGGCCAACTGGAGAGTGAACCAGTGGAGGGAAGACCTCTCTCTCTGTCTCTATGTCTCTCTGTAACTCTGTCTTTCAAATAAATAAAATAAATATTTTTTAAAAAAAGAAAAATTTTTGGATTACGATGTACTAGACATGATTCATCCCATATTCCAATAGTTAGGAATGTATTTCCTCAAAAAACCTAAAGTCAGAGCTTTAAATATTGTTCAACACATTTTTTTCAAGGGGATATTTGATGTTACCACCATAAAAAGGGACAGAAAAGTCAGGGAATATGGTAATGTGACATATTTTACCATCTAAGCCAATGTACCTGTAAGGGTGAAAAGGAAATATTAATACTTATTACGAGATAACAAACTTAAATCAGGACTGTGTTAGACAAATTAGAATATGCAGCTATCTACACACAGGCGACAATTCTCCTGAATTCCTCCATGATAGCAAGAAGAAATATATTTTGGAAAAACACTCTGTTCTGTCCATCTTTGGTCCATGGGTGTATTTAGCAAAAATTTCCTACATAGGATTCTGAGAGCATCGAAAATGAATCTTGATGTGAATGGAAGGGGAGAGGGAGTGGGAAAGGGGAGGGTTGCGGGTGGGAGGGACGTTATGGGGGGGGAAGCCATTGTAATCCATAAGCTGTACTTTGGAAATTTATATTCATTAAATAAAAGTTAAAAACAAAAAACAAGCTAATTGGACATCCTCAAAATTAGAAATGTCTGCTCTCCCAAAAGTAATGTTAAGAAAATGAAAAGGCAAACAAGAAACCTAAAGAAAATATTTAAAATACATATATCAGGAAAAGGACTTTTATACATAAAAAACTCATAGAACTTAATAGCTGATAAACTGTGCATTTTTAAAATGTGCATACGATTTGACAGACACATGATAAAATAAGATATACAAAGGACCAATAAACACATGAAAATGTGCTAAAAATCATCAGTCACATATAATTAAAATTAATAATTTTAATAATTATAGCAGTGAAATATCACCACACATCCACAAGAATGGATCAGATTAAAGCACTGACAACATTAAGTTTTCTCAAGGTATTGTACCAACTAGAATGCTTATACATTAATGACTGGAGTATAAAATGGAATACTAGTTTGTTCATTTTTTATAAAGTGAAACCTACGTATACAATGTAACCCAGAAATTCCATTTGTTGTAGTTCATAAGAAAATTAAAGCAATATGGTCTTTTTTTTCTTTTTTCCTTAGAATGCATGTTTTATTTATTTATTTTTTTAAACTTTTATTTAATGAATATAAATTTCCAAAGTACAGCTTATGGATTACAATGGCTTCCCCCCCATAACGTCCCTCCCACCCGCAACCCTTCCCTTTCCCACTCCCTCTCCCCTTCCATTCACATCAAGATTCATTTTCGTTTCTCTTTATATACAGAAGATTGGTTTAGCATACATTAAGTAAAGATTTCAACAGTTTGCACCCACATAAAAACACAAAGAGAAATATACTGTTTGAGTACTAGCTATAACATTAAATCTCAATGTACAGCACACTAAGGACAAAGATCCTACATGAGGAGTAAGTGTGCAGTGACTCCTGTTGTTGACTTTACAAATTGACACTCCTGTTTATGGCATCAGTAATCTCCCTATGCTCCAGTCATGAGTTTCCAAGGCTATGGAAGCCTTTTGAGTTCTCCGACTCTTATCTTGTTTAGACAAGGTCATAGTCAAAGTGGAGGTTCTCTCCTCCCTTCAGAGAAAGGTACCTCCTTCTTTGAAGACCTGTTCTTTCCACTGAGATCTCACTCATGGAGATCTTTCATTTAGGTTGTTTGGTTTTTTTTTTTTTTTTTTTTTTTTTTTTGCCAGAGTGTCTTGGCTTTCCATGCCTGAAATACTCTCATGGGCTTTTCAGCCAGATCTGCATGCCTTAAGGGCTGATTCTGAGGCCAGAGTGCTGTTTAGGACATCTGCCATTCTATGGGTCTGCTGTGTATCTCACTTCCCATGTTGGATAATTCTCTCCCTTTTTTATTCTATCAGCTAGTATTTGCAGACACTATTCTTGTTTATGTGATCCCTTTGGTTCTTAGTCCTATCATTATGATCAATTGTGAACAGAAATTGATCACTGGGACTAGTGAGATGGCATTGGACCATGCCACCTTGATGGGATTGAATTGGAATCCCCTGGTATGTTTCTAACTCTACCGTTTGAGGTAAGTCAGCTTGAGCATGTCCCGAATTGCACATCTCTTTCCTCTCTTATTCCCACTCTTATATTTAACAGTGATCACTTTTCAGTTAAGTTTCAGCACTTAAGAAGAATTGTGTATTGATTACAGTATTCAACCAAAAGTATTAAGTAAAACAAACAAACAAAAATACTAAGAGGGATAACATATTAAGTTGTTCATCAACAGGGTGAGGGCTGATCAAGTCACCGTTTCTCATAGTGTTGATTTCACTTTAACAGGTTTCCTTTTTGGTGCTCAGTTAGTTGTCACCTCTCAGGGAGAACATGTGGTATTTGTCCCTTTGGGATTGGCTTATTTCACTCAGCATAATGTTTTCCAAATTCCTAACAGGGATCACTTTTCAGTTAAATTTTAAACACCTAAGAATAATTGTGTGTTAATTACAGAGTTCAACCAATGGTACTAGAACAAAAAAAAATACAAAAATTGATAAAGTATTACATTGACGATAGATGGTTGGATGGATGGATGGATGAATAGACAGATAGATAGATAGACAGACAGACTCTTACAGAAATGTGTTGAAAATATATTGAAAAATTTGAGAATGCACAGCTGTTTGGAAAATGGAAATATTGTGAGCTGTTCTTTTGTTTTAAATATATTGGTTGTTTATAATTTTAGGATATAGAAATAAAGTATATTTTTAAATAAACATCAATAACCAATTAAAAATAAAATTCCACTCTCAAGTACCCAAGCTCAATGATATTTAATCACAAACAAACATAGTAGGGATGGCCCAGACAATAAAGTTCATTCTCTCGAGCCTGATGCATTGAAACAAATGACCTGGCCTCGATTGTCTCTTGTTCTCCTGCCAAATTCCCACCTGAATTCTACTTTCTAGGCATCAAAAATATATTTAAGCACAGGAACAAAGCATGCATTTGCATGCCTTTTTGCCTCTGTTTTCTGGCATGCTGTCTCAGAAATTCTTTTTCCATATCTTCACTTGGATATCTAGTAATAGTTAGTCATGATTATGCCTAAATATCAATCTATCAAGGAAGGATTACCAAGTCCATTCCAGAACCATGAATTGGCTAGCCACAATGCAAAAGCCTTTACATACACTGCTCACAGCCTCTACCTGTATACTGCCATTATTGTTTTTGCTGTAACTACACTTCTGGGAGAAAGAATTACATCTTTTAATTGCATATATAAATATATTTCTCCATATGTACTTTAGATTATTGTACTAAAATCTATAACTAATTTGGATTTATTTTTTTACCAGTTATCAAAAAGCATGAAATAACTTTGATATTCAAAGTGAAATACTTTATAAGATCTATACTGTCGAAGATCTGTTAATAAGAATGTAACCGAAGAATGCAAGAAAAAATCATGGAGGAACATGAATTAAAAATCCTAGGTTACATTGAACCTAAAACATGTTGACACTATAAAAATAGAGAGCAGAATGGTGATTACCAGAGATTGGTGAGGGTGATAGGGAAAAAGTATAAAATTTCCATTAGACAGGAGGAATAGGTTGTATTGATTGTCGTTAATAATACTGTATATTCTAAAATATCTAAAAGAATAGATATGAAATTGTCTTGCCACAAAGAAATGACAAGTATTTGAGGTGAAGTATATATTCACCAACATGATTTGATCATCTCACATTGCCTACATGTATTAAACCATCATATGTGCTTCACAAAAAATACAGTAATTTGTCGATTAAAATAAAACAAGCAAAAACATAAAAATACAGAAACTGGTGTTTATCTTGTGATTCATACTAACTTCTGCAAAATGGAAATAATAAAACTTATCATTTGGGATTTTTGTTTTGATGAAATAAAGTGTTGAATATAAAAACTCCTTGTAAATTATCATGAATAAGATGTTATAGTATTTAGAAATAATAATAAAAGAAAGTTAAAGAATTTAGCTATTCCTTAAGACAATTTAAACAATGGGTAAAAACATTTATTATCTATCATAAACATTGTGATTTTTTACTAGAACTCCATATTTGACAACTGTCTTTCCAGTTTTAAAATTTAATTCTCTAAACTGGCATTAATATGGCACCAGATATTGAGACAGAATTGTACAGGAAATTGGCAATAATTCTTACAGAAATGAAGGCTAATTACTATACTTCTTAATTTTAACACAATGTTGAAAGCTCTGACAAAATAAATTAGATTTTTCTCATCACCACAGCAACAATTTTAAACTTGTTTTGCTTTTCTGAAAATATAACCAGTCAAGCACAGTTAATTTAACTTGAGCACAGCGAAAAATTGACTTTTGCTAGTGATGCAATTAGGGTTTAAAAAATCAAGTTAAATAATGGTTAGCACAGTTTAATTTGTTTACAAACATTTAGGAAGCTTACTATGAGTTATAGGAAATAAGAAATTGATTATAAAATGGGAAAAATTATTTGACTGATGGAATGGCTTACTGCTTTTTGTTCATGTCATTCAACCGAAACCTAAGTTAGTCGGTATAAATTCATACATCATTTTCTCATATTATGATCTTCATAAATGTTTATTGACTTTTATCCACCTACTAAAGTGACACAGTTAAAATAACTCATTGCTTTAGCTTAATATATGCATATATATATCCTCTTAAAGAAATCTATATACTCCATATATGTGATGGATATGACAGTGTTGTATCTTTTTTTTTTAAACTTTTATTTAATGAATATAAATTTCCAAAGTACAGCTTATGGACTACATTGGCTTCCTCCTCCACCCCATGACTTCACTCCCACCCACAACCCTCCCTTTTCCGACTCTCTCTCCCCTTCCATTCACATCAACATTCATTTTCGTTTCTCTTTATAAACAGAAGATCGGTTTAGCATACATTAAGTAAAGATTTCAACAGTTTGCACCCACATAAAAACACAAAGAGAAATATAATGTTTGAGTACTCGTTATAGCATTAAATCCCAATGTACAGCACATTAAGGGCAGAGATCCTACATGAGGAGTAAGTGTGCAGTGACTCCTGTTGTTGACTTTACAAATTGACACTCCTGTTTATGGCATCAATAATCTCCCTATGCTCCAGTCATGAGTTTCCAAGGCTATGGAAGCCTTTTGAGTTCTCCGACTCTTATCTTGTTTAGACAAGGTCATAGTCAAAGTGGAGGTTCTCTCCTCCCTTCAGAGAAAGGTACCTCCTTCTTTGAAGACCTGTTCTTTCCACTGGGATCTCACTCACAGAGATATTTCATTTAGGTGTTTGTTTTTTTTTTTTTTTTTTTTTTTTTTTTTTTTTTTTTTTTGCCAGAGTGTCTTGGCTTTCCATGCCTGAAATACTCTCATGGGCTTTTCAGCTGGATCTGCATGCCTTTAGGCCTGATTCTGAGGCCAGAGTGCTGTTTAGGACATCTGCCATCTATGAGTCTGCTGTGTATCTCACTTCCCATGTTGGATCATTCTCTCCCCTTTATTTATTCTATTGGTTAGTATTAGCAGGCACTAGACTTGTTTATGTGATCCCTTTGACTCTTAGACCTATCAGTGTGCTCAACTGTGAACTGAAATTGATCACTGGGACTAGTGAGATGGCATTGGACCATGCCACCTTGATGGGATTGAATTGGAATCCCCTGGTATGTTTCTAACTCTACCATTTGGGGCAAGTCAGCTTGAGCAGGTCCCAAATTGTACATCTCTTCCCTCTCTTATTCCCACTCTTATATTTAACAGGGATCACATTTCAGTTAAATTTCAACACTTAAGAATAACTGTGTATTAATTACAGAATTAAACCAGTAGTATTAAGTAGAACAGACAAAAAAAATACTAAGAGGGATAATGCATTAAGTTGTTCATTAACAGTCAGGGCTATGCTGATCAAGTCACCGTTTCTCATAGTGTCCATTTCACTTCAACAGGTTTCCTTTTTGGTGTTCAGTCAGTTGTCACCGATCAGGGAGAACATATGGTATTTGTCCCTTTGGGATTGGCTTATTTCACTCAACATAATGTGTTCCAGATTCCTCCATTTTGTTGCAAATGACTGGATTTCATTGTTTTTTACTGCAGTATAGTATTCTAAAGAGTACATATCCCATAATTTCTTTATCCAGTCTACTGTTGATGGGCATTCAGGTTGGTTCCAGGTCTTGGCTATTGTGAATTGTGCTGCAATAAACATTAAGGTGCAGACCGCTTTTTTGTTTGCCAATTTAAATTCCTTTGGATAAATTCCAAGGAGTGGGATGGCTGGGTCGAACGGTAGGGTTATCTTCAGGTTTCTGAGGAATCTCCAGACTGACTTCCATAGTGGTTTGACCAGTTTGCATTCCCACCAACAGTGGGTTAGTGTCCCTTTTTCCCCACATCCTCGCCAGCATCTGTTGTTGGTAGATTTCTGTATGTGAGCCATTCTAACCGGGGTGAGGTGAAACCTCATTGTGGTTTTGATTTGCATTTCCCTGATTGCTAGTGACCTTGAACATTTTTTCATGTGCCTGTTGGCCATTTGGATTTCCTCTTTTGAAAAATGTCTATTGAGGTCCTTGGCTCACCTCTTAAGTGGGTTGTTTGTTTTGTTGTTGTGGAATTTCTTGATCTCTTTGTAGATTCTGGTTATTAACCCTTTATCTGTTTTTAGACTTTGTAATGTGTTTGTCATTTGATCTATTGAGATCTTCATTTCATTTTGATTTCTCTTCACTATCACACTTTCCTGTTCTACTAGTTTCTGCTTTTCATTTTGATTCTTCCTTAAAATTTCATTTTCACGAGAGAGATTTTCAATCCTGTCCACTAAGGATTTCTGTAGTTCAAGGATTTGCTTTTGAAAACTTCTAAATGTTCTTATCACAAATTTTTTGAAATCCGTATCTTGCATTTCTTCTATCTCATCACCTTCATAATCTTGGTTTGGGGTGTTTTGTTTATTTGGAGGCATCATAGTGTCATCGTTGATCTTGTTCCCTCAATTTTTGTGTTTGTTGCTTGGCATTGTTAATTCTCCTTCCCTCACTGTGAGTTTTTTTTTTTTTTTTAATACTAGGTCTGTGTTAAGTGGACTGCCTGCTGTTGGAGGAGCCTTGGAGGCTTGAGATGGGTGTGGCCTGAGAGCTCTGCTTGATTCTTCCGGGTTTCGGGTGTGCAAAGGTGACACCCTCAGGTTATGCATGGTAATTCTCTATTTATTTATTTTATTTTATTTTTTTATTCAGGAGGTAAGTAATACTGCATGGCTGAGCAGAATTGATGGTATTTAGCTTCTACCCAAAGAGTCTGCGTGGGCTCAGTTTCTCCTGCGGACTCCCACTGGGTTGCCTAGGCTACTGAATTGTAGCCTTAGCTCACCCCTTTTGTTATGTATATCCCAAGTGGGGCCTGCTTTTTGTCTCTTGCTCGCCTTTGCAAGGTTGGGGAGAGAGAAACTTGTCTGTACCAGTACCTCCCCACCCTTTTTTTCTTTTTTCATTCTCTCCTGTAGTCAGTCTGGTGAACTTTCCCGCCTCAAAGCCTGCTTCCCTCTAGATTCTGTCCGCCGTTTCCTGGCCAATGTCTCCAGTTACTGAGCTCACCTCCCATTCCAGTGCCGATGTGTGGACTTGGAGCCCTTTGCATCCCTGCTCTCCCTGCTGGTGTCTGTGTCACATCCACTCCCCTTCCTGCACTGGTGCGCAGACCCTGTGTCTCCCGCGGCTCGGCTTCCACGCAGTGGGCGACCTTGCTCTCCCAGTAGGTCCTCCGAGTCACAGCCACTAGATCCAGAAGAGTTTCCTCTGTAATTTTTCCTGGTCCTTTTTCTGAGGCTACCGTAACTCCACTTTTATTAAACTAAATTTTCCCGGACTATCGGTGTGCACCCTCACTATTCCGCCATCTTGGCTCTGGGGTGTTTTGTTTATTTGGAGGCATCATAGTGTCATCGTTGATCTTGTTCCCTCGATTTTTGTGTTTGTTGCTTGGCATTGTTAATTCTCCTTCCCTCACTGTGAGTTTTTTTTTTTTTTTTAATACTAGGTCTTTCAAATAGGGGATGCTCAAATTCTATAGATAATATCATCAGCAGCTAAAAACAAATAGCAAACATTCAACATGAAATTATGACATTTGAGTGAAAACATTATTTTTACTGAACGTTTGCATGAGTGTTCTGGATATGATTTAAAAATGTAAAATATGGACCATTTTCTGATAAGATTATTTACTTTATGTGCACCAAGATACCACTGATTTTCCAAGTTACAGATTCTTATTAAAATTTTAAAATATTTCCTACATAAACCAGCCTGCCTTCTGATCTTTGCACAGTTCCTTCTGCCTCAGGTTCCTTAGAGTTCTTTTTTCTCCCCTTAAGTATGTGATCCCTTTGAATTGTTAACATTTCTTTATGTTAAACATTGCCTGTTCAAATTCTTTCTCCTGATTAATACACTTAGAAAATGGTTAGTTTACACTGGATATTTGATAAGTTTTTTTTTTTCTTTAAGTAAAATTGTGGTCTCTGATATCAATGAGATTTGCTGGAATATGCTCTTATTCTTGGAGAAGTGTACTTCACAGATAAGTGTAGGAAGACAATGCCTGAGATAAGCATGGGTTATTCATTGTGTTGCCAGGGAATAATGAGAGCTTGAAGACTTAAAAGAAAAGGATGGGAATGAGGTGAAAAACACATACACATGTCAGAGTCAGCAGTGATTCTGCTTGAGAAACAGGCTGACTGATTTAGGCCAATAGCTCCCCAACCATAGTGGTTGGAATTATCACCTGGGGAATATTGGAATAAAGAGAGTTTACATTTTAACCCAAACTGACTGAATCAACATGTCTACGAGTGGGAATTGACATAGGCATTTTAAAAATCACTCCAGGTAATTCTAATGGATTGCTCTCTGCTCTCCATCCCCACAGACCGATTAATCAATAATAAAGTATTGATGGAGAAGCTTTTATGTGTAAGAGACAGTACTACACTGTAGGACGTTCAAAGTTTTCATTCAAAAAAAAAAAAAATAAAGCTTTATGCACAAGGAGCTTGTTGTTTACTACTAACTAATGCAAAGCTCCAACAACACAAAGCCAAGGTTTGTGCTAAGGATCTTACCTAGCTGTCTCCTTTTTTCTTGGAAATCCAGTGAGGCAGGTAACATTATTAATACATTTTAGATAATGAGGCTGAAGCTCCACAGTTAAGGGATTTTTCTTGTTTGAGAGAGATCCCTACAGAGTGTTATCAGTGTGGAAACTGGGAAAAGAGAAAGTCCTTATGAGGAAGAGAGCACTCCAACATAATGTCTATCTTTGAGTTCTCGAAGTTTTTGTTCTAAAAAATTAAAAAGTTATTTGAAACTGGGATTCTTATTCTTTAGTCTTTTTCTTTCCTTAAATTCACTAAATATTTTGTTTCTTTTAATTATTATTCCAGTATTGTCCTTAATTTAAGTCTAGATGAAAACCAAAGAGTGAATGGGAGATGGGAAAGAGAGAAGACTATATGTAGAATACCTGTCCTTGGTCTAACAAAATTCTAATTTAAAACCAATTTTAGGGGCTGGCAGGGTGATGCCCAGGTTAAACTGCTGCCTGAGATGCTGACATCACCTATAGACTGTTGCTTCACCCTGGGTGCTCCGATTCTGATCCAGCTTCCTACTAATGCACTTGGGAAAGCAGCAGAAGATGGCCCAAGTGGTTAGGCCCTTGTTACCCATAGGCTAGGCCTAGATGGAATTATTGGCTCCTGGCGTGTTGCAGTCATTTGGGGAGTTAACCAGTGTTTGGAAGATCTCTTTCTCTCTCCGTCTCTCCCTATCTATATCTCCATCATTCTAACTTTCAAATAATTAAGAATGAATCTTAATAAACACAGGTTTAAATGGGGAACAAGATACAACAATTGGCTACTAGTAGATTCTTAGTTTCCAAGCTTGTAAGAATGCAAGGGGGTGTTTTTGGAGTTTTATTTAAAATACTAATTCCCCATGTTTATACACACTGTTGCTGAGAATGTAAATTAGTCCAGCCACTGTGGAAAACAATACGATTTATTTAAAAACCAGAAATATACTTGCCATATGATCTAACAATCGTACTACTGCTGCGCACCTAAAAGACATGAACATATTGCAACAAGGAGATACCTGTACTATCACATTTTCGCTGTTTGAAGAGCATTCCTGTCTCCTCACATGCTCTTTCAGTGTTTTGTTACAAATATACATGCAACCAGAGCAAGAGTAAGACAGTTTTCATGTATGAGTATCAGAGATAGACATGGAGAGAGACAAAGATGAGAGAAAGAGAGGAGGAGAGGAGTGGAGATAGGAAGGGTAGAGAACTCTGAGATGTGCAATAATTAAGTCCAAAAGATCCAGCTGTATGGTGAGCAAGCAGAGGCTCTGTTGCTCAGGTAGCTGGTCCCTGACACTCAGAAACCTCACAGCAGAGAGCCTTCTTTGGGAACCTGAGTTCCAGTAATAGCATAGGTATCTTACTTAGAGGATTTCTTGACTAAAATCCTTTCTTTTCTTTTGTGCCTCATGGTCAACCCCATTTTTAAGTGTATCTTAATATTGCTTGAAATTGCAACCTTAGTGGCTGCAGGAAGATGAAACCAAATTTCATTCAACATAGTATGCCCTCTTTCTTAGAAACTTTTCTCTGTGTTTGTGTGTACATGTGTGCAAAATTTACACTATTAAAAATTGACAATTTTCCCATGGTCAGTGTTTCTCATAAAATACTGTCCTGCACAACCAGAGGAAGGTGGTAAACAATAGGATCCAGGAATCCCTGTCTGGATTTCATCACTGCTTTTTCAGGAAGTCACTCATCAGGCATGCATCAATGTCAACTTTAGTCCTCCTTTTCACCTGGAGTGTTTGGGTGATGGAGTAGGTGATGTTTTCAGATAAGGAACTTGCATGGAAGCCCATGGTGAAGGCTCCTTCTTGTATCTCGTGCTCAGAAGTAGGAGGAATGACAAGGACATCATATGGACAACAGGGCAGTGCCTCAGCTGCAGGTGCATTAGTGGCCAAGCAGATGTTCTAATCAGATCTCTTCTTGTCCCACCCTATTGTAGATATTATTATTACTATTAATTTACCTTTCATTCATTTGTTTTAGTATTGGCAACTGTATTGTATTTATTAAAATTGTATGGAAATGGAGAGTCTTCATAAAATAAATAATGAGTCTTCTTTAGCTTTTTTTTAAAGAATCAAGAGGAATTTTTATCTTGATCTTTCATCAGAGGCCTTTTTATTAAACAAATTCTTTTTCACTTTTCAAAAGTGGCAATAACTCTAAGTAGAATTTAAAAAGTTAATTTAAAGGTCCAGGACTCTTTTAGGATTGGGTTCAACCACATATTATGGAGCTATGATTGTGAAACATAATAAAATAAGTGTTTTATTTCTCCAATGATAATAAGTCAAGGTTCACACAGTGTATGGTTGGTGCATTAGTGATATAATACTGTAGATTTCTCAGGCCTTTCTCTCCTTTCTGCTATGCTGAGTGTATGTATTAATTCTCATGATTGGCTATGGCATCAAGAAAGCACAGTTACTTCCATTCTTATTAACACTATTCATTTAACAGGAAAAATGAATTAACCAAAAAGAGCACATAATTGTCATATATTAGGAAACCTGTGCTTTCCAGGTACCCCCTTGACTCATCTCAATGGGTTGTGTCGCATATGTACCTCTGCTTTCAAGAGAGGCTGTGAATCCTAGATTTCAGGTGATTGTGCTCTTATTAACTGAAATCAGAGTTATTTGAATAAGTAAACAATGTATCAGTAAAAAAAAAATATCTTTTATAAGAACATCCCTCTAAAAAGTCCTGTCTCAGGTTAATTAAACTGTAAAATAAATAAAAGCAAGTCCTAAATTGTTATATTAAATTAGATTATACTGGGCAGCATAAAGTGGTTAGACCTAACAAAAAGCATTAAAATCCTAGTGATGATTATTTATTAATGTGATTTTGGGAAAATAACTTCTTTGTTTATATATATATATTTAAGATTATTTATTTATTTGAAAGTCAGAGTCATACAGAGAGAGAATGAGAGTGAGAGAGAGAGAGAGAGAGAGAGAGAGGGAGGTCTTCCATCCATTTGTTCACTCCCCAATTGGCCGCAATAGCCAGAGTTGCGCCTATTCGAAGCCAGGAGCTAGGAGATTCCTCCAGGTCTCCCACACGGGTGCAGGGGCCCAAGAACTTGGGCCATCTTCCACTGCTTTCCCAGGCCATAGCAGAGAGCAGGATAGGAAGTGGAGCAGCCAGGACTCAATCTACGTCCATATGGGATGCCGGCACTGCAGGTGGCAGCTTTACCCACTAAGCCACAGCACCTGCCCTTTTTAATTTTTTATTTATTTATTTTATTTTGCTTTTTTTTTTAAGATAATAACTTCTTTGTAACATGTTGTGGTCCCTAGCTTGAGACTTCCAGCTAAACTAATTATTTTTTCCTTGAACAGAATTCCCCTGAATTCTTACTCATTCCTTTATTTCTGGTTATAGTTATTTTTAGTAGTGGTATTCAAAATGTAGTAACCCTTTTACCTGATTTAACTGGGACCATACATCATTCCATTATTTAAAAATGTTCTTTAATATAAGAAATCATAATTATATATAATATCTTAAAAACCATTTTTATTGTGGCAAAACATGTATAACATAAAATTTGCCATTTTAAACATCATTTTCATTTTTATTTTTTTGAAGATTTATTTATTTATTTGAAAGTAAGAGTTACACAGAGAGAGGAGAGGCAGAGAGAGAAAGAGAGAGGTCTTCCATCTGATGATTCACTCCCCAATTGAGTGCAATGGCTGGAGCTGCCCCCATCTGAAGCCAGGAACCAGGTGCTTCCTCCAGGTCTCCCCCGTGGGTGCAGGGGCCCAAGGACTTGGGCCATCTTATCTACTGCTTTCTCAAGCCATAGCAGAGAGCTGGATCAGAAGTGGAGCAGCCGGGACTCAAACTGGCGCCCACATGCGATGCTGGTGCATCAGGCCAGGGCTTTAACCTGCTGTGCCACAGCGCCAGCCCCTAAACATTTTTAAGTATACAACTAAGTGGCAATAAATATATTAACATTGTTGTGCAACAAATACTACTATCCATTTTTCAGATGGTTGCCATTTTTCCAAATAGGAAATCTGTCTTTTAAACAGTAACTCCCTATTCTCTTTCTTCAGCTAATAGTAATTCTCTATTGTAGTCTATGTCACTGTGAATTTTTATATTCTAGGTAACTCATATAAATGGAATTGTACCATATTTGTCCTTCTGTGTCTAGCTTATTTTAATCGCCATAAAGTTTTCAGTTAATCTATGTTGTAGCTTGGGTCAGATTCTGAATTCTTCTAAGGCTCAGTAACATACTGTTATATGTATATTCTGCATTTGATTATCCATTCATCTGTTGATGGACACTTACATATTTTCACCTTTTATCTAATGTGAATGATACTGCTATTAACAGGAGTATACAATGATCTGTTTGAACCCCTGCTTTCAATTCTTACATATTTTTCTTAAAAAGGTTTATTTATTTGAAAGTCAGAGTTACAGAGAGACAGTGACAGTGAGAGAGAGAGAAAAAGGTCTTCCATATGCTTGGTTCACTCCCCAAATTGCCTCAAGTGTTGGAGCTGGACCAGTTCCAAAACAGGAGCCAAGAGCTTCTTATGCGTCTCCCACATTGGGGCAGGGGCACTTTAGCAGGGAGCTGGACTGGAAGTGGAGCAGCCATGATGGAACTGACACTCGTTTGGGATGTTGGAGCTGCACATGGAAGCTTAACCTGCTATGCCATATCACGGAACCCTTAACAACGGTAGAAGTGAAATTGCTTAATTGTATGGTAATTCTGTTTTTCATAGTGACTTCAGACTTTCACATTCCCACTAGTCTTGCCTAACAGTGTAAGTTGTTCTATATCCTTGTCAACACTTGTTACTTTCCTTTTTTTATAATAGTCATCCTAAATGGGCTTGAATTGGTATCTCACTGTAGTTTTGATTTACATTTTCTGAATTATTAGTGATATTGAACATCTTATTGGAAAGTGTTCTTTTCTTCTTAAGAAACCAAGGTTGAAGATCACATTAATTTTCTTCCACAGCAACTTCGGAATTGTTCTTCTTACAAACAGAAAATTCCTTTTTTGATGCTCTGCCCTTTCCCATTACATTATTATATGAACATCCTTAGTCAGTTTCATAAATGTATTGAATATCTTACAACTTATTTTGAGTGATGATTTTTGAAATTGTTTTTCTTTTCTTTTCTTTTCTTTTTTTTTTCTTTTTTTTTTCTTTTTTTGACAGCAGAGTTAGACAGTGAGAGAGAGGGGAGAGAGAAAGATCTTCCTTCCATTGCTTCACCCCCCAAATGGCCGCTATGGCCGGCGCGCTGCGTCGATCCGAAGCTAGGAGCCAGGCACCTCCTCCTGGTCTCCCATGGGGTGCAGGGCCCAAGGATTTGGGCCATCCTCCACTGCACTCCCAGGCCACAGCAGAGAGCTGGCCTGGAAGAGGGGCAACTGGGACAGAATCCAGCTCCCCAACAGGGACTAGAACCCGGTGTGCTGGCACCGCAGGCAGAGGATTAGCCTAGTGAGCCGCAGCGCTGGCCAAAAACTTTTTTTTTTTTTTTTTTTTGCAATTGTTTTTCTTCTTAGACTCAAGTTTCTCTTTCAGCTTCCTTTAATGTTATCCTTGTTCTCCATCCAGCCACTATGCACTGCCTGTTTCCAAACAAAATGCCTCAGGTTTTATGTTTCTGTTATGACAATTCCTATAGGTTATTCAAAGTATGGTGCCATTTCTCTCAAGGATTCACAGCTGTGGAATCAAAGTCTGAAAAATCACAAAAGTTTCACTCTCCATTTCTTTTACTAATCTACATTTGAAATTTTCAATTCCCAATTTGCAAACTCTGATCCCTGTAATAAATCCTTTATCCTATTTTAGTGACTTCTCCTTTCCTAACACTAATTTAGATAGTGTGTTTTGAAATAGATGAGGATGCACTATAGAAATATTTTTTAGTTATTCTCCTTTACCAAAGGATATTGACAGATCAAGAGCTCTTCTAGATAAAATATGTACAGTATTTTTCTCCTCTCAGAGAAAAAAAGGACCTGCTTTATTGATATATTTACAGTTGATCTTTTACAGTAATTAAATTGAAGCTTCTGTATAGAATGAATCAAATTTCTTTCATTTCTTTTTAGTGATGTAAGAAAAAGTTATACTTGTTGTCAAGGTTCTTAGCAATTTTTGTTTAGAAAAAAATTAGAAAAGCTATAACTTGTGAAAGATGAGACCTTGCAATTTTAGGTTGGCCTGAAAGGGGATATCTAATGTATACTTCATAAGAAATAATTGAGAATTGTGGAGTTGGCTTGGGAGAATTGCTGATATAAGAGAACAGAGAAGAAATAAGGATATGGAGGTTGCAAATAAATTCATTGGGCAACATGGGGGATTTGTAAAAAGATGTTTTATGGGCAAATTTGTCTAACAGTTATTAGCCTCCTATGATATGTCTGTTTTGTCCAATTTTCATAAAATCTAGCACATACACACTGACTTGTATAAGATTACATTCTGTACCTAATTCAGTGAGAAGCTGAGAGTCCTGTGAAGCTGGAATCTTATGATGGTGACACTAACGTCGAAACAATTCCTCAAAAACCTAAGCAGCTTAGAAACTGTAACCCCAGGGGAGAAATTAATGGGGCATGAAGGATCACAGGCCCACAATGTCCACCAGGACACAACTTCACTCCCCACAGCAACCAGCATGCTCTGTGAGCATAAGACATACCTGATGCTTACTGAATGAGTAGATGGATTAAAAACATTGGTCTCTGTGTGATTTAAGTCACTAAGCAAAAACACTTTGCACTGTCAAAAGTATTAATATTAACTAACCATTGATTGGCCTTTATACCATATTATGTTGAATTATTAATTTGGACTGTATGGTATAATCCTTTTCTCACTATACAGCTTTGATTTGTTTCAACAATTTATTCACTCATTATATAATACAAAAATAATTTAGTGAAAAATTGATTATCTACCTTTGGTGAGGTAGCAGCCTGTGTCTCTCTTGCTCTAAGGCAGTAAGTCATGCTTTTTTCTCAGTGAAATGTCTCTAAGAAAATGTTATGTTTTACATCAACGTTTTGTGTGAGGTATTATGTCAGAAATTAAGTCCGTGTTTAAGAGAACATAACTTTCAGATTGATTGTGATATCTTTCATCAAATCTAACCCCAGCTTTTCTGTATAAACTACGAGTATGGAAGAAAAGAGACATTTTTATTAATAAAGAAGAAAACATAATTTGTCATTCTTCCACAGCTGCACACTAGGGAAATAGGGTCATATCTCCAGTTTTTCATTTCCTGTCTCTAATTGTCTAGTGCTTCTTAGCACACCTCCTCCCACCCCGCCCCTCACTTAGGAAAAAAAGAGAAAGCTTAAATATATTTTTTATCAATATTCTTCCTACAAATAATTAGTGAATAGAAAATTAAACTAGGTTTATCTTAAAAGGCATTTCAACACTCTGTTGAATTAGATGGCGATTTCAGGTTGCCATCTAAAGAACTCACTATTATTGACATTAAAAAGCCTGAAAAAAATAACAAGTAAGTGTGGCATAGTTGTATTAGTAGGTTATATACAACCTCTACTACTAATTTGTCAGCATTGTTTCATAAACTTTTTAGTAGCTTATTCTGAATTAAAATAAGAAATTAACTACAAATACTTTTTTTATGTTAACGTAGATTTTAGGAAGTAGCTAGTCTTGGGAATACATGCACTTTACTTGAACAAGCTGCACTATAGAAAGAATGATCATCACTTTCATGGAAATAAAAAGTTTTGCTCATTTAGTAGATATGCTGAAAAAATTAAATAAAACTCCTATTGGGAAATCAGTACTAGTAAACATTAATTCACACTTGTTAACTAGAGTGAATTGGACTGGATAGAGCCTGGTGTGCCTTTGTTTATTGCTTGAAATAATTGAAATTGATTTTTTTGTGTGTGTCTTTATATAGTTTGGGGTTAAAGTGACCCGCTGAAATATTTTTTTCATTTTTTTTCTCCTAGCTTTAGAACATATGCATATTTTCAATACTTAAATAAGGTATGTTTTTCTATAAGATATTGAAATATCAGAGCTGAATGGTTGTTTATGGTATTTATGGAGCAAATTTGTTGCAAGAAAATGAAGTTGAACAACTATAACTGTGTTTCCATGGGAGCTTACTTGAATACATCAGAGTTAGATTTCTAATATTGTGAGGCAATGGAAAATTAATTTGCATTTACCAGAATAGTCTGACCTGTTATGGTAGAACAAGGATAGAAAACATGATAACTTTTTCCATTCAATTATTGTTTATAACCATTGTCTATATTCCCACTAAGCTAGGGTTTTCTTTTTACTTATTAAACATATTCAGCATAGTATTAAGACTTTTTACTGTAATATAAATTTAAAATGTTATCTCAGAAGCTAAAACAAGAGAAAGGGAGAAGGAAAGGAGGAGGGAGGCAAGAAGGGAGAAAGGGATATCATTAGGTTCTTAGAATTCTATCTACAAGGCACTTTAAATTTGTTAAAAACTAATTAAAAATTAAACTAAAAAAAGCTCATGGGAAATGTATATTATCAAAAATGCATGGATTTCACATTTTTGCACTAAAATAAACTTACCTTTTAATGTAAAAATATTAACTAATTTATTTAAAAGATACCAATTCATTACTACTATAAAGTACTGAAATATATTTGATAATGTCTGTTTGGGATAGAGGAAGAGAAAATATGACTTTGGAATAAGAAAAGAAATAAGAGATTGAGAATAATCTAGATTAAAGAAAAAATAAAATAAATAATAAATAGAAGAGATTATTTAATATTGTGTTATTGATACATTCATACTTTGTTGTAATCTCTATATATTAAATATGTGACAAAATAAGAAAAATGGTTTCCTTGATAATATGATATTGACTCTTCTTAAAGTATCCAAATGGTGATTATGGGTAGAAGAATGGCTTTTATGGGCCAGAGTTGTGGCACAGTGGGTTCAGTTGCTGCCTATGATGCCAGCATACCATATGGGCTCCTGTTCCACTTCCAATTCAGCTGCTACTAATGGCCTAGTATAAGTGGCAGGACATGGCCCAAGTATTTGGGTCCCTGTCACCAAAGTGGGAGACTTGGATGAAGCTCTTGGCTCCTTGCTGCTGGCGTTGGCCTGACCCAGCACTGGCCGTTGCAGCCATCTAGGGAGTGAATCAGCTGTTGAACATTCTCTCTCTCTCTCTCTCTCTCTCTCTCTCTGTCTCTCCCTCTCTGTAACTTTGTCTTTAAAATAAGTAAATTAATCTTTAAAAATAAAGAGTGGCCTTTAATATTTAATTCAGGCTGGTACCTTATTTTGTTTAAATATACATTGCAATTTGATTTGTTTATTTATACTGTCTATATCTGAGCAGGTTATATATGACTTGTTATCTATATGACACACATATATAGCATATATAGTAAATGGATAGCACTATTGTTAACCGTACTCCCCCTAATATGCTATAGAAACTAGAATGTATCCCTCCTAACACAAATTTTGATGTTTAGTTTTCATTTGATCCAAAATGTTTCCTTCTATATTCTCACTTTATCCAGTGATTTTATCTAATTTGATATATATTTTCCAGTTATTTGAGTTTTTCCAGATAACTTTCTGTATTGATTTCTAATTCAGTTCTATTGTGATCAGAGAACTGACTCTGTATGATTTCAATCCGTTTAACTGTATTTAGATTTGCTTACGACCTTACCATACAGTCTGGCTGAATACTTCATTCATCAATACTTTAAAATAGTGTGTGTTCTTCTATTGAGGTATAAATGTCAAGTTGGTCAAGTTGCTTGATAGTGTTAACCAAGTCCATTGATTTCCTTTGCATTTGTGAATTTCAGATTGTTTTGTTCACTCATCTCCCCTTCCCAACTGCCAGATGTATGCATTTCAAGCTCTGATATAAGCTAACACCCTACAGAAACTGTACAGTTCCCACAATTACATGAAGTCTCATAATGGTTCAGCTTCTGTAGCCATGACTCATACACGTAGTTTCCTTCATATTGCCTCCTGGCTTCCATTCTTCCATATTTTTACTGTAGCAGACATGTTCAGGAGATTATCTGCAGAAATAGTTTGAGATCTAGAATGGATTTTCGTTCTGAATGGTGCATGGAGAGGGGAGTTACAACACTCTTGGATGCTCTTAATTTTGGAATTTAAGTAAGGAACAGTTCCTTGCTCAGGCTTATTGAAAAATCACTGTGGAATATTCAGATTTTAAGGAGTTTTTCTGGGTACACAGCAATTCATAGATCAGGCAACTCCAGACTTCCAGTGATTTGGAGTCCACCAAATGTACACAAGAGAAAGGTTTTTATAAGGTGATTGTGGGAACAAGGCAAAGAAAATATTTCATCCAAGTGGAAACTTTGCTAATCTTTGTTAAAGAAAACTTTTAGACAAATTACATTTAGCAGTTTATTTGAGCAAATAATAGTTTATGAATTAAGCAGCACTCAGAGGCAGAATACGTGCAGAGAGCTCTGCTTTAGCGTGAGCAGGGCTTTGATAGGCTGACTGTGAAGGCAAATTAAGATAGGACCTGATGGGCTGTGGCTTGGCATTTGCCTTATTTAGGTGTAACACTGCAAACTTCCTAGTGACAGAAGTAACAGGGAATTGGCTGATAGCATTTGGTTAAGCTCAAGGTCACAGTTACTGTTTATGCTGAATTTGGTTTGCTTATGTAGCATGAGTTATCACAATCTAATGGCTGTCCAATTAATTACTTTTTTTGAATCATTCCATTGGAAAGTCCCAAGTTAGAGGTTAGTGGCAGTTTCTAATTGGTTAAGCTTACGTTTTCTTTTCCTAGAATTTCATCATTTACATTGAGCTGTGCTTCAGTTTACATAGGTAGGAATCCCAGGAGCTGGAGCTGCCTTACTTTAATGGCCTCCAGACTGATTATTCTAACAGCCTGGCTACTCACATTTTCACATCATTCTATGGGTGCAATCTTTCTGGACTCTAACCAACATTGTTCAACAATACCCACTCTGCTTAACAGATCCTAGACTAATTTTTGTCATGATCTCTTCATGGCTGTCAGTCTTTCAATCTCTCAGCCAATCTCTGAATCTGTGTAGAAAGGAAAACTTGGGGCCGGCACTGTGGAGTAGTGGATAAAGCCGCTGCCTGCAGTACCAGTACCCCAGGTGGGCGCTGGTTGAGTCCCGGCTGCTCCACTTCTGATCCTGCTCTCTGCTATGGCCTGGGAAAGCAGTAGAAGATGGCCCAAGTCCTTAGGCCCCTGCACCAGCATGGGAGACCTGGAAGAAGCTCCTGGCTCCTGGCTTCAGATTAGCACAGTTCTGGACATTGTTGCCAACTGGGGAGTGAACCAGTGGATGGAAGACCTCTCTCTCTCTCTCTCTGTCTCTCCTCTCTCTGTGTAACTCTGACTTTCAAATAAATAAATAAATCTTTCAAAAAAAAAAAAAAAGGATAGACTTCGTGGTTTATGTATCTACATCTTATTTCTCCCAGAAAATGGCTGAATAAGTTTACACTAGGTTTTTTGTTGTTGTTTTTAACATTTATTTCTTCCATTTGTTGGTTCACTCCCTAAATACCCACAACAGCCAGTACTGACCCAGGCTGAAGCCAGGAATCAGGAAATCCATCTGGGCTCCCTATGTGGGTGGCAAGGACTCAGATACTGGGACATCATCCATTGCCTTTCAGGATACATTAACAGGAAGATGGATTGAAAGCCAAGCAGCTGAAGTATGAACTGGCACTCTGATATGAGATGCCAGGATCCCAAGTAGTGGCTTAACTCTCTACTCCACAATGCCTCCTTCTGACTGGTTCTTTTATGCTTTCCTACAAATGATTAAATTTTTTCCAGCTATACTGGTTGCTCTTTGAATTTTAATGCTAATTATCTAACCTATTGTTACTGGAAACAGAAGTCTCATCTTCTTGAATTCATATTATCTTTGTGTGTTTTATATCCTTCTAAGTGTTCTTTTATGTTGCTAATATTTTTCCAGGTTGGTATAAGTAAACTAACAAGAATGTGGCTTTGAACTCAGATTGTATTATTTTCTTGGTTGTACTATATTACTAATAAGCTATGTCACATTGTCACATTGCCTAGGCTACTTAAATTTCTGTGCTTCATTTTCTTTATGAGACTATTTTTGAGGGTTAAATGAATTAATACAAATTAAGCACTGAGATTATTTCATAGCATATTTTAAATGCATGATAATCATTAGATAGTACTACTTGGAACAAGTTTACATTTAAACTAGCCTAACTTAAAGTCAGTAGATAAATCCAATGTAGTGGGTAAAGAAGCTCAATTTAGTTTTATTATTTGAGATAGCCAAGAGAGGTAAACATTAAGGTTTTACTAATTTATTTGCCAACTCCCACTCTAGACAATTAAGAATTTCCAGATGCTAATGTTATACATCCTTCATTGTTTTAATTTCTCTGGAGAACTAAATATGCTACAAATAAATTTTTCATTTATTTCATTTATTTATTACCATGGCTTGTAATGCCTTGGTTGCTGATATCTGTATATTGTTCTAACATCACTTCTTGGACAATGTTATCTCTCATAGAGCATTCAGCAAGCATTTGCTTGTGTCCCACGTTGGAGTACTTGAGTCCAATTTCTGGTTCTGACACTTGACTCCAATATTCCTGCCAATGCAAACAGAAGCAGAGGTAATGGTTCATGTGATGGGATTCCTGGCACTATTGTGGAAGACCTGAATTGATTCCTGATTTGGCCCTGCCCAGCTCTGATCATAGTGGGCATTTCCAGAGTCAGCCAGCTTAGAAAGCTCTGCCTGTCTGTCTGCTTCTCAAGTAGATAGGGAAACAAAGATAAACCTTCATGATAGAGAACTTATATACTTGCCTTCTGTCTTAGTAATTAACAGGAAAGTGAACACTAACTTAGGTATTCTCTCTGTTTTCCCTCTTCCACATTAAGAAAATATTCTGATTTGAGCTGAGACTCACCATTCTCATTTGTAGTGAGGAAAAGTCCCGTGTGTTCTTCTAGCAACAATCAGAATCAGAGGGAAATAGGGATAACAGGCACGCTTCGGGGCTGGCACTGTGGCATAGATCATAAAGCTGCCATCTGCAGTGCTGGCATCCCACACGGGCTCCAGTTCAAGTCCCAGCTGCTCCTTTTCGAATCCAGCTCTCTGCTGTGGCCTGGAAAAACAATAGAAGATAGCCCAAGTCCTTGGGTCCCTGCACTCTTGTGGGAGACCTGGAAGAAGCTCCTGGCTCCTGGCTTCGGATCAATACAGCTCCGGCTGTTGCGGCCATCTGGGGGAGTGAACCAGCAGATGGAAGATATCTCTCTCTCTCTCTCTCTCTCTCTCTGCCTCTTTCTCTGCCTCTACTTCTCTCTCTGTGTAACTCTGACTTTCAAATAAATAATCTTTAAAAACAAAGGCAAGCCTTAATATTTGGTATACTGGGTCACAAAGAACAGAAAATAGACATTAAAATCAAATTTTTCCCAATAGACACTGTAAAGAACAATACAATGGCAATATAGTCATGTTGCTTATATGTTCTCATTTCAAAAATAATTGAAACTGAATTTATAAAATAGTTTTATATTGAATAACCTTCTCATGTCCTCATGTCAACATGAATTTTAAACCAGAAGTAGCTCTTTTGAAAAACCTTTAAATAAATCTCAAATAATGAACATTTGCCAAAATATAGATAAAACCCATTTTGAATCTTTTTTTAAAAGATTTATTTATTTATTTGAAAGTCAAAGTTACACAGAGAGAAGGAGATGCAGAGAGAGAGAGAGAGAGAGAGAGAGATCGATCTTCCATCCACTGGTTCACTCCCCAAATGGCTGCAATGGCTGGAGCTGTGCTGATCTGAAGCCAGGAGCCAGGAGCTTCTTCCAGGTCTCCCCAGCAGGTGCAGGGGCTCAAGGACTTGGAACATCTTCTACTACTTTCCCAGGCCATAGCAGAGAGCTGGATCGGAAGTGGGGCAGCTGGGACTCAAACCAGCACCCATATGAGATGGCAGCACTACTTCAGGCAGTGGCTTTACCGGCTACACCTCAGTGCCGCCCCCCCCCCCCCATTTTGGATCTTATATGGATTTCCAAGTGGCCTGCTCAAAAACCTAGGCTTCATTTCATTTTCTGTAATACATATTACTTGAAAAATGTTAGCCCGAATAATTATAGATGGAAATATTTTTGCAGTCATGTCAAAGAGTAAAACATATCTGAAATTACAAAGAAATGAATGACCTGACATTTTCTTCAGGTTATACCCTCTACCAAACAATTTTTCTTAGGCTGACCTGAGTTCACTGTATCATGAATTTGTGGTAGCAATATTGAAAAACGCCAGTTAGAACAAAAGTTATTATTCAGGTAATTTCAACTTTTTGCTTTCTCAGATAAAAAAGAAAATATTTTTTTTTCTTGAAATTGAAGTTTCTGAAATAATCATAGTGAAGAAACTCCATTTTGCCCCTAAAATCCTTGTTTTTTTTTTTGTTTGTTTGTTTGTTTGTTTTTGTAGACGTGCCTAAAACCCAGAATACTAATTTCAGGACTACTTGCTTTCATCTAAAGTGCCTGGAAACCTATTGTGACAACCAGTATTCATCCAAGTGCCTGTGACAAACAGACAACTAGGACAAAGGGGTGGGGGTGGAGGGCACTGTTCTGCTTGTTTGCTTACTCAACAGACTGCAGGAAAATCATGATTGTAGCTGTATGAGGCAGGTGATTTGGAAGTGGGTGGGAAATCTCACAAATCCCTCCATCATTTTCTTAGCCTCCTTTCTTTGTTAGACAGATTTTCCCCCTCTGTAACTGACATCCAGATATGGCAACTCAAGCCCCAGACTCAGATCCAGTTTTGTCTCTCAGAGACAGTTTTTGTTGGTATCCCAATAAATAAATAAGGAAAATGCTGTTTGACCCAGTTTGTGTCAGGGACCTAGACACAGGCAGTTACAATTTCCGGGGCAGAGGTCATCCCTCTCCCTTGGAGGATAATTCCATTGTCATCAGGTTAGAAGAAATGTATACTCTAACTAAGGGACTTTCTGGTTTGTCATGAATTTAAATTAATTATATTAAATGTGCATGCATCTTTTCATTACCTACCTCTGGTGTATTTTCACATGTTCTTCGTTCCATAAGAAGTGCTTAAGAGCATTAGAAATGTTTGTTCATCTTATTTTTGACATGATAATCTGGTGATCCATCTTTATTAAGACCTGAAGAAATAGGGGAAATATCAAAGATAAAGCAGCAGGAAGGAACTATAATCCTGACTCTCACATTGGAAACTACAGGGTAGAAGGCAGCTTTCTCCTGGCGTGTCTGTGCTTTCTACTCTCGCAGTGCTTCTTCAAGCAATGCTTTCTACTTTCTAGATCATGAACGCAAACTGAAAACCTGGTTAAAAATACAGAGTTGCAGGCCCAAGTCAGATCTGCTGAAAAGAGTGTTGATAGTATAATCATATAAACCTGGTGGAGGGAAACTGTAAGAAATACAAGATGTTTTAGGTAAGCTAGTGGACTACCTTGCTATTTTCTATCTCTGTGAGGGGATCTTGCTTATTGGTACATGTAGAACAGAAAGGAATTGAAGTGGATAAAAAGCAATGATTTGCTCTCTGGTTGTTTAGTTATTTATGTTATTACTTGAAAATATTTTTCAGAGTAATGTTACTTTTCATTATAATTTTCATCATTCATCTTGTTAAAAAATAAAATTCTCTTTATTTATTTATTTATTTATTTATTTTTTTGACAGGCAGAGTGGACAGTGAGAGAGAGAGACAGAGAGAAAGGTCTTCCTTTGCCGTTGGTTCACCCTCCAATGGCCGCCGCGGCCGGCGTGCTGCGGCCGGCACACCGCGCTGATCCGATGGCAGGAGCCAGGAGCCAGGTACTTCTCCTGGTCTCCCATGGGGTGCAGGGCCCAAGCACCTGAGCCATCCTCCACTGCACTCCCTGGCCACAGCAGAGAGCTGGCCTGGAAGAGGGGCAACCGGGACAGAATCCGGCGCCCCAACTGGGACTAGAACCCAGTGTGCCGGCGCCGCTAGGCGGAGGATTAGCCTAGTGAGCTGCGGCGCAGGCCCTAAAATTCTCTTTATTAATTACAAGGTATGCTTTTCTTTACTCTTATTTGATCTTGATCAAAACCCTCTGAGAGTATTTGTGTCAGTACCTTCTCCTTTTAACACATGAGTAAAGTTGAAGTTCAGAAGAATTATACAATTGTTTAGGTTTTTCTCTGAGCCAGGGCCAGGCACAAAGCTTCCTAATCTAATGTTACCCCTGTCACCAATGCACACTGTTCTTCTCTAATGGTCTACTGGCATCAAATATGCCAGCAAACATTAATTTAGTTTATTCACTCATAAAATCAAAGTGAGGATGTACAGGACTTTTGAGGAGTTAAAATTTGAAATGAGATTTAACAGAACTTTAGAAAGTTTGAAGCTATATGCAGATTAGGTAGTATGATTATATGCTTTAGGGATGAAACTTTTTATTGTATCTCTATGTCTATTTATTTTTTAATAAACTAAAAATCACTAACTGGTTTTGAAATTGTGAGGTTCTTAGCAAATTAAGATATCATGAACTTCACTGAATTATGTTTAGGAACTTCAAAGAATCAGGAGACCAAAGAAACTAGGACCCAAACTCGACTTTTCTGATAACTTCTTGCATGATTTTCAGCCGCTAATATCATTTTTGGGGATTTAAACTTGGATTTAGGGGAATAAAGAACATAAACGAGATTCATAGCTCCTATACTTTTTTATTTGAAAGATAAATTATTATTTTTTCCATCTACATGATCGTTTTGTTTCTAAGACATCCTCCAATAGGAAATGTTTCATTAATCTTCCATTTTCTAACTTTTCATAAGCTATAGGGGACATGTGAGTACGTATTATGCATGTCTGGTGAGTCAGAACTTGTTGACCTAGTCACAGACTGAGACATTTAACTCTAACTTAAAAAAAGATCAACAAAAAACCAGGTTATTTATTTAGTTTGAAAGAGTTACAGAGAAAGGAGAGACACAGACAGAGAAATCTTACATCTGCTGGTCCACACTCCAGATGCCCACAACAGCCAGGGCTGGGCCAATGCTAGGAGCCAGGAGATTCATCCAGGTCTCCACAGTGGGTGGCTGGTGCCCAAACAGGCCCAAGTCATTAGCTGGGACCTGGATCAGAACTGAAGCAGACGGGACACAAACGGGTACCCCCATGGGATGCTGACATTGCAGGCTGCAGCTTTACCTGCTAAGCTAGAACACTGGCCCAGAAATCATGAATATAATATTTTTTAAGTAGAACTTTTTAAAAAACTGGATAAGAGTGAGAAAGATGCTCAGAGATCAAGAAACCCGGAATGAAATCATAAGGCTGTAGTGTGAAGGTAACTTTGACAAGACAGCTACCACTAAAGGGTGGACACACTGAGCTTGGATTAATAGCCTGAGAGTGCCAAAAAGTGCTTTGGGTCCACTTGGTGTGGACTTTTCTGGTCAGAAACTACCTAAGTGTGAGGGTTTCTAAAAGTTGTGAATACAACTTCAGAATTTTCAATAGACATTTCTTTTTTCCTTCTTTCCTTCTTTCCTCTCCCTTCCTTTGTTCTTTCTTTTTTGTTAAATTTATACCTGGTTAGTTTTTCTGTTTTGTTGCTTTGTAAATGGGCTTGATTTCTTAATTTCTTTTTGAGATCATTCATTGTTGGAAATACTACTAATAGTATTAATAGTATTAATAGTAATGTTGATTTTACATCCCGCAACTTCATTTATCATGGCACCCACTGATCTTTTATCACTTCTTTATTTTTGCTCTCTCCAGAGTACTGGATATTTGGAAGCATGTAGTATGGATACTTTCAGTCTGATTCCATTTTTGTCTTTTTCAATGTATAAGAGTGCATTTCTTGGGGCCAGCGCCGTGGCTCACTTGGTTAATCCTCTGCCTGCCACGCCGGCATCCCATAAGGGCACCGGGTTCTAGTCCTGGTTGCCCCTCTTCCAGTCCAGCTCTCTGCTGTGGCCCAGGAGGGCAGTGGAGGATGGCCCAAGTGCTTGGGCCCCTACACCTGCTTGGGAGACCAGGAAGAAGCACCTGGCTCCTGGCTTCAGATCGGCGCAGTGCCGGCCGTAACGGCCATTGGGGAGTGACCAATGGAAGGAAGACCTTTCTCTCTGTCTCTCTCTCTCTCACTGTCTAAACTCTAAAAAGTGCATTTCTTTTTAGCACTGATTATTGTATTATATTGTCTAAGTGTATTGGTTTGCTTGTCAATATACCTACTGAAGGACATCTTGGCTATTTCCAAATCTTGGCAATTTTGTATGAAGCTGGTATAAATGTGAGTGTGTGGACTTTTGTGTATATACAAGTTTTCAACACCTTTGGTTTAATACCAAGCAGCACAATTGCTGGATCATACAGTAAGTAATTTAGCTTTTTAGAAACTTCAAATTGTCTTCCAAAATATTAGTATCATTGTGCATTCTCACCAGCAACAAATGAGAATTCATGTTGCTTTATATACTTGACAGCATTCGGGATTAACAGTTTTTGATGGAAGCAGAGCATCTGGGTCATGATCTGGCTCCCATATGGGTTGCTGGCGTTGCAGTCAGTAGCTTCACCTGCTACGCAACAATGTTGAGAGAGCCTCACTTCTATTTTTTGAACTTTTTGGGTAAGGTAAAGCAGTTATTATTATACTTAAATTTATAATAATTGTTCATATTTATGGGCTACAATGTGAAATTTCAATGTATGTATTCAGAGTGTAATAATCACATGTTGGCTGGTGCCACGGCTCAATAGGCTAATCCTCCGCCTTGCGGCGTCGGCACACCGGGTTCTAGTCCCGGTCAGGGCACCAGATTCTGTCCCGATTGCCCCTCTTCCAGGCCAGCTCTCTGCTGTGGCCCGGGAGTGCAGTGGAGATTGGCCCAAGTGCTTGGGCCCTGCACCCCATGGGAGACCAGGAGAAGCACCTGGCTCCTGCCTTTGGATCAGCACGGTGTGCTGGCCGCGGCGGCCATTGGAGGGTGAACCGACAGCAAAGTAGACCTTTCTCTCTGTCTCTCTCTCTCTCACTGTGCACTCTGCCTGTAAAAAAAAAAAAATAATAATAATAATACTAATCACACGTGTCATTGGCATGCCCATCATTGCAAACATCTGTCTTTTCTCTGGGGAACATTCAAAATGCTCTCTGCTTACTTTCTTTAAATATATAATTGATTATCTACCATAGTTACCATACTATGGTAGATGTGGTATAGAACATTAGAAGTTATTCCTTTTATCCAAACTGCACCTATCCAGATTAGCCTGTTGACCATCCTCTCTCTATCGCTCACTGCCTCCTACCTCTCTCAGTCTCTGATAACTACTCTAATCTTTATCCCTCCTTTCATGAGATCAACTTTAAAGTTTCCACATAGGAGTACAAACATGCAGCATTTGTCTTTCCGTGTTTGACTTATTTCACTTAACATTATGTCCTCCAGCTTCATCAATGTTGTCACAACAACAGGATTTCACTTGATTTTATTTATTTATTTATTTAAAAAAAAAAAAAAACAGTGTAGTGATTTATGTTCAGGTACACATGACTTACTTACAGATCACCTTGTTATGTTTGATACTGTTTTTAACCTTTGCTAGGATGGATCTAGGGTAGCATTTTTTGTAAGTCCAGAATAGCCCTTCTCCCATGAGGCGTTTCATGGTCTTTGTTAAAGCTTAGATTGTTCAGTAAAGCCTCTTGTCTGTGACTTTAGAACTCAAATGTCTCTGGCACCTCTGAAATTTCCTGTAGTATCTTACATTGCCTTTATTCTCTTTTCCTTGGAGTCATTTCTTGCCTATCCTCCTTAAGCCTTTTACTATCCTGTATATTTAGTATATGGCTAAAATCTCAAAGAAACATCCTATGAACATTTTCAGAACTTATTTTCTATGCAGTTCTCTTCTCTCTGTTAGTATGCCAATAAACTTCAGTTCCTCAAGAAACTAAACCGTCCTTTTTGTCTATAGAACTCAGTGAAGCCACTATATTATGTATGAACTCCCGTCCCTGTGCAGCAGTCTGGAAAGTTGCTCCAGGTACAAAGCACATTTTATTGGGAAACTGACATGTTTTTATTCCTCCCTTCATTCAAGGGTTATTATTCTGCACTCCATGCTGTAAAACGTCTGAGAACATTTACTTCATTTACTTTGTCCACTCTTATAGTTGAACGCACAATGTATGAATGAACTTATAGTTACATGAACAGTCACTTCATCATAGCTAACAGAAGTACAAAGAAATAAAAGTTAGAAAACAAATTGTTCAGCTTCTCTCTTGAATCCCTCTTCCTGACTTATTTCAAATCCCCTGTCCCTTTAATTCCTATTTGTCTCCTTCTTATGGTCTATTATCAACTCTAAGATAGTATTTTTATGTATTTGACTTTAATTCTCTATTTCTCATTGGTTTAGATGCACCCTTCAGCTATGTTCTAATGGCTACTGTGATTTTTTTTTTTTTTGCTTGGGCAGTTTGTGCAGAGTTACACAAGTGACATGCTGTTCGTTCAGGTTTGGGCCTAGATAATAATAGATAAGCACACTAATGTTCAATAGAATTGTCTGCTAGTTATTGTCTTTGAATGCAACTTGAATTTGTAGTACTGTCATGGTAAGAGATAATAAGCAGTCCAACTTGGGAACAATCTTAAGAACTAACTAATAATTAAACCTACTTAAAACATCTGTGTGGTGGGGAGAGGAAAGAGGCAAGATGCAGGCTGGCATTATTCATAGGATGGTCTTGACATGCCTTGGTTGTAATTTTTAAACTACAGAGGTAGTGGAAAATGGGTAGTGTTTAAAATCTGTGAATGTGCAGAGTTAAGTTTCGATCAGTTTGTGACAATATCTTGGAACATATGGGTTGACTGAAATGGTATTAAAAGTGTTTGCATTTTTGCTACAAGGGACCCATGATGTGGCCTGGTAGTTTACCTGTTGTGTACATCAGGGTATGCATCACAATTAGAAATTCACTTCTACATTTCCCACAGCTAAGGCGTCAGCGTGGCCTTTTCCATTTCAGCCACATGCAAGAATTACCAACTGCATTCTACATATTGCATAAGGAAATTTAATTCCAAAGCACAGAAAGAAATGAAGTATAACCAAATGTACAATCTCACAAAAATGTCTTCATGATTAATAATATTAATTTTCTGAAAGCAATTCAGAATTATATTCCCAGCACCAGACGTTTATTGAATGGATGAATGAATGCAATTTTAAAAAGGTTATGAGACAAGAGACAGAAATTGATAATGTGCATAATCTTTTATCCTTACAGACATAATTAAGTGAAACTTATTATATACACCTGAAATCTACCACATAAGAAACAATATAAAATTAAGATACCTCATGTGAAAGAATTAAAGGGACATTGAAAATAATTTACCTTTTCATTTTGTATCTGATGGAGTATGGAAGAGAGCAAAATGTGGGGAGTTAAATAGATAATGATCATTATCCTGGTATTTCTATTATTAGTTATGAGTATTTGGAGAAATCAGGATCTCCCATCATTCCAGTGCCTTCCTCTGAAAAATGGGAAAAGTTTTTATCACAGAAGGAGGAAAATTAAATGACTAACTTGTACATTCTAGGGATTTTATAACTTCTCATAAAATATTACTCAACCTCTCATTTCCTTTTCATCATTGCAATCAGCATGTAAGTATATTAATGTAGTATTTTTCTTATTAGTAAACATTATTTATTAGTTACTCTACATAAAGAAAGATACTCATACATAAAGCTAAATACTGGGAAAAAGAAAAGAAAAGAAAGAAAACCAAGAGGAAAAAAGAGTGCCATTTAGATGTGTAAAGCTTCACAGCAAATTTTAGACACATCTCATGCCTCAGACTTTGAACTATATGGAAAGGAAAATGAATGAAGAAAGAAATTTTTTTTTATTTTTAAAGATTTATTTTTATTTATTTGGAAGAGTTAAAGAGAGAGAGGTCTTCCATCTGCTGATTCACTCCCCAAATGGCTGCAACAGCTGAAGCTGAGCCAATCCTAAGCAAGGAGCCAGGGACTTCTTCCAGGTCTCCCATGTGGCTGCAGGGGCCTAAGCACTTGAGCCTTTCCAGGCCCACAGCAGAGTGCTGGATTATAAGTGGAACAGCTGGGACTAGAACCTATGACATATCGGATGCCAGCACTTCAGGCAGGGGCTTTAACCCGCTGTGCCACAGGGCTGGCCCCCGAAAGTAATTTATTTAGACTGTACTTTTTGTGTCTGTGGTATACATTCATTTAAAGTAAACAACTATTATTGTCTAGTCATTTATCAAGCACCAGGCACTATGGAAAAAAAAAGCTCAATAATACAAGAGGAATTTGGAATGAAATAGTCTCTTCCATCAAAAAAGATGACAGTCTGGAAACATAGATGCACCTGACTCCTGAAGATTCATGTTACAAAGGAGATGAGCCCTTGCTGTTGGCACATACAGTAGGGACCCCTGAAGTAGTTGGGAATGGGTATGGGGGAATGCTGTGTTAAAGGGATATTTGAGACTTAGGTACTAGCAGGGTTTTTAAGTCACAGGAGGGCTGCAAGGCAGTATGGGGATAGCATGCTGGTCAAAGAAATCATCTCTGCAAAAATCCCGAGTTAGAAGAGAGTGGTTTGTGTAGGGACTGAAGTAAAGCTTATATGGATGGAACTCTAGTCTGCAAAGGAGAGAATACAGGAAGAGAAATGAGAAGAGGCTAGAGGAAGTTCAGGGCCAAATAAGGTGGGATCTTATCTGCTAGGTTAAATATTTTTAAGTTAAATATTTGTGGACTTTATGATCAATATGTAGCCACTTAAAGGTCTGAAACAGGGGATTGCAATAGTTTTGTGTTTTAAGAATATTTTTCATTGCAGTGGGAACAAGGAATTTGAAAAAGGAAAGAATCGGCTGGTGTCACGGCTCACTAGGCTAATCTTCCTCCTGTGACGCCGGCACCCCAGGTTCTAGTCCGGTAAGGGTGCCAGATTCTGTCCCGGTTGCTCCTCTTCCAGTCCAGCTCTCTACTGTGGCCCAAGGAGGCAGTGGAGGATGCCCCGAGTGCTTGAACCCGCATGGGAGACCAGGAGAAGCACCTGGCTCCTGGCTTCAGATCAGCTGTAGTGGCCATTTGGGGGGTGACCCAATGGAAGGAAGACCTTTCTGTCTTTCTCTCTCTCACTGTCTAACTCTGCCTGTCCAAAAAAAATAAATAAATAAATAAAAAAGAAGAAGAAGAAGAAGAAGAAGAAGAAGAAGAAGAAGAAGAAGAAGAAGAAGAAGAAGAAAGAAAAAGGAAAGAATCAGAGCCGGTGCTGTTTAAGGGGATAAGCTGCCTACAATACTGGCATCCCATATGAGTGCTGGTTCTTGTCCCCACTCTCCACTTCTGATCCAGCTTCCTGATAATGGCCTGGGAAAGCAGCAGAAGATGGTTGTCCAGATGCTTGGGTGCCTGTAGCCATGTGGGGCACCTGGATGAAATTCCTAGATCCTGGCTTCAGCCTGGCCCAGCCCCGACTGTTACGGCTATTTGGGGAGTGAACCAGGAGATGGAAGTTCTCTCTGTATGTCTCCCTCTCTCTCTCTGTAACTCTGCCTTTCAGAAAAGAACTAGGAAATTGAGGATATACTCATTCAAGGCACAGGTAATGGTGGTTTACATCTGGTGGTGGCAGTGGAGATGAATAGAGGAGGGTAGGTTAGGGAGGTGAATGTTGGCATCAACCAGGATTTGCCCAGCAGGCTAACTCAGCAGACCTCAAAAGTCCTCCCAAACTCCAATACCCAATTCCATACCTGCAAAATTTTAATGCAACCTTCACGTGTAGCCACAAATTATTTCCTTCCAACAGTAAGAGTTAGTTGCTTACTCTTGTAGCATCTGGCAAATGCATCCTTTAAAGCAGTATTTTTCAACCCTGGAAGTACATTAAAATTGTCTAGCCTGCATTTCATTCTGGACAGACTCCTTAGGAGTGTGGACTGAGTCAGGATAGTGCTTAAAAGCTGCCCAGGTGGTTCTAACATGTATTCAGTGATGGGACCCAGAACTTTAAAAAGCACTCACTATTCTAGCTTTTTTTTGTCCTCTCCACTAGGCTATATGCTCACTGTGGGCCAAGGCTGCTTATGAATTTTTGCATCCAGAGGGCTTAGCACAATAATGAATATTAATGCACTGTTATTTTTTAAGTAAACTAAGATACATAAATTGGATTACTTTTAGCCATTTGGGGCTTCTCTCTCTATGAAGATAAGTGGGAATAATTCAGGGAGATATTTAGGAGTATTCCCTTATAAGCTGTTCCATTAAGGTGGGAACAGACATTCAAAATGTTATTGGAAATAAAGTATTAAAACTGTGCAAGTACTGTCAAAATGTAAATGTTGTCCACAGAAATATATTTTGATTTGGGTTCTGCCTAATTATTTATTTTATAATCTACAGAGAAAGATAAGGCTTTTTTAATGTATATGTTTCAATAAATGCTCTCAAGTACACCAGCTAATTGGCTGCTTTGTCCCTACAGTCCAATCTATTCCCAGGCATACAGGGACTCTCTAGGCTTACAGGAGAATGAAAGTTGCAGGCTACTTTATTTTACTTATGCTCTTTTCATCTAGTTTTGGGGGACAATCTTAGAACCTGATTTATCTGAAAGACTTATTATATCACAAGTTTGGAATGACATTGCAACTTGTCCATTTTCACAATTCATGAGAATGATTTTGAAGAACCTTAAAAATCAAACCAAGATGGAGTGACTTAAGCTAACACTATTAAAAACAAGAAGTCACCTTTGCCCCAAATAAAATTAAAGTTTAAAAATTATAGCCCTAAACTTTTCCCCCCAAAGCTAAAATTAGGTGCAGCTATAAAAATAAGGGACCCTATGCTTAACTAGCTGCGACACTTGTGCCTGGCTGTGCTAAGACATAACCCAGTTTGTATACCTCCTAATACTCAAATAACGGTGTGGGAAGCGGGACGCTGCTCTCCCTCCAGGGGAACGAAGGGAGCGAGACGTCGTCCCCCTCAGGGTGAACAAGATGACGCTGACGGGGAAAGGAACTGCTAAAGAAGTAAACAACAAAATGGCGATGAGGTGCATGCCTCCCATGTGATCCCATAGCTGATTGGATAGAAGGCGCATGCCCTTCACATGATCAGCTCACGGATTGGACTGCTGTGTGCATGGACACTATAGAGCTTTTGATTGGTCGCTGCGGGTATATAAACCATGTGGCTTTGTGCTGGGGGCACTCTCTGGACTCCCGAGTTCAAAAGGCCCATCTGCGCAGATGCTGAATAAATCCTCTTGCTTTTGCATCAGCTGGTCTGGACTCTGAGTCTTTGGGGTGTGCCTCTCGACGTGTTAGCATCCTCACTCAGAGGGTCTAACATTTGGGGGCTCATCTGGGATTGGTGCGCCCCCAGACTCAATTCCAGGTTCGGTTGGAGGTAAGAGCTAGCTCAGTTTTCGTTTCGTGTTGCTGTTGTGTATGTTTATGTCTTCAGTGTTTCGAAAAATTGTACCTGTACATGGCTTGTTTTGCTTGGGCCAGCGGGGGAGGCAGACATGCCCTGAGACCCCTGGTCCTGCTCTGGAGGACGCTCCAAGAGTTTTGTGGGGGAAAGAAAGAGATCAGGTCTCTCTCCTCCCCGGGGAACCCAGCGGTGGTTGGCCGCTCCCCTCTCGATTTGTACTTTCGGTTTGTTGCCAGTCAGTTGCCGCCCGGCTTGTGTGGTTTGTTCTGTTCGTCTGTCTAGTCGGTGTCCTGTACGTTGTCGATTCAATTGTTTTACCCATGGGTCAACAACTAACTACTCCTTTAAGTCTGACTTTAGGACATTGGAAAGAGGTCACGAAACGGGCACATAACCAGTCAATGGAAGTGCGCAAGAAAAAGTGGCTGGCTTTCTGCACCTCTGAGTGGCCCTCCCTTGAGGTCAGATGGCCTCAGGACGGCACTTTTAACCTTACTATTATTTTACAGGTCAAAGAGAAGGTTTTCCAACCCGGGACCGCATGGACATCCGGACCAAGTGCCTATATTGTCACCTGGGAGAGTCTCTCCCGAGATCCCCCAACATGGGTTAAGCCTTTCCTTTCCTCTTTAGGGGCACAGACCCCGAAACCTGGCCCCGGGTCTTCTTCAACCCCACTCGTGCCCTTACCTTCGGCGCTGCTCACTTCTTCTTCCCTTCTTCCCCTGAATGAACCACCTAAGCCTATGCCAAAAACTCCACCAGTTCTCCCAGACACTCAGGAAAATCTTCTACTTCTAGACCCTCCTCCTCCGTACCCTCCTCGGGTCCCACCACAGTTGGTTCAGGAACCCCAGGACCCTGAGCCACCCTCCCCCAACTCCACCAAAATGGGAGGGTTAGAGCCCTCCTCCTCCCTACCCTCTACTTGCCTGTGGTTGCGGAGGGAACGTGCCGGTGGCCCGGAGGGTGTCTGGTCCTCTCAAGCATTTCCTTTAAGGTTGATGGCCGGCCAGATTCAGTATTGGCCATTCTCCACCTCCGACCTATACAACTGGAAGACCCACAATCCCTCCTTTTTCCAAGACCCCCAAGCTTTGACCAGATTAATTGAATCCATTCTACTCACTCACCAACCCACCTGGGATGATTGTCAGCAACTTTTACAGGCCCTCCTCACCACGGAGGAAAAACAGCGAGTCATATTAGAGGCTCGTAAAAATGTGCTGGGAGCAGATGCCAGGCTGGCCCAACTGCCTAACAAGATCGAGGACGTCTTCCCTCTGACTCGCCCGGAGTGGGACTACAACACGGTGGCCGGTAGGGAGCGACTGCGTCTCTATCGCCAGACTCTGTTAGCGCGTCTCAAAGGGGCAGGGAAGCGCCCCACCAATTTGGCCAAGGTACGTGCGATTATCCAGGGTCAGAAAGAGACACCGGCAGGGTTCTTAGAACATTTAATGGAAGGTTATCACATGTATACCTCTTTTGACCCTTTGGCTGCCTAACGCCAGTTGGATGTAATTATGTCGTTATTCAGACAATCGGCTCCCGATATCCGAAACAAATTACAACGACTGGATGGGCTGCAAGAGTATACATTACAGGACCTACTAAAGGAGGCAGATAAAATTTTCAATAAAAGGGAAACACAGGAGGAAAAGGAAGAAAGATTATGCAAAGAGCAAGAGCGGAGGGAGGACATCTGGGACAAAAAGCGGAATTGAGAATTAACCAAAATTTTGGCCACAGTAGTGCAGGGTGCAGGGCAAGGTAGGCCAAGACAGAATAAGACCCTGGGAGACAAGAGAAGGCCCCGAGTAGAACGAGACCAATGTGCCTACTGCAAAGAAAAGGGACACTGCCCTAAGGTGTCTCAGGAAACTAAGAAAAAGACAGTTCCAGTCCTGCCCTTGGGGGAAGACAACTAGGAAAGTCAGGGCCAGGAACCCCCCCTCAGCCCAGGGTAACTCTTGACGTAGGGGGGCACCCGGTGACCTTCCTGGTAGATACGGGAGCACAACATTCGGTGCTGACCGAGGCCAGGGGACCTCTGAGTTCTAAAACTTCTTGGGTCCAGGAAGCTACTGGGGGAAAATTGTACAGGTGGACAACTGAATGAAAGGTCCATTTGAACACCGGACAGGTGACTCACTCGTTCCTACTGGTGCCAGATTGCCCATACCCCTATTGGGCTGGGATTTGCTTTCAAAAGTGGGGGCCCAAATTCACTTTCATGATAAGGGGATTTCAGCCACCAGCCCGGAAGGGCAGCCCCTTCAAATACTGACAATACGCCTAGAGGATGAACATCGATTGCTCAAAAAAACCCCAGCTAATACAACCTCTCTAGACCCCAAGTGGTTAACGGACTTTCCCCAAGCTTGGGCAGAAATGGCTGGAGTAGGACTGGCTGTCAACCAACTGCCCCTAATAATTGACTTAAAACCCTCGGCCACCCCAGTGTCAATCCGGCAGTATCCTATGAGCAAGGAGGCCAAGGAGGGCATCAGGCCCCATATAGAGAGACTGTTGCGGTTGGGCATCTTAAAACCGTGCCACTCGCCTTGGAATACCCCCCTCCTCCCAATAAAAAAAGCCAGGCATGGGGGGCTACAGGCCAGTGCAGGACCTACGGGAAGTTAACCGAAGGACGGGAGACCTGCACCCTACTGTGCCCAATCCTTACAACCTGCTAAGTACCCTACCACCAAGTCATCAATGGTATATGGTACTAGACCTTAAAGATGCGTTCTTTTGTTTAAGACTGAGTCCTCAAAGTCAACCCCTGTTCGCCTTCGAGTGGAAAGACCTGGAGGCCGGACTTTCTGGACAACTCACTTGGACGAGATTGCCACAAGGGTTTAAAAATTCGCCTACCCTGTTTGATGAGGCCCTGCACCAGGCTCTAGCAGCCTTCCGAGTCAACAACATCAGCATAGTCCTCCTTCAATGTGTGGACGACCTGCTTTTGGTGGCAGAAACCAAACAGGACTGTCTAAAAGGTACGGGGTCCCTGCTAAAAAAATTGGGGGAATTGGGATACAGAGCCTCCGCGAAAAAGGCGGAAGTGTGCAAAAGACAGGTGACCTATCTGGGATACCTGCTAGAAGGTGGTCAGTGGTGGCTTACAGAGGGCCGGAAACAGACAGGTGCCCTAATTCCACTACCCAAGAGTGCCCGACAAATGCAAGAATTTCTTGGCAGCGCAGGCTTCTGCCGACTATGGATACCAGGATTTGCGGAATTAGCAGCACCTCTGTACCCCCTCACTAAACCCAATGCCCCCTTTATATGGGAAAAAGAACATCAAATGGCGTTTGATCAAATCAAAAGGGCTCTATTGTCAGCCCTTGCCCTAAGCCTCCCCGATGTGACTAAGCCCTTCACATTGTACATTGATGAACGAAGGGGAATAGCAAAGGGCGTCCTGGTTCATAAACTGGGACCTTGAAAAAAGCTGGTGGCTTACTTCTCAAAAAAATTGGATAATGTGGCCGCTGGTTGGCCCCCATGTCTGCGCATGGTGGCCGCAGTGGCAGTCCTTGTCAAAGATGCAGATAAATTGACTCTAGGACAATCCCTCACCGTGGTGGCCCCCCATGCCATTGACACCATCATCCGGCAGCCACCAGATAGGTGGCTCTCCAATACCCGAATGACTCACTACCAAGCCATGTTGCTCAACCCGGAGCAGATTCAGTTCGGACCTGCCACCCCCCTGAACCCGGCTATCCTGCTCCCGGACATGGAGCCCGGCGCCTGGGTACCTCATGACTATCATCAAATCCTGGTTGAGGCCCATGGCACCCAGGAGGATCTGACAGATCGGCCGTTACCAGACGCGGAACACACCTGGTACACCGACCAGAGCAGTTTTCTACAAAACAGTGAGCGGAGGGTGGGGGCGGCCATGGTGGATGGACACTCCATAATATGGGCAAGCGCCTTGCCTGCGGGAACCTCGGCTCAGAAAGCCAAGCTTGTGGCCATCACACAGGCCCTTAAACAAGCTAGCAGGAAAAAAGTTAACATCTATACTGATAGCCTCTATGCGTTCGCTACCGCCCATATACATGGAGAAATTTACCGAAGAAGGGGCCTCTTAACCTCAGCAGGAAAAGATATAAAAAACAAGACTGAAATTTGAGACCTCTTACAGGCGCTTTTCCTACCTAAAAAGTTGAGCATAATTCACTGTCCTGGACACCAGCGGGGAAGTGACCCTATAACAAGAGGAAATAAAATGGCGGATGAGGTTGCTAGAACAGCTGCGGTAGGCCCGCAGACTCTACACCTGAGTACTGCAGTGGCCCAGCATACGCCAGACTGTGGGGTCCTCCCCTTCCCCTATTTAGATCAAGATTTGGATGAAATCCAGCGGCTTGGGGCAGATTACGATGAACAAAAGGGAGTTTGGACACTCCAGGACAAAGTTGTCCTGCCCCACAAAATGGCCCATGAACTAATAACTCGACTCCATAGGTGGACTCATTTGGGACATAAAAAACTAAAAATGCTGCTGCGACAAAAAGATCAACCTTACTTTATCCCAAGGCTTAACTTTCTAGTTCAACAGGTCACCGAGTCCTGCGTTCCCTGCGCTAAGGTCAATGCGGGGCGCCTCAAGCTGCCGGAAGGAACAAGGTTCCAGGGGGATCGACCCGGAGTCAATTGGGAGGTAGACTTCACCGAGGTTAAGCCAGGAAAATATGGTAACAAGTATCTCCTAGTTTTTGTAGACACCTTCTCTGGGTGGGTGGAAGCCTTTCACACCAAACAAGAAACCGCTCAAGTGGTCGTCAAAAAAATCATCGAGGACATCTTCCCGCAATTTGGTCTCCCTCAGGTAATTGGGTCTGATAACGGGCCTGCCTTCGTCTCCCAGGTAGGTCAGCTGGTGGCCAAAACGCTGGGGATAAACTGGAAATTACATTGTGCTTATTGGCCCCAAAGTTCAGGACAGGTAGAACGGACAAATAGAACAATTAAAGAGACCTTAACTAAATTAGCTATGGAGACTGGCACTAGAGACTGGGTCCAACTCCTCCCTATGGTCTTGTTCCGGGTCCGGAACACGCCCTCACACCATGGGTTAACCCCATATGAAATATTGTATGGGGGACCCCCTCCTGCCGCAAACCTGCTTGACCCTATGCTTGACCCCTTTATTAACATGCCTAATTTGCAGGCATGACTAAAGGCACTCCAGATCATACAGAACCAGATCTGGAGACCTCTAGCTGCGGCCTACTGGACCGGGAATGCGTCAGTCCCTCACTCCTTCCAAATCGGCGACTCTGTCTACATCAGAAGACACCAGTCTAAGACTCTCGAACCCCGCTGGAATGGCCCCTACTCTGTACTGTTGACCACTTCGACAGCCCTTAAGGTAGACGGAATCGCCACCTGGGTTCATGCGTCCCATGTCAAGCGAGCACCATCGGGAGCTGAAAGAGCCTCGGGCGAACCAGCACAATGGAAATTGCAACGCACTCAAAATCCGCTCAAGCTAAGACTTTTAAAAACTGTGTAATGTTCTTAACTTTGCTTGCCTCAGCTGTAATGACTGAAAATCCCCATGCCCCCCAAAACCTTACTTGGCAGATAGTGTCAGCCTCAGGTAGCATTGTATGGTCCTGTAGACACCTCGCACCTGCTTGGATGTGGTGGCCATCCCTTACCCCAGACTTGTGTGCAGTGGTGGATAATCTGGAAACCTGGGAACCCCCAGAGTTCAGAATAAACATGGGTGGTGGGGGGCCTACTGGCGCATGGCTCGGCATGGGAAGCAACCTCCAATACCTGGCAGGGTGCTCCATGACTGATGTGCGAACCTCCCTCCAAAGTCTTGATTTTTATGTGTGCCCCTGGAGGGATAAGGGGGATCCCTACAAACGTAGCTGTGGCGGGCCAGAACATTTCTACTGTAAAGCTTGGGGTTGCGAAACCACAGGGAACACTTACTGGAACCCCTCCTCTAGCTGGGATCTCATTAGGGTCACGCGGGCTCTGCCGAGGCGGGGCCAACCCACAGTGGCTAACCCCCTAAACATAACCTTTACCAGCCATGGGCAGAACAATCGGGATTGGATAAAAGGTAAACAATGGGGCCTCCGGCTGTATCAGCACGGCCATGATAAGGGTCTCATTTTTACAATCCAGCTGAGTATAAGAAGCCCAAACCCCGTGTCAGTAGGTCCCAACCATGTCTTAACAAAACAAGGACCCCCGCTAGGGAAACACGGTGGGGGAGTAGCCGCCCGGCGTCCAGCTGTTCCGCTGGCCTCCTCCCCACAGGCAGCCGCCCCAACCCAACCAACCCCGAGCACCCATGGGTCTGGGGCACCCTCTACCCTGACTCAATCTCTCTTGAATATCAGCAGGTCTGGAGTGCCCCCTCTAGCAACCAAACTTCCTTCACCAACTGAGCAAAGACTGCTTAACCTCATTAAAGGGGCTTATTTTGCTATTAACCTCACCAATCCCAACCTAACCTCCTCCTGCTGGCTTTGCCTGACCTCCAGCCCACCTTATTATGAAGGCATAGCCGTTGCTAGACCCTATAATGCTACCAAAAGTGCTCAATGCTCATGGGAGAAGTCACGACCCAGGCTCATTCTAACCCAGGTTTCCGGTAAAGGAACATGCCTAGGAAATCCTCCCCCATCCCATGCCCAACTGTGTAATGTTACCATCCCCAGTGCAAATCTAACAACCTATGCCCATGTTAGTCCAGGCTATGGAAACTGGTGGGCTTGTAACAAGGGACTTACCCCATGTGTGTCTCCCTCGGTCCTTAGTGCCACCCGGGATTTTTGCATTATGGTACAGCTAGTGCCTAAAATAATTTAGCATCCAACCAACACACTAGAAGAGTCCTATGATAGACACCCCACCCGCTTTCATAGAGAGCCAGTTTCTCTGACCCTAGCAGTCCTATTAAGGCTCAGAGTTGTGGCCGGGGTCAGAACTGGAACAGCAGCCTTAATCCAGGGTCCTCAATATTACAGTGACTTAAAAAACGCCATCGATGAGGACATACAGGCCCTGGAACAATCTATAACTAGGCTGAAGGAATCCCTCACTTCCCTGTCCAAGGTAGTCTTACAAAATAGGAGAGGACTTACTCTTTCTCGAGAAAGGGGGCCTTTGTGCGGCCCTTGGTGAAGAGTGCTGTTTTTATGTCGACCACTCGGGAGTCATAGAAGACTCCATGGCAAAACTAAGGGCTAGGTTGGACAAAAGACATAAAATTGAGGCCCAACAAGGCTGGTTTGAGGGTTGGCTCAACAAGTCCCCCTGGTTAACCACTCTCATTTCCACAGTCACGGGCCCCTTAATTATCCTCCTCCTAATTTTAACTTTTGGCCCGTGCATCCTCAATCGGTTGCTGCAGTTCATCCGGGACCGGTTGTCCATCACGCAGGCCTTTGTGCTCATCCAACAATACCAGGGTCTCAGGGACGGCGCTGACCTTTAGATTTTAGGATTAAAATCTCTCCAAAAAGAAAAGGGGGGAATGAAGAACCTTAAAAATCAAACCAAGATGGAGTGACTTAAGCTAACACTATTAAAAACAAGAAGTCACCTTTGCCCCAAATAAAATTAGTTTAAAAATTATAGCCCTAAACTTTTCCCCCCAAAGCTAAAATTAGGTGCAGCTATAAAAATAAGGGACCCTATGCTTAGCTAGCTGCGACACTTGTGCCTGGCTGTGCTAAGACCTAACCCAGTTTGTATACCTCCTAATACTCAAATAACGGTGTGGGAAGCGGGACACTGCTCTCCCTCCAGGGGAACGAAGGGAGCGAGACGTCATCCCCCTCAGGGTGAACAAGATGATGCTGATAGGGAAAGGAACTGCTAAAGAAGTAAACAACAAAATGGCGACGAGGTGCATGCCTCCCATGTGATCCTGTAGCTGATTGGATAGAAGACGCATGCCTTTCACATGATCAGCTCACAGATTGGACTGCTGTGTGCATGCCTCCCATGTGATCCCGTAGCTGGATAGAAGACGCATGCCTTTCACATGATCAGCTCGCGGATTGGACTGCTGTGTGCATGGACACTATAGAGCTTTTGATTGGTCGCTGCGGGTATATAAACCGTGTGGCTTTGTGCTGGGGGCGCTCTCTGGACTCCTGAGTTCAGGAGGCCCGTCTGCGCAGATGCTGAATAAATCCTCTTGCTTTTGCATCAGCTGGTCTGGACTCTGAGTCTTTGGGGTGTGCCTCTTGACGTGTTAGCATCCTCACTCGGGTCTAACAATTTCAGCCACTTTATAATACAGCACCTGTTCAGTTTTTAAAGAAGGCATTTGATCCCATTATAAAGCTACTGCCCAATTTAATGCAAAGCCAAATTAGCTTAAATGAAGACTGGGACAAGGCCTAGAGAGACTCTTTCCATTCCTGACTATCAAACTCTAGCCCCACAGGGAAGTGCCTGAACATCTGTACAGATTGATGCTGAATTGAATCAGAGCTATCATTTTTTTTCTCATGTTAACACAGTGTGAGGTATTGGGAAATGATAGTTCTCTCATGAAAGGAGTAGAAGGACCAAATTACAGAAGTTAGCTACACTGGCCATCTGTCTGGAGGGACACACCTGAGCAGGGACTCCTAAAGTAAGGGTTGAGTATTGACCAAAACAAAGCTGGGCTGCACCCAGGAGGAAAAGGAAACCTACAGGCAAGGAGTCAGGGAGAACTCAAAGGTGCAGGTGGACACAGTTAGAGGTGTGTGTGTGGCGGGAAATTATTGAGTTGAGGCCAGATCTAACACAGAGAATCTGAAAAAAATATCATAAACATTCTTGGTCTCATATCTGACCTTCCTAATCTTGTTAAAGTTGCCTTTTTGGAAGCTTAGATCCAAATATCTGGCCGACCTCGCAGGAAGTCACAGGCATATTTGTGCACTGATCTCTCTCTTGGCTTCTGTTGTAGTTTTCCATCATCACAGGACCAAATTACCACAAATTAATGGCTTAGAGGCAATTATTATCTTACAGTTTCTGTGGGTCAGAAGGCTGAGCATAGCTTAAGTGGGTCTTCTGCTTAGAATCTCATAGGCAGCCATTAAGATTCCAGCTGTGTTGCAGTCACATGTGTAAGCTTCCCTGGGGAGTTCTCCACTGCCAAGCTCATTTGGGTTACTAGCTTCCATGCTGGTCTCATTGAGGTCCTCGGCTTCTATAGGCCACCTGAAGGGTCTTTGCCATGTGGTCCTCTATCCAGGCATTTCACACATCCTGAGTGCTTTTGACTTCTGCCAGCCTCTCCTATCTCCATAAAGGGTTGTCCTGTTTAGGGAAGACCTGTCCAATATAATCTCCTAAAATTAAGTCCTGTGATTAGTAATTTTGATTACATTTGAAAAACCCCCTGTCGCTCCCCCTCTTCATGGAGGAACAACACTAAACCCTGCCTAGGCTTCATATCCGAGTCACGGCACCATTATGTCGCTCCCCGTCTTCGTGGAGGAACGACACAGGACCCTGCGTTGTTCTTTCGTCTGCTCGGCCCTCCCCGGGTTTGCTGCTGGTTCTTCCCGGGTTGGCTACCGTCCCTTCCACCTCCGTGGAAGGGCGGTTCCCCCTGCCACCTTCCCCACTTCCCCAGGGGAGCGGCACACCGCCGGCCGGCTCTCTCGGGGGCTGCACAGGTGTTCCTTCAGATAGATGTTCCTGGTGCATGTTGTCTCTCTCCTCCTTTATAGTCCTCTTCCACCAATCCCAACTCTGCTACCCACACGCCAAGTACGCTGCTCTCCTCCAATCAGGAGCAGGTCCTACAGTTTATTGGTTGAACTGGAGGCAGCTGTGTAGAAGCTGTTTCTCCCTTCTCAGCGCCATATTGTGGGAGAGCAGATGCATAGAATAAGTCTTAATTCCAGTAACTTAGTCTAGTCCGAGTTGCTCCCCACACTCCCCTCAGAAAAGTACCTAGATATTCCTCTCCCACCTATGACCAGCTTTGAATTTTTGTGTTGAGTTTCCATTTTATATTTTTAAAATTATTAATTTCCTTTTTTAAAAAAGATATATTTATTTCAAAGGCAGAGTTACAGAGAGGCAGAGAGAGAGAGAAAGAGACAGAGAAAGAGAGGTCATCCATCTGCTGGTTCACTCCCCAGATGGCCACAGCTGCTGGAGTTGTGCCAATCTGAACTAGGATCCAGGAGCTTCTTTCAGGTCTCCCAAGCAGCTGCAGGGGCCCAAGGACTTGGGCCATCTTTCACTGCTTTCCCAGGCCATAAGCAGAGAGCTGGATCAGAAGTGAAGCAGCCAGAAATTGAACTGGTACCTATATGGTATGCCAGTCCTGCAGACAGCAGCTTTAACCACTACACCACAGCGCCTGCCCCTTAGTTTACTTTAGACGCATGTTTTCAGTATTGAAATTCAGTATGTTTCTATGATGAGTATATTATACTTTTGAAATATACTCATCTTAGAAACATACTGAATTTCAATTTTAGGGAGACTTGAATCTACATAGTTTCACAAGAGGCAAAAGGGGAGGTATGAAATCCTTAATGTCAATGTACTTAAGACTTTATAAATAGAAAAGGATTATATGCTCAGTTATGTGAAAATAAGATGCCATAAAATGGAGATTTATACCGAGTATCAGAGTGGTCATTTCTTATTGAATGAATAAGGAGGGCATCATTTAAGTGGCAGTGTGTAGATCTGACAAGATAGGTAGGAAGGCCATACAGTTTTCTTATGCAGGATAGTTTTTAGTTGCTAAAGAAAGGCAGATTCAGGGCACTTCAGGGCATGTTAGGTCTCTTGGGGTTTATAATGAGTTTTTTCTTGTATGTGAGTAAAATAGAATGCTAATATACCCTAAAATGTCTTCTAGTGTTACTTTTGATACATTCTACTCATTATAAGTGAGTCCCAAACTCTCAAGATTCAACAGGAGGGGAACTAGATTTTAGGGATGTAGTGAATTTGTTAGAAAACAAAGCAAAACAAAGCAAATAGGGATGTAATGAAGACAGAGGTTGGAGTGCCTGGGTTTATGACCCAGCTTCACGCCTGATTCCACCGTCCCAGTAATACTCACCATAGGAGGCAGCTGTGATGGCTCAAGTAGCTGGGTCCCTTTCACCCATGAGTGTGAAGTCCCCTCCATTTTGGGAGAAGAGTGTTTTCTCTCTATTTGCTTGTCTCTCTCTCTCGGCCTCTCAAGTAAATAAATAATTTTAAAGAATTATAAAAGAGCACAGAGAATGGAAGGTGATGTTATTGCTGTCTTTGGTCTATGAAATCTACATAAAGAAGTCAGATTTAACAGAGAAGCATAAATCCCATTTCAAAGAATACACACATATTTAACCAGTGAAAACAGGAAAATCATGGCAAGGACCCCATTTTGAAGAGTATGACATTTTCATAAACATTGTATTTATGGTGGTTTGTCTTTTTAAATGAATGGATTTTTTTAACTTTTATTTAATGAATATAAATTTCCAAAGTACAGCTTATGGATTACAATGGCTTCCCCCCCCCCACAAAACGTCCCTACCACCTGCAACCCTCCCCTTTCCCACTCCCTCTGCCCTTCCATTCACATCAAGATTCATTTTCAATTCTCTTTATATACAGAAGATCAGTTTAGCGTACATTAAGTAAAGATTTCAACAGTTTGCTCCCACACAGAAACATAAAGTGAAAAATACTGTTTGAGTACTAGTTATAGCATTAAATCTCAATGTACAGCACACTAAGGCCAAAGATCCTACATGAGGAGTAAGTGCACAGTGACTCCTGTTGTTGACTTAACAAATTGACACTCTTGTTTATGGCATCAGTAATCACCCTAGGCTCTTGTCATGAGCTGCCAAGGCTATGGAAGCCCCTGAGTTCACTGACTCTGATCATATTTAGACAAGGCCATGGTCAAAGTGGAAGTTCTCTCCTCCCTTCAGAGAAAGGTACCTCCTTCTTTGATGACCCGTTCTTTGCACTGGGATCTCACTCACAGAGATCTTTCATTTAGGTTTTCGTTGTTTTTTTTTTTTTTTCCCCCCAGAGTGTTTTGGCTTTCCATGCCTGAAATACTCTCATGGGCATTTCAGCCAGATCCACATGCCTTAAGGGCTGATTCTGAGGCCAGAGTGCTGTTTAGGACATCTGTCATTCTATGGGTCTGCTGTGTATCTCACTTCCCATGTTAGATGGTTCTCTCCCTTTTTTATTCTATCAGCTAGTATTTGCAGACACTATTCTTGTTTATGTGATCCCTTTGGTTCTTAGTCCTATTGTTATGATCAATTGTGAACAGAAATTGATCACTGGGACTAGTGAGATGGCATTGGTACATGCCACCTTGATGGGATTGAATTCGAATCCCCTGGTATGTTTCTAACTCTACTGTTTGAGGTAAGTCAGCTTGAGCATGTCCTGAATTGCACATCTCTTCCCTCTCTTATTCCCACTCTTATATTTAACAGTGATCACTTTTCAGTTAAGTTTCAGCACTTAAGAAGAATTGTGTATTGATTACAGTATTCAACCAAAAGTATTAAGTAGAACAAACAAACAAAAATACTAAGAGGGATACCATATTAAGTTGCTCATCCACAGTCAGGGTGAGGGCTGAAGCATACTTATGTTTGTATGTCTAGAACTTAAAACGTTGGTTACGGAATTCAAATATTAAAATCATTTACAAACTATAATTTTGGAATGTTCAGATGCAAAACCTGGAAAGGAATTTAAAAACGAGATTCTAATATTTAGGAGAGTTGCCAGGGTTAGAGATTTTGGGAAGTGTTTCAACATAGAGAGTCTGTGGACTTGCTAGTAAAGGCCAGCTCTCTCGTCTGGGCTTTCTGTGACACAGGAATGTCTGAATCTGGGTTTCTACATGACTGTGATGCTGTTTGTGGTTAGTTTTGTCTGGTTAATTTACTTTCTTTTCTTCCATCGATACTCACTGTAATTCTTTAGGAGGCTATGTTGGTACCCTGGTGAGAGGCCTAACTCAGGGCTCAGGCTCTGCTCCTTGAGGACTGAGGACTCCACAAAGACAGAGATTGGCCATCATATTGCTCCTGTTAGACAAAGCAGATTTGGTTGAGAGTGAGCTTCATCCTGAATCCTGGCCCTGTTAGATATTGCTGTGTGACCTTGGCCCAGTTATTAAATCTTTATGAGCCTGTGTTCTCATCTGTAAAATTGGGGAAATAATGCCTGGCAAAAATTATATGAGATTGTGAATATAAAATGTAGCACTGTGGTTGGTATATGAAGTTAATCAATAAATAAAAGTGCAATTTTCTAGCACAGTCTGATTATTAGGGTGATGGAGGAAAATAGCACAGAAGGTTCCATCTGAGTATTTGCAACATTGCCAAAGTGGCATTTTGTCAAATACGAGTTAAATCATGAATTGTGGAATTTCACCCATGGTAGTATAGGTATAGTAATATGAAGGCATTTCCCAGATTTCATGCTAAGTCATTAGATTTCATGATTATGTGTAGCTACCACCCAAGTGAAATATTATTTGACCTTAAGAATATTTTGCTTTCCTATAGCTACTACAGATTCTGAAAAAATATCTGGTATAAGTTTGGTGATATAATTCATTTGATTCCTTATAGTTAATGTTGTGTTTTTTTTTTTAAGAGCTTCCTTTGGGTTATAGCTCATCTTTCCTTGAGAACTGTAATTCCTCTATGTGCATTCTCTACGAGATTAGATCCTGCTCTCATGATATGAGGCTGAGAGAGGCCTAGGAACTCCTGGCATCCATGTGAAAGTAAACTCTTACTGTGTCTTCCTGCTATGTGTTAAATCCCTTGACTAATACGGAGTACTTTCTCTGGTATAAATTTATTTCACAGTTTTAATAAAACATCCATTCCTAGAAGGTTCATGTTCACAGAAGAAGATATTTTGTTCTGCCACTAAGCAACTGCAGAATGATTTTGAATGCTATAGGGCTTATGTCACTAATTTTAAAAATGTTTGAAGTATTTGATCTTTAAAAAATTGCACATTCTATTGTTCTAAGACCTCTATGTATCAGGAAGACAAAATTAAAATCAATAATATTTTCTTCTACCAAATATACTCATCAAGTAATTGAGAGGGAAAAGTTATCTTCTTACGATGCCTGAATAATACCTTGAATGGAATTTCCCTTATGCATTCTCCCTGTGGCTTGCTGGACAAGCCCTTGCTGTATTTCCTTATAATTGTAACATGTTTTTCTATATATAATAATTAATTCAGTCTTTCCCCCTCACTGATTGAAATGAGTTTTCAATTATTAACATTTTAGAAAATTTTTTTCCTCTTGACAGCTCATTATTGGCAATATGATATAAATTTTCAGAATTATTGTCAATTTTTAAAAACCTCTATTCCATCATAGTCTCTGGCCTTTTACCTTTGTGTCTGCATTCTCAGTGAACTGGCCCATAGGGAGTAAAAGCATTCCAAGGAGCCAGTCCTACATATGGCTATCAACAATTGTGAAAGTGACTGAAAACCACTTAAATAGCTTGCCAAATCCCTAACTTCACTTCTTAGTTTTGTTATGAAACTACCCTCAGACACACCAATGCCAGTGAATGGTGTGATAGAGGAGAATGGCACTACAAAGAGATCTTGCTCCAGTCCACAAAAATTACTTGACAAATCTAATACTCCCAGGACCTTGAATGAAAATCATGCAAGTCACAGGCCGGTGTCGTGGCGCAGTGAGTTAACGCATTAGCCTGAAGCACCAGCATCCCATATGGATGCTGGTTCTAGTCCCAGCTGCTCTACTTCCTGTCCAGTTCTCTGCTGTGGCCTGGGAAAGCAGTGGAAGATGGCCCAAGTCTTTGGGCCCCTGCACCCACATGGGAGACCAGGAAGAAGTGCCTGGCTCCTGGCTTCGGATCAGTGCAGCTCTGGCCATTGCTGCTAATTGAGAAGTGAACCAGCAGGTGGAAAACCTCTCTCTCCTCTCTTTGTGTTACTCTGACTTTCAAGTAAAATAAACAAATCTTAAAAAGAAAATCATGCAAGTCAGGGAAAGAGGAGGGCGGGGGAATGGTTCTTGAAGCTAAAGATTTTGGATCTTTGTTGTAAAATCATCTCTGTTGCCGCCCTTCAACTTTGGCCAGGAGACTCCTAAACCATTAAGTCACCAGCCAGGGCATGAACTATGCCCAGAAGCTCAAGACAAACTCTGTGTCCTTATTGATCTTGGCTTTGTCATTCCTACAATTTAGCCTAATAAGTCTCGTATCTCGGCCAGCTGCTTGGCTGGGGGCGGGGAGTCTCACCTTATAACAGACTGCTGCAACAGACCTAATGAAACATTCATCAAATTGACGCACAGCAGCAGCTCCCTGGATGTCTGTCTTCATCCTTGTTATCTTGTGCTCACTGGTTTGTAAATCCTGCTTGTGATGGTGCTATGACTGAGCATGCCATACAGAGACTTGTACCAGTTTCCCAAGTTGGTTTCAGTTTCTTTCTAATCCCATGTTGTCAACATACTTTGAGAATACCCATGTTCAATAGTTGCAAGACTTTTGGACAAAGATGAATTTTTAACACTTTCTGACCTAAAATGTTCACACATAAACAATGGGTATAATATTAGAATTACAAATTATACATTTATAAGATAAATCTGTAATAAAATCACATCCGAGTTCTAAGGCAGCATATTGCCTTATTCTTTTGGCACACATCTTTAATCAACCACAGTTCTTTTTCCCAGTGGTCTTAAAAGAAAAACTCAAAATAAAGACTCCTGCAGCTACATGCTAACCCATAATATTATAATATTTTAAATTCTAGGGAATTTTAAGTAGTTAAAATAATTCATTTTAATAATTTCCTTTAGTAATATGCATTTTTATCAGTATATATTAAGGCTGATATTAAGTTGAGTTTTTACTACATTCACAGTGAGGAAACATGTTTTGCAAAGCTTAAATAATAAGGATTTTGGATCTTTGTTGTAAAATCATCTCTGTTGCCGCCCTTCAACTTTGGCCAGGAGATTCCTAAACCTAAAAATAAAAAAGCTCAAATACTAAGAGAAATAGTTTGTAACCAATTCTTTACAAACAGGATTTCTTGTCTAGCATATAAGCCCAGAACTCTAGATTCTAGCTCAGGTTTTAATAACTCTAGAATCAGCATATATGGGAAACATTTCTTCTTTCAGTTCATGTGTTCTTTCCCACTACTCTCCCAGACTGCTTTGGAACGCTCAGTCTCTCTATCTAACAGAGTGTTTCTTATCTGTCAAATAGACCCAGGATCATAACCATGTGTTACTAACTCCAGACTCAGCACATATATGTGACGTCTCTTTTCAGTGCACATTGTGTTTCATTCCAGTCCCAGGTTGCTTTGATTCACTCAATATCTGTATCTCCATGTCTTTCTCTTTCTGTTTTTTTTTTTTCTGTCTACATCTATCTATCATCTATCCCATTCTCATTAATGTAGAATTAAGTCTTATCAAGTCACTGCAAATACTGAATTAGTGAACAATGAACAGTTACTCCTATGGAAACACAAAGTTAGGGTCCTTTAAGACTCTGGTTTTAACATTTAAATTATTTGATCAATACCTCACCTTGTTTTATGTATGTTTCTGCCAGAGGATACTTTAGCATATATTGTTGATTCACTGACATTGAACTCAAGTCAATGGCACTAGTCCTCATGTCTAAATGAAGCTTCTCTAATGCAAGTTATTTTCTGCATAAGACACATCACATCCTTCCGGCTCTTACGAACACTAGACAGGTCTTCAATACTATTCCTGTGACCATTTTAAACAAAGAAGAAACTTAAAAAGTATAAAATGCAAAAACAACCCATAAAGATATTGTTTACAGTATGAGAGTTGAAACAAGAAGTCAGGATGATGACTTTCCTACATCAGCTGAGAACATACCCAACATGTGACTGAAAATATTCACAAGTGTACAAAAACTGGAGATTACATTAGAAAGAGCACAAAACCCTGTTTGTCTTTTATTTTTTAAAGATTTATTTATTTACTTGAAAGAGTTACAGAGGAAGAGAGAGATCTTCCATCCACTGGTTTACACCCCCAGATAACCTCAATGACCAGAGGTGGGGCTGGCCAAAGCCAGAAGCCAGGAGCTTCTTCCAGGTCTCCTATGTGGATAGTAAGGGTCCACGCACTTGGGCCATCTTCTGCTGCTTTTCCCAGAACATAGTTGGGAGCTGGATCAGAACCGGAGCAGCTGGGATGCAAAGTGGTGCCCATGTTGGATGCTGGCATTGCAGAAGGCAGCTTTACTGGCTTTGCCACAACACGAGCCCCAAACCCTGATTTTCAAAGTGAATTCTACTTTTCACTCACATGATTAGATGGGAATACTGTTACCAAATAGTATTCCATCTCCAACATCCAATTTATTTGTAAAGGTAATGAAGCTGAATCAAAGATTTATGTAAACCCATTAACTCGTTGTTTTAAAATATTTCCATATATAATCATTAAATATTTTTACTAGATGTTTTATTCTTATCCCAACAGAAATGCTTTAAGTAGTATTAATTAGATTTTCAGTACCTAGTAAACTAAATAAAAAGTTCATTTCAAATTAAAACCCAATAGTATCAAAGATATTGCAGCAGCAAAAATACCGTTGTGAATATAGGACTGTGAATTGCTTTCCCATGCAGGTGTTTGGTGTGGCAGATGTATTTTTTGGCACATCTATATATTTTTTTCATTCAACAAACATCTCTTTACCATAAAGATTGTTGTGCTAGGCTTAATGCTAGGTACTTCTAAACATAGGTCTCATATTTGTTTCTCTAATTTTTTGCTCAACACCTACTGTTCATGGCAGTGATGACTGCAGTTCTGATATCTTAGCTTCAATGTATGTGCAAGATTGTATCATCGCAGAGCCTGCTATATTTTAGGGAGGTTTACCACTCTCCATTTGAAGGACAAAGACTTTGCTACATCTTTGAGAGAAAGAAAGATCATGGGATTTTGATTAAGAAGAATTTAAGCTGATCTTCTGTATATTAAGATAATCGAAAATGAATCTTGATGTGAATGGAAGGGGAGAGGGAGTGGGAAAGGGGAGGGTTGTGGGTGGGAGGGACGGTATGGGGGGGGGGGGAAGCCATTGTAACCCATGAGTCGTACTTTGGAAATTTATATTCATTAAATAAAAGATTAAAAAAAAAGAAGAACTTAATTAAAATGCTTGTTTTGCCATTTGTTAAATCTTAAATACAACAGGCTCTTGAATACTTATTTCCTTAATAGCTAAGTGGGAAAGGCAGTTCACTCTACTTATTGATATCTCAAATGTGTTATGATAATGTAGTGACAGGTGATACACTTACATGAAATGTAAGCTAGATAAATGTATAGATTTACAAAGCATCATTTATTATACTATTAAGTACAATGGTTACATGCCATTCAATAGCCTATCATCTCATTTAATTTTCTTACCTCTTTACAGTAGGCATTATTAATATTTTTCTAGAAATGAAAACTGAAGTGCAGAGATATGAGAGTTGCCCAAGTATAGATGCAGAGTCAGTTGCACTGCACTACAGATGTGTACTCACCAAGATATTTATAGTCAAATTAAGAATCAGGAAGCCTGGCAGGTGGCAGGAAGCATGGGTTGTGCATTTGAGATTTAAAGAAGGTGAAGCATATGCTTTGCTTTAAGGAAAGTAGAGCTTGATAATATATTTGTATGCAGATGACTTTTTAAAAGAACCTGTCAGGGACATTTAAAAGGCAATTTTCTGTTCTATTAAAGTATATGCACCTATAAACATGATTGTCCTAATACACCTCTTTGAATATAGCACACCACAATTAACCCACAATGGGTGAATTGATCTGTATCCCTCCTGAGTGGAGGAATGTATTTTTTTCTCCAAGCAGATAGATTTCATTTTTCAGATCTCAAGATGGAAAGGTGAGGATAATATGAAAGAGTAGTTGCATTTGTTTTCAACTGTTGCTGTAAAAAGTAACTAGACACTTATTGACTTAAAATAATGCAGGATTATTTTCTTCCGTATTTGGAAGTCAAAGTCCAAAGTAAATGGCACCAAAGACAATGTGTTAGCAGGATTGCTTCTGCCTGGAGTCCAAAGGGAAGAATCAGTTGCCTCAGCCTTTACACTTTGCAGGACCAACTATATTCCCTTAGTTTAAGGCCCCTTCCTGCATCATGTTTTACATGTTTAAATTTTCCTTGTCCATTGTCTTATTTCATCCTCAAGAGGAGCTTGAATTTTAAATTCTGGGTAATGTTGTTTCAAATAAGAAAAAAAGCATAATCATAACCTGATCGTCCAGGTGAGATGTGAACATATTTCCTGTTTGTATCATAGCTTTAATTTACAGAGCATGGGTTTCCAGCTAGTCCCTTCATTTCTAATACAGAGTTAAAGTGTCTCTGCACTCTGACTAGAGAGAATGGAAGGAAGGCTTTGCATATGGAATCCTGCTGACTTAGAAGGTACTCCTATCAGGAAGGGGCACTTTCATTTCCTGGAATTTTTCTGTCTCATAGCCTGGAACACACATGTTTCCCAGTTCTTTTGTAATTTCCCCTTAGAGTTTCAATAATGATCTGTACACGCGGTTATTCCTCACAAATGTCAGTCTGGTTTATCTTGTTCCTTTCTCACTGTAAATTTATTATCATTAGCCTCACATAGGCTCTGAATCCTGGTGGAAGAATGTGTTTTTGATGGTCTTCTCAGCATTCTTGATATTTTGTGTACATACGCATACAAAAAACAATAAAAAGTAATATATGACTTCTTCCCACATTATGATCATTTGTCAGCAGATACTGTGATAAAAAAAGAGACCAAAAATACAAGTTTTAAACTATGGCCTCCGTGGCATCCACTTGTCATCATTCTTTTTTCTACAATTTTGAACCGTACTTCTTCATTTCTAGGCAACATTGTGCTGTTGATTCTTTTGTGTTTCTACATGGTGACCACATTCCCATGGTTTTCTTGTCCTTTATCATTTGGACAAATCAGGTTTCAATCACATTTTAAAAACTAAAGACAATCAGAATTGAGAGAAAGTACATATGCTCAGAAGTCAGAAAATCAAGCTTTCAGAGCAAGCTCCATGATTGGCATTTTACCTGACCTTGAAAATTTTCCAAGATTATCTGTGCCTTTGTTTCCTCTTCTGTAGAATTAGGTAATTGTAATGTGTCTAATAAGGGTGTGGAAAAGGATTAAATGAAGCAATGTAAATAAATGGCTTATGACAGTACCTGCCATGGTATTAACACTTAATAAAGTAGTTGTCGTAATTAGTGTTCACATTACCCCACACCTACTAAACAGTGAACAAATGCCATTGGCAGTGTTAATAGTCACGTGACCCAAATGCACTCACAGAGTAATTTGGAAATAAAAGTCTACTCATATTCCTGTTGAACGACTTCCTGTTGTCCTTGTGATACATTCCTTGCATGATCCGGCATCTCACTGCCTCTCAGCCTCATCCCATACCATTCTGTGTGCTTGGTTTCCATGCTCTAGCAATTCTGAAACTGATTTAAGTTGCTTATTTTCATATTTTAAAAGCATTTGAACAGCAGGATAAACTCAGTCACTGAATGCAAGATGCCATTTCCACTTTCTTATCATTAGCATCAACAGATGTTGCTACCTCTCTCCCCTGATCCCCTGTTGCAAGAAGTTCTCTTGTCCCAGAACACCCATGATTAATGTCAGGCTCATTTCAACTCCTCATAGGCTCCCTGTGAGAAAAAAAAAAGTGTTTTTATTTTCTTATAAGGAAAAGAAGAAAAAGAGCAATGGTGATTCTTTAAAGAAATGTATGTTGTTTTCCATATACTTTCTCTCCTTTACTTGCCTGCTTTACTGAATTATTATAGTTTGAGATTTTACTTAGCCGTGCACTGTTAGTTTTAAACCTTCCATCTCTCTCTTCCAATGATTATGAGCTATCCCTCTCTGCACCTAAAACAGCATATGCTTAGATTATCAAAGCAAATATCATGTCCTTTCACTATCTGATATACTCTTCCCTAGTCTTAAAGCACACTGAAGAAAAATGTTAGGATTTTTCTCATCTTTGCACTGCTTGCTTCAGTGTGTGAAACTGTTGTAGCTCTCAAATATGCAGAGTCTGGATCAGGTACTCAAAAGACAGCAGATAATCTTCCCTTTGCAAAGTTTTCATTAAAAAAAAAAAAGCAAAAAAAAAAAAACAAAAAACAAAAAAACGGAGTCAGCTTATTTCAGAAAGATGCTACCAAGTCAGTCTCCCAATTCAATTCAATTCCCATTAAGCCACTCGCTCAATAGTGTTTATGCAGGTTGCTACTATTTCACAAAACGTAGAAATGCTAAAAAGTACACATTCCCAACAGCAACAAATGTTTTCTTTCCAGTGTAATAATCTAACTTTGTGGTTTGCCACTAGGGATTTTAAGTTGTTATGTGAATTCTTCACTCTCTTTTCTTCCTTAAATGTTCATAAGGACACCTATTTGCTAGGAAACATGAAGTGGGGTAGAATATAATTGCTTTATCATTCTGCCAGACTCTCTCCAGGACCTTAAACAGATCTATAATACTAACCTGAGGTGGAGGAAGAAAGCAATTATTCTCATAGTCCAGGCTAAGAAAGTGTAGCAGAGACCAGAGCCAGCTTTGAATTTTGAGTCAACTCAAATTCTACCAAAGAGCTCAAAATAAGCACTGAGATAAAATTTCATAAGACTCTGTTACAGCCTGTATGTATTCTAAGTAACATCAATTAAGAAAATGTAGTCCTAATGAGGCCCTGAGAATTGAATTACGGTTAAGAAGTCAAACATGCATCTTTCTCTGTTCTTCCTTCATAAAGGATTTCCTAAGGAATGTTTTATCTTCCTCTCCCATCTTTTCTTCATTTTTTTATTCAAATACAGAAACCCCAAGGAAAGCTCATAAAGAGAATAAAATATAATATGAGCATGCAGTATTAGAAAATAATTGTTTCTTATTTTATGAAAATATTTCTGCTGGCATCAGTTAGACAGAGTGGCCACCAGAATGTTTTACCAATTATTACTTTGACGGATTCTACTCTACTGGGAATTTTAAACTTACAGCAACATTTCAGTTAAAAATTATGGTAATGAGGATCCCATGAAGGAAAGCTTTTTTTTTTTTTTTTTTTTTTTTTTTTTTTTTTTTGTGGTAATTCTTTTTTGGATCTTACAGCTGCGTTGACAAACGCAGTGAAAGAAGACAGTGAAGCTCTGAGAATAAAGTGTTAAAGTATTTCTTGCGCCTTGGAACAGATGAGAGAGAGCCTAGCACAGGTCACTCTGAGACGGTACAGGCTGAACAATGAGCTGGTCCTTTCATGGAGGTACATTCTGAGTCTACTTTTGTGGTTTAAGAACTTTCCCATCCTCCTTTTTCCTTGTCCTGTATCCTTTTGGTTCTAGCTGTATTCTTTTCAATTGGAAACATTTACATTGAAATAAGACACAACTATAGTTGTAGTTAAAAGTAGCTTTTAAGTTTTATATTAATACTTCTTCAAATAACATTGGATAGAATTTGATATTGCCCAGAAATCTGTCATTTTATTGTATGAATTTTTTTAAAATCCTATAATTGATCAAAATGTATGTATGAATTTACTTCTTGCTAAAATGGGCTATATTTCAACATTAAATAGACAAACTAATTTATACTAATTTTGTGTGCAAGATGGTAAAAATGGATTCAGTGTTATAATGCATACTTTGTTAATTTATTATTTTAAATCTAAAATTCATTTCCAAAATATATTAAATATAGCATTTATTAAATTTTAGGTTTGTAATTTTAATGAACTACAATGGCTATAACTTTTTATTAAAAATATAAGCAGTGTGGTGAATTAGAAATAAGATGTGGCATAGCAGGTTGGGCCACTGCCTGTGACACTGGCATAAAATATAAGCTATGGTTCAAGACCTGGACATACCACTCCCAATCCAGTTCCCTGCTAATGTGCCTGGGAAAGCAGCGGAAGATGGTCAAAGTACTTGGGCCTCTGCACCCATGTTGGAGACCTGGAAGTAGCTCCCAACAGCTAGTGTCAGCCTGGCACACATCTGGCTGTTGCAGCCATCTGAGGAGTGAACCAGTGGGTGGAAAATAGAGATAACTAAATATGTCTGTGTGTTTTTTTTTTTTAAATGTGTTAATTCGGTTCTGTCATGTGGTTAGTGACAAGCAGCTTTGATTACACAGACTCATTTTCTTAAAATAAAATGGAAGTAATTCTTATCACACCACAGCCTATTTTATAAGACTATGGTACCAAACAAATTAAATCTTGTGTTGTCATTGAATGTTTGGAGATATTATTGTTGTTTCAAATAATAATTACAAAATAGTAAAAAATGACTATTTTCTTGATGAATGATAGTTATAGCTTCAAAAAACAAAGGTAAGCAGAATCTATAAAAAGAGGGTTCCCAAATGTGGCCTGAGAGACCATCCGACATTGTAGGATTGTGAACCAATGACTGTTTTAATTTAATACACTATAGTTTAGAGAGAAATTATTTGGGCTTGTTTTATAGCAGATACGAAAGAAATTACAACCTCTTTTCTCAGTTTGTGATATAGCTGTTCATGGGGAAAGAATTATTTGGAGAAACAATAAGAAAACATGGTACGATGATAAAAGTATAATAATAATCACAATAAGATCTCTGCGAGTGAGATCCCAGTGGAAAGAACAGGTCATCAAAGAAGGAGGTACCTTTCTCTGAAGGGAGGAGAGAACCTCCACTTTGACTATGACCTTGTCTAAACAAGATAAGAGTCGGAGAACTCAGAGGGCTTCCATAGCCTTGGAAACTCATGACTGGAGCATAGGGAGATTACTGATGCCATAGACAGGAGTGTCAATTGGTAAAGTCAACAACAGGAGTCACTGTGCACTTACTCCTCATGTAGGATCTCTATCCTTAATGTGCTGTACATTGAGATTTAATGCTATAACGAGTACTCAAACAATATATTTCACTTTGTGTTTCTATGGGGGTGCAAACTGTTGAAATCCTTACTTAATGCATAATAAACTGATCCTCTGTAAAAAAAAAAAAAAAAAAAAAAAGAAATTATCAATTCCCAACTTGACTCTCACTGGGATTAAACATGACAATAGGTCTGCTCTGATTTCATCATCATTTAAAAAAATCATCTATTATTTTTCACTTTATGTTTCTGTGTGGGAGCAAACTGTTGAAATCCATACTTAATGTATACTAAGCTGATCTTCTGTATATTAAGATAATCGAAAATGAATCTTGATGTGAATGGAAGGGGAGAGGGAGTGGGAAAGGGGAGGGTTGTGGGTGGGAGGGACGGTATGGGGGGGAAGCCATTGTAATCCATAAGTCGTACTTTGGAAATTTATATGCATTAAATAAAAGTTAAAAAAAAAAAGAAACACAAAATGTTTTCTTTTTTTTCCTCCAATTCTCAGATTTTTAGCTTAGCTAAAAACCACTTAGCTCTGTGGTTTCTGCTATTTTCCATCCTCTCTCTCTCTCTCTCTCTATCTCTCTCCTGTGTGTGTGTGTGTGTGTGTGTGTATCTCTATTTCTATCTCTACCTATATGTCTGTTTCTGTCTCTATATCTATCTCTATATCATTCCCCTCTCCCCTCTATCAAACAAAGCTATTTTTAGCTGAACTGAGAGTGAACATCTACTTGAGAACATTTGTTCTGAATGCCCTTTGTTGGATTCTTGAAATTTTTACATCTTTTATGATGGAATTAACTTACACAACATCTAAACCGAACTGCTTGTGTGATATTTTCCCCCCAAAGTGCCATGAGTCACTGTGATTAACCTCCTGTCTGATAAATTTGGAATTGCCTCAGTGCAAGAATAAGGATAAATGAGGGCACAATCAGATTTAATCAAGTTATAAGGCCTTCCTAAATGGTTTCCTGTGTGACTGGTGATAAATCAAATTATTCTCAAAAATGAAGATGAAAAACAATCTGTAGAATCGTGTTTACTACCTATGGGAAGCATTTTATCCAGTTTAGTGTAAAATCCTGTTAAAAAGTTCAGAGGATTACATTTCTCATTGATATTTGTTTTCAAATTTGCTTCATAAAAGCATAAACATTTATAATAAATGCATATGTTATTTATATATCAAAACAAGTCTTCTACTTACCTATATAAATCAGTATTGAATTATTTTAACTTATTCAGTGTTCTCAGTGACTCCTATTTTTAGCTGTTTAAAAATTTCTTTTTACTTCAAGGGACATGAAACAAAAAGTCATATATGCTATATATATGTATATATATATGAGCTATATATATGTGTGTATATATATGATGGCATAAAATAGAAGATGGGGTAGGTGCTGTGGCACAGCAGGTTAATTCCCTGGCCTGATGTGCTGGCATCCCATATGGGCACTGGTTCTGGTCCTGGCTGCTCCTCTTCCTATCCGGCTCTCTTCTGTAGCCTGGGAAGGCGGTGGAGGGTGTCCAGGGTTCTTGGGCCCCCTGTACCCGCGTCGGGGACCTGGGGGCAGGCTCCTGGCTTCAGATTGGCATAGCTTTGGCCGTTGTAGCCATCTGGGGAGTGAACCAGCAGATGGAGATCCTCTCTCTGTTTCTACCTCTCTCTCTGGCTCTGTCTTTCAAATAAATAAAGTAAATCTTAAAAAAAAAAAAAGAGGAAACAGACACTATATTATATTGCTGATAGAAGTTAATACATATAAGATTTTCAGGCAGAAATTTGACTTTATGGATCAAGAAATTACAAGTATTTGTAATTTGCATTCAGTTTCTGCTCAGAGGTATAAAAAACTGAAGAGTGGTTCCTTCCTACTGTTAAGGATTTAATTGCCCCTCCCACATTGACCCACTTCATAGGTTGAAGTCCTAACCCCTAGTACCTCGGAAAGCACCTGTATTTGGAGATTGGGCCTATAAAGTTATTCCTTAAAAGGAGGTCGTATGGGCTGTAGTAATCATGTTCCTTTATGAAGAGTTTGAGTGCATGGGGAGGGACCAGAAGGTACAGAGGCCACGTGGGGACACTGTGAGAAGATGGCCATCTGTGAGTTAATGAAGAGGCTTCTGAAAAATCCACAGCTGCTGACATCTAGGTCTTGGGCTTGTTGTCTCCAGATCTGTGAGAAAATAAATTTCTGTTATTTAAACCAGAACATCTTTGGTCTTCTTTTTTCTGGCAGATTTAGCAACATAATATATATACCCTTACCAAAACAAAAAAAAGACAACAATAACAAAAAATACAGTAAACCAACAAGAAAGCAAAAAAGAAAAAAGAAAAAAGAAAAAGAAAAACCCAAACCTATAAATTCATGCATATTCTAGAATCAATCAGAGACATGTGTTCTCAAGGAAACAAACTTGACAAAGAAAGAGAGACAAGTATCTATATGTGATACATACAACCCCTAAGAACAGTTTAAACTTTTTTTTTTTTTAATAAGTTAAGGCAGAAATTTGCACCACAGTGGTTAAGTCACCACTTGGGATGACTCATCCTACATTGGGGTGCCTGAGTTTGAATCCTTGCTCCAGTCTCCTTTCTAGCTTCCTAAAAATGTGCACCCTTAGAGACAGTGGTAATGACTCAAGTGGCTGGATCCTTATTACCAGTATTATAGATCTGGATTAAGTTTTAGGTTCTGAGCTATTGCAGTCATTTGGGGAATGAACCGCTGATGACACATCTCTGTCTTTCTTTTTCTGTCTGGTGTTCATCTCTTTGTTTTTCCAATATGTAACAATAAAAATTAATAAATAACAAAAATGTTATTTACAGTAACTCCAAAATAAATGAGATACTTTAGTATAAATATAACTATGTTCATTATGTGCAGGCTGATTCTGTGAATATCATACCAGTTATAGATTTTCACTGTACTAAAAACAAGACTCAACCAAATGCTACATATAAGAAACCCACTTTTTTTTTTTTTTTTTTTTGACAGGCAGAGTGGACAGTGAGAGAGAGAGAGACAGAGAGAAAGGTCTTCCTTTGCTGTTGGTTCACCCTCCAATGGCCGCCACGGCCGGCGCGCTGCGGCCGGCGCACCGCGCTGATCCGATGGCAGGAGCCAGGAGCCAGGTGCTTTTCCTGGTCTCCCATGGGGTGCAGGGCCCAAGCACCTGGGCCATCCTCCACTGCACTCCCTGGCCACAGCAGAGAGCTGGCCTGGAAGAGGGGCAACCGGGACAGAATCCGGCGCCCCAACCGGGACTAGAACCCGGTGTGCCGGCGCCGCTAGGCGGAGGATTAGCCTAGTGAGCCACGGCGCCGGCCAGAAACCCACTTTTAATGTAAACATATATAGAGATAGATTAAAATTAGCAAGATATCAAAATGATGTGCAATGCAACCACTAACCAATAAAAGATGAAGTAACTATGATATATCAGACAAAGTAAACTTTAGTTCTGGCCCATAGGCCCTATTAGACCTTTTAAGCCATATGATCTGTTCCTGTCAAGGCCACCACAGATGGGACAAAAAATTCAATAAATGTACTACCAGCTAATTTTTTATTTGACAATTTTGTATGGCCCCTGGATGATACTATAAATAACCAAATGGCCCTTGGCAGTAAATTCCCCACTACTCTTTAGAACAAGGAATATTATCAGAAGCAAGGAAGAGTAATATATAATGATAAAGGAATTGATTTTCCAAAAAGACATAAAAGTCCTAAATATGGATGTACCAAACATCAAAATGTCAAAATTTACGAAGCCAACAGCGATAGAATGGAAAAGGAGAAATAGACACATCTAATATTAAGTTTAGAGACTTCAGCATTCTACTAGTAATTGAAATACGAAGGAGGTTGAAAAATCATTCAGAAAATAGAAGACCTGACAAGACTATCCACCACTTTAAATAGTGGACATTCACAGACCATGTTTCATCCAACAAGTACACAGCATCTATGGCTCTTCACATGGGACATTTCTCATTATGGACCATTTTGTGGGCTATTAAAATATGTAGTAAACTTGAAAGATTAAAAATCATCCAAAGTAGAATACTTGATAATTAAAATAGAAAGCCAGAATCTTAAAGATCTGAAAAATCTCCAAAATCACTGCCCAGTACCCTTCAAAAGTGAAGGGATTATAAAAGCAAGGGAAGACTGAGGAACTGTCACAGATTGAAAGGACTAAGGATACATGATGACATCGCATTGAGTATTACAGATTAGAGCCTAGAATAAAAAGAGAAAATTAATGGAAAAAGTGGTAAAACCCCAGTAGAGTCTAGAGTTAATCTCACCGTAATGTACCGATGTTAATTTCTTAGTTTTCATCATTCAATGGTGATTAGATAAGATGCTATATTCATTATCTTTAAAATACTATTTTCTGGCCAGTGCCGTGGCTCACTAGGCTAATCTTCCACCTGCAGCACCAGCACACCGGGTTCTAGTCCCGGTTGGGGCGCCAGATTCTGTCCCGGTTGCTCCTCTTCCAGTCCAGCTCTCTGCTGTGGCCCGGGAGTGCAGTGGAGGATGGCCCAGGTCCTTGGGCCCTGCACCAGCATGGGAGACCAGAAGGAAACTCCCGGCTCCTGGTGTCGGCGCTGGCCATAGCGGCCATTTGGGTGTTGAACCAACAGAAGGAAGAGCTTTCTCTCTGTCTTTCTCTCTCTCACTGTCTAACTCTGCCTGTCAAAAAAAATTACTATTTTCTTTTTCAGGAGTCTCTTCAAAATAAATAGTCCAATAGGAAAATAATAGCAGGGGAGGGGAAGCGAGGGGTGAAAGGGAGAGGAGAGGATGATTGAGTTTGAATTCATGATTCACTTCCCAAATGCCTGCAACATTTGGGGCTAGGCCAGGCCAAGATCAGGAACCCAGTAATCCAGGTCTTCCCCATGAGTAGAAGAGACCCCACTTGTATAGCCATCACTTGTGACCTCCCAGGATGTAGGTTAACAGGAAATTGGAACTGGGAGCAGTGTCAGGACTTGAACTCAGGCACTTCAATGTGGGATACAGGCATTTCAAATGTTGTTTTAATTGTTAGGCCAAACACCTGCCTCCAACAGGCCAATCTTAAAAGGTGTTTCTGGACTTGCTATCCTAGGTATTTGGAAGGACCAAATTGTCTGTTGGCAGAATTCAGAAAACTGAGTATTTGCACCTGTGTATGTTACGTGTATGAAACAGATTTTGCTGACAAGTTCACAAACATATTTGGTGATTACTGAAGAGATTAAGAGGACCCGTGTGTCCAAAATAAAGTTGGATGGGAATGTGTGTGTGTATGCTTACAATATGAGCCTCTTTATGTCTGTGTGTGAACACACAAACACTTAACTACATATTTCTTTCTTTCATTCCTGGTTGATACAAAATTTGCTGAATTTACTTCAGAAGTTGAGAAAAGAGCTGTGAGACATTGCTTTAAACAGGTTTACTCCTAGTTAGCTCAGTTTTAAACTAAGAAATCTTTAGATGGTTTTGTTTGGACAGCAGTATGGTGCAAGTTGAGAATTTTGTAAAAATTCCTTCTGATAGGTGAATATCTTAGCTTCCTAAGCTCTTGAACATTATAAGAATCAAGGCTAAGTCTTGCATACTTCCTTAATATTCCCCTTACCTTAATCAATGCACTGAACACATAATATGCCCACATTTAATTACTAACTTGCTTAACAGTAATACACTAGTGTATACACAGAAGACTTGGGTATTTGATATTTTGCCAATGATAAGTAAGAATTTTAAGCAGATTGTAAAGATGATTTCTTAGAAAACCTAGGCCTACAACTAATTGGATGCATAAATTTGTTTGCCTGAAAAATTGAAATTAGGCTAATAAAATTAGTATAGTTTATGTTCAGCTTGGTTCCAAAATTCGCATTATCTGAAAAGCAATAGAAAGTTTGAAGTCTAAATTAAATATGAAAATCAATTAGAGATTTGTAATTTAATTTTAATGAGGAAGTCAATACTACCTGAAGAAGAATAGATTGTTCTTTATTTTCTAGAAGAAGATCTTGTGTGAGCTGGTATTCTTTTTATGTCAGAGTCTAGGGTCTAGAGACACATGACCTGGATTTGAACTTCAGCTCCGCCACTTACTGACTGCATAACCCTGGGCAAGTTTCCTGTCTCCAAGTGTGGCTGTCAAAACACTGATCTCTGGGTAGTTGTGAAATTAAATGGACATGTCAGTGTATAGAGGAGACTCTGGTATGGACTAAGTGCTTAGAATGTTACATATGCTCCTCTTCCTGTCCAGCTCTCTGCTGTGGCCCGGGAGTGCAGTGGAGGATGGCCCAAGTGCTTGGGCCCTGCACCCACATGGGAGACCAGGAGAAGCACCTGGCTTCTGGCTTTGGATCAGCGCGATGCGCTGGCCTCAGTGCGCCGGCCGCAGCGGCCATTGGGGGGTGAACCAATGGCAAAAGGAAGACCTTTCTCTCTGTCTCTCTCTCTCATTGTCCGCTCTGCCTGTCAAAAATAATAATAAAGAAAAAAAAAAAAACAAAACAAAAAAGAATGTTACATATTAAGTAATTGTGTTCATTTCATGTTGCTGTTTTAGCAAATGATTGCAAACTTGGATGTTTCAAACAAGATAATTTTATTATCTTATAGTTCTGTATATTAAAAGTTGTATATAGGTCTCCTTATTCTAAAATTAAGGTGTGAACAAGCTACATTCTTTTCTATATAGTCTGAGGAGGATCTGCTTTTCACTTATTCTAGTTGTGGGCAGAATTCAGTTCTTTGTAAGTCTTCAGTTGCAGGAACTTTGTCTCTATGTTCTTGTTGACTGTAAACCAAGAGTTGCTTCCACTTGGTAGAAACAGTTGCATTCCTTGGCTCGTTTCTCCCTATCACCATCTTCAAAGCAAAGGATTTCAAGTCCTTGTAATGTGGTATCTTTCTGATCCTTCTCTCCCAATTTCATATCCCAGCTAGTAAAGGTTCTTCACTTTTAAGGTTTTGTGGGATTAGATGGGACCCACCTGTATCATCAGCCTCTCTTTCTCAAATGCCTTACCCTTAATCACATCTGCAGTGTTGTTTTGCTATATGAAGTAACATATGCACAGGTTCTGATGCTGTTGCATAAAAGTCTTCTGATTCTGTTGCACAGAAGTCGTTTTACTGGAGGCAGAGATCATTACACCACGGTGCTAATAATTTTCAGTTGAGAGCAACATTTAAGAGTTACATTATTTCATTTGTCAGATAATCTGCGAGCTTAGTGGGTGGGGTTCAGCATTATTTTTATGTACTTCAAAGCAGAAAAGAAGAAGTGCCCAGCTACCATAAATCTCTCTTGGAGGTTTGCTTGTAAAAGGTGTCCTCCAAACACTATTTTTATGAGGTACTGTAATGCATATGAAGAAAAAAACCAGCTATGTAGAATAGGAAAGTTGATTATTGTTGATAAATAAGACTGGGAAATAAACAAATACAATTTTTTCAATGAAAGATTATTCACTACCCTTGAAAATGGGCAAGGTAACTTTTCAAAAGAAATGAGAAATGTTTCCTAATAATGTTTAATTATGGACTTTTTTTATTTCCTGTGAAATTCTGAATTAACCTTGCAACTGATGACCCAGGTACTTAGTATGCTAACAGTGTACTTACTTGGCCAGGAATCTGTACAAAGTCTCCCATTCATTAGGAAGCAGATTTATGGCAAGATTCTTCTCTGTCCATAGTTAAATATGGTCATATATATAAGATCTTCCTTAGAATGCATTTTTCTTTCAAAACATAGGAAGCATTTTATATCACTCAATGTGTTTGGAGGCATTTGTTGTATGTAGACATAGCAAAAACCTGTCATTAGTTAAATAATCATCACCTAATACGTTACATGTGTTTAATATGTGTTAGGGTCTGTGCTAAGAACTTGCGGAGCACCATTTAATTCAATCATGATGACATTGCCTGCATACATATAACTACTGTAATTAGGAGGAAATTGAAAATTAGCAAAATTAGTAAATATATCTGGAAATCAAATGCAGGCTATATTTCCAAGTATGTTTTTCTTATCCACTATACATATGTGTATAGACATAAGGTGTCAGGTTATAATGAATTTACAAGAAGCAGATGATAGAACCTAATGGACAATCTAGGGCTCTGGTAGGCATAGCTAGATGTGCTCTCGATATGGTAATCATGGCTTCTCTGTACATGTCCTTTTCTAAGAGAAACTCCCCCACTTCCTAAAGTCTCAGCTGACTTGTCTGCACAATTGTTTGACACTGTCTACTCTGAACCCACCTAAGTAATTAGATCAGATATAGGAATTTGATCATAAAATAACCAGTCTGAGCCAATGAGATTATACCACGAGACCCTGAATTGAGCATTCCAGCTATAGTTTGTGCAGCTTAGTTTAGATAGAAAGGTTTCCAAATATACAAACTCAAGTTTTCATGAATTTTGCCATGTAGATTTAACACAGAGCTGGATGATTTTGCCTCTCCCCTAAATAATCAAACCTAGGAAATAGTATCTTTCCACTAATTAAAAAATAGCTGGATTCTGATGATTAAATCAGAGTTTTTAGATCAAGGCAATTTTATCTAATCTCTTCAGATTTCATCTAGGGACAACTAAATCCTTAAACTGCTTATTCAACACAGGTGGTTTTCTTTCAACTTACACTAAAAAGTTTGGAGAGCCAATTGTGAATAGCCAATTCACAATAAAATAATTTTTGTAAATTCTATTTTTATAGTACTTATTATTTCTGGAAATTATTTTTCCACTAGATGTGATTTTTCAAGAGTCTAAATGTTTCTTAAACAATTGTTTAAGTTTATTTTTAATGTATAAAAAGCAATGTCTGAATAGTTTTATCTAGGGAATATGATTCAAGACAGAATTCTGAGGTTGCTTTTTTCACTCTGAATTCTCTTCTCCACAGAGATACCACAGGTTTGATTTCTCAATTACTGATTAATTTATTGAGTTATTTGTCTTCTGATGCTTTCTTTAAGAAGTTATTAATTCTGGGGCTGGTATTGAGGTGTAGTGGGTTAAGCTGTTGCTTGTGATGCCAGCATGCCCATATCAGAGCATCGGTTCAAGTCCTGGCTCCTGCACTGCTGATCCAGCTTTCTGCTGATGTGCCTGGGAGGCAATAGAAGATAATCCAAGTACTTGGGCCCTGCCGCATGAGTGGCAGACCAGGATGGAGTCCTGGATCCTGTCTTACTACTGCCTGGCTCAGTCCCAACCATTGTAGCCATTTGGGGAGTGAACAGCAGATGCAAGATCTCTTTCTCTCTGTGTCTCTACTTTTCTCTCTGTTGCTCTGCCTTTCAAACAATTATTTTTTTAAAAAAGTAATTAGTTCTTTGGAGGGCTAATCTTTAATTAGTGCCCTTATTCTGACAAGTAGAAGCAGGTATTTATGGAGAAGACTGAGTTAGAATATGGAGCAAGATATCATCACAAAGGCAATACAAAGTGAAGACAAGAAAAAGAAACACTTCTTATGTTTTATCAAAGCAATAGTTTGTTTCAGCTTCCACAAATCACTGCCATCATATACTTACTGACCTGAACTTGAACTAAGCAATGCCAATGAGGTTCTTTGTTGTTGGAAAAGGATTCACAGTCAGATGAAGCTTGGATCATCACCCAGTCTCCATCATGGCCACCACTCTAAGATGTAGGTAGTTCTTCAATAAACAAAACCAAATATTGGAACTTGGAATAAATTTCCTGGGCACTGAGAAAACAAGCTAAACAAATAAGTAGAAAATCCAGGTGAAGTGGATGCTATCTAAGAAGAAAGGCAATGTGAACCTGTAAATGTTTAAATATGAATTGCTCTCCATGACCCACTTACAGTAATCTGGCTGGACTCACACCACCAGCAATAAGTGCTGATAAGAATCCTTAGGTAAACTCTGAAAGGTTTTGATGAAAGCACGCAGAACTCCGAGCCAGTGTTTTTCCCCTAAGTCAAGTGAGCATTTCAGTCCATATGCTTTAAGCCTCTGTGAACTATTTACTGCTATTGGAGCTGATGTGTCATTAGATACCAATATATTGTGCTGCTTTAAGGCATACATATTTGTGTGTACATGCACAGGCATGAGTGCACACATACATCCCAAGAAATCATGGGGGCTGTCTGTTGGTATTTGAAACATCAAGATGCTAGCATGCTACATGCCTATTTTAGGTGTGAAACTTGGCTTTTTGACTTTTAATGGAAACTGTTACCATGTTCAAAAGTTTGTTCTGACTTCTGGTTGATCTGTAGCCCAATTTAACATGTTTACAACAAACTGAATGTCCTAAATAGCCTGAGAACATTCTCCCTGGAAAGAACTGTTTGTATCCAGTGAGTTATAAAACATATCTGTGTTTCTTTTTTTTTTTAATCCCCTCTATCCTTATCTCACTAATCACAGATTTGGATTCACAAGTCTATGAGATGACCATGATCTGGGTATAATGCGTCGACTCTTCGTTTCCAAGAGAGGCAAAAAAGACTTACTGAGCTCTGGTAGGCAGAGTTTTGTTAGTCTAGTGTTGGTGGGCAAAGGAGATAGGCTGTTAGTAATTTTGATAATTTTTGGCTTTGTCCAGGTTACTGTGATAGTATGGCAGCTGTAATGGAATTGGATGTTATATCTTCATAAAATTCCTTGCTTGACATAACATAAATTATTGTCGTGTCATTGTAAGTATATACTGATTACTGCTGTTTTCTAGTCATCCTTGTAGAATTAGGAAATGATTCCTGTTATTCCAGTTTATATGAATAACCTTGGGTGTGTCCTCTCAGGGCTGCTCTTGTGGACCACTAACCCTATGGGCTTGATATTACTCTGACGTAATTGATACTGAGAATGCTGGGCACTAGACAATTAATTGTCTAATGTTATATTTAATGAGCATCATGGATTCGTCTGGCTTGGGCCCTCCAGGCTGTTTTGCCTAAGAACTTGTAAATGCAATTTTAAGACTATTTTGGGTCCAGTCGATTTCAGATACTTTGAGAAAAAAGACATTCCTAATAAGTCCACCTTTGAAAGCTTAAGAGTTTTCTATATAAAGGAAATCCTGTTCTATATAGCCCCTGCCTATGTCATTATTTTGATAGTTTGGTAAACTAAGGCCTGAGATCCTGTCTTGTCCAATTCAATTTATTTGTAATTTATATATTTATTCCCTCCTGTATTTTCTGCCTTCTTTTGAACAACTCAAAGATGCAGAGTTATAGAAAATTCTGTTTTAGAACTAGTATTAGAGTTGTCATAGCACTGAGTCACTGCAAATACCAGAATCAAAACAGAAAACAGGGACTCATGCCATGTTTCATTGGCTATAAATGATTGTAGGACTTGAATTCAGTTATTCAGCAAATACTTATAGGAAGGTCAATAAGAATACAGAATAAAGAAAAAGTTCTGCCAGTAATTTATTTACCTCTAGTGTGTACTCAATTCCTGCAATATGCAAGGATTCTACTGGGTACTCTGTACTTGACTGAGTTTACATTGGTTGAACACAAGGCATTTAATTTCAAGATGCTTATGGTCTGCAGGGAATAAGACATATGCAGAGGTAGTCATCAGGCTATGTGATATAGGCACTGCATGAGCTCATAGAAGCTAGAGATAGTAGAAGGAGCACAGAAGGATGGTACCATCTGGCTAACATCTGAAGGGAAGATGAGCCTTAACATACTGAGATTCAAAGAAGTATCTCAGTGGGAGGGAGAATGTTGTGTAAAATTCTGGATCTAAGACACCATAGGAAATATTGCCCTATTTTATTTGAAAGGTAAAGTTATGGGGGGGGGGGGAGAAGGGAGAGAGTGAAAGTGAGAGAGAGAGAGTGAAAGTGAGAGAGAGAGAGAGAGAGAGAGAGAGAGAGAGAGAGAGAGATCACAATGGCAAGTTTGGGCCAGGCTGAAGCCAGGAGCCAGAAACTTCACCCAGGTCCCCCATGTGGGTGGCAGGGACCCAAGTACCTAGGCCATTTTCTGCTGCTTCCCCAGGCACATTAGAAGGGAGCTAGATCAGAAATGAAGCAGCCAGGACTCAAACCAGCACTCATAATGAATGCTGGTATAGCAGGTGTTAGTTTATCCTATCGTGTCACAATACTAGCCCCAATCAACAGATAAATTTCAAATGACTACCCCGTGGACAAGTATGATTTCTGCTCTGTACACCATGAAGTCTCTGTGTCCCTGAAGTGCAGGCAACAGTTTATCGTACAGTCCCCAGTGGTACCTACATCCTGGATTTTATGCGCTCATGTAAGTCCCTTACCTTGAATGTGAACTAGAGATTTGTTCCTAATAATAGAATATGGCAAAATTGATGGGATGTCACTTTAGAGATTAGATGACAAAAGGTCGCTCACTTCCATGAGACCTGCTTGCTACCTCTCACTTACATAATGCCTTTGAGTGAAGCCAGTTGCCATGTAGTGAGCTACACCAGAGAGGTCTATGTGACAAGGATCTGACCAGTGAAGTCAGTCAGCTGTCAGGTCACTGAAATTAGAAGTGGACCCTCCTCCAGTAAAATCTCCCCAAGGTAATTGTAGCCCTGCCTAGAGCTTTCATAGCTGCCTGTGTAAGCCCCTGAGCCACAGGCACTCAAAACAGCGCCCTGATTCCAACCTCATAGAAAGTGTGAGATGATAAATGTTTGTTATTTTCTTTGCTGCATTTGGTGTAATTTTTTATATAGACAGAGATAAGTAACATGGGAGGAAACTAAACTAATCAGAACTTTTCAGGAGAAAGGGAACCAATTATGAACGGGGAGTTGTAGGGAGCAGTCCTGGAAGGGGTGGTGTTGCTGTTTTGTACAGGATGATCAGACAAGGCTGCGAAGGTAAAGTGGTATTTGAGCCAAGTCCTGAAGGATATAGTGTTGGACTCCTGTGGATTGGTAGGGGAAGATATACTAGGTAAACTAGACCCAGGGACTAATGCCCTTAGCCAAAGGGATGTGGAGTTTATTTGAGGAAGGGTTAGAAAGCCAGGTCCCTGGGATGGAGGTGAGGGGGAAGAGATGGACTTGTCAGGGGGCCATTGCACTAATCATGGTAAGAAATAATTGGTGGTTCAGATCAGGGTAGTGGCTGTGGAGGTCATGAGGATAAATGGAAGATGGAGAAGACACAATTTATGGATGGGTTGGCTATGAAGTATAAAGGAAAGGAAGTCATTAGGAATGACCCCCAAGGTTCAGCCTTGCATGTCCATAGATGGAATTACTAGTTATATTGATGGAGAAGACTTTCAAAATATGGGTCTTCCTTTTGTAGTGAGGAATGTGCTATGCAGTCAGGAGTTTGGATTTTTACCTGCACAATGTGAGCTACTTCCCAGATATCTGAAAAAAGAGGGCAAATAGCCTTTGTACTACATGATTTTGGATGTTAAAAGGTAAAGACTAAAATTATAAATTTGGGATGACAAAGATCCAAATAATGTGAGACCAGGACTTACATGCTAAATAATTTTAGGAAGTATGACTTTCATTTCCTCCAAATATTAATCAATTTGAATAACATGAGAATCAGGGCCACCAAATTTATAAAAAAACAACAACTCTGGGTGGTACTGCATGATCTACTCCAGACAGTAATGGTAGAAAAGAAGATAAGAGGGCCATAGACTAGGGCCTAGTAAGTCTTTTATTTGGGTATTGAGAAGTTTAAGGAGAACTAGCTAGGGTGATGATGAGAAGTCATCAGTGGTAGAGTTAGAGAATCAAGAGAGGTATGCCCTAAAGCCATGTAAAGAAGATGTAACAAGAAGCATGGGTTAATCAACAGCAACTATTATTGCTGAGAGATTAAAAATGATTACATAACCACTTGGTTAACTGGATGGGCAATGTGGATATCTTTGATGACTCGATTAAAAGTGGATTTGTAGTATAGCAAATTACACCCTAAGTGGAGCATTTTCTACAGAGAATAAGGAGACAGGAAGTAGAGAAGTCAATGCACACCACTCTTTCAAGGAAACTTTCTCTTAAGGGGGAATAAAAAAGTGGAATAAAAGCTGCAGTGAAGATGAGGTCAAAAGCATGTTTGTATATGTGCAATTTGTATTTTTAAGATAGAAAAAACACAATATTGTGTTTACTGATAGGAATAACACAATAAGTAGAAAAAAGTAGATACACTGAAGAGAAGAAAAGTGGAATTGTTGAAGTAATATGTTTGATTATGTGGGCAATAATTTTATTATTTAAATATTTAAAAATAAGTGTTTATGGGGTATAGTGAGAAATTTCAGTGTAAGTGTGCAATATGTACTGATGAAATCAGTGTAATTCACATTTCCCCCTATTGATATGATTTTGTGGTTGGGGCCTTCAAGCGCCTCTCTTCTATTTTCTCATAAAGTACATAATAGATTATTTGTGATGTTTTAAATCCATTGAACAGATAAGGTAATTGACATTGGATTAGAAAACAGAATGTTTACAGGAAAAACAGGGACTGCACAAGAGGTGGGAATCATGGCAGGGCGAGTGACTGTGTAACCATGGGGAGCTCATGAGGTTTCTCCTTTTATTATGATTATTTTTCTCAGTGAAATAGAAGCATTGTTATCATCTAAGAATAAGAGTGTAAGAGGCATTCTAGGAAGTATTTAGAAGCATAAGAAGGTAGGAATTGTCATCTCTGGAGAGTGAGAAGGTGACTGAATGCTGGCATAATACCAAAAGCCCACTTGGTGGTCCTCCAATGTCATGCAGGACTCACGTTTGTATTGAGACCAAACAACATATTATATGTCTTTCTGAAATGTATCCACTGCCCTAGAGCAAGTGTAGGTTGGATGGCAAGTGGATTTAACCAGGGCCTGAGCTTTTGTCAAGTTAATAAAAGAATAATGGATGGACTCTAAAATGAAAAAAAAGAATAGAACAGAGGACAGGAGAAGGATGACTGATAATAAAGAGGAGTGGCAGCAGTGCTTGTAGATCCTTGTGAAAAGGTAAAGGGCAAAGATCTTGTGTAGAGGTGTCAAAGGGAGTGAGTAGGAGAGGGAGAAAATAGTATTTGGTGAGCAAAGTGCATGAAACACGAAATTGAGAGAATGTGGAGTGGGCATGTAATCACAAACATAACCAAGGCCTGTGCTATAGAGGAAGGAAGCCCAGTTTCCATTAATTTTATTTTTTGAGGAAAGACAATATCACATAATTGGTTCCATAAAACCAATCTGAAAATCAAATGCAAGGTAATACAAATGGAGCAGAGGAATATGTATAAAGCCCATGATGGTAGTAAAAATGTATGTTTTGACATAATGTTTGGTAATTTTTGTTGTATTAAATCTATCTTATCATCAGATAAAAATTCTCCTTTAATAGTTACCTAGTGAAAAAGGCAAAGATAGATTTTTTTTACTAGAGTACCTGCAGCTTGTCTCCCTGGTCAGTTGATCAGATATCGTTTGCCATCTGGTCAAGAGAAAAATATAGTACTGCCTGGGTATGCATACGTGTAGGCTGTGTGTTCACCTTAATCAGTAGACTTGCACATTCTTGGGATTGTACGCTTGGTATCAACTCTGACAGCATGCAGATTTACCCCATTCTGCTGATGGATGCTTTCATAAAATGTGTGAATCAAGTCACATACTTAATGTCCATGTGAAAGGGTCATTGAAAGGGAATGAAATCCACCATTTTATTAAATAAAAAATACAGTTGGCAAATGTAACTGTGATATCATTTATAACTTTAGTTTTAAAGGTAGCATTTGAGCATCGTGTTAGAAAATTGGAGAGTGAAAAAAATTTAGATATCTTCTCCCTCAATTTCTCATCCTGCAGAAATAAAAGCATTTCTAGCTGTCTCATCTCAGGAGTCTTGAATGTTGTTCTTGAGGCAAGGTCATTTTTTTCCTGGCTCTCTAAAACTTCAGAAAGAAGCACAAGAAGGAAATACATCTTCCACTCAACTCAAGCTCATTCTCACCAAAATTAGGATCATGCAAATTCAAATGGAAAGGGAGAGCTATATTTTTGTTGAGTGAACTTAATATAATTTTAGTCTCAATATTTATCAATATTAGGTCATTAAAGGTTCATAAACAATAATGTATGTAACTTGTGAAGGGATTTGGAAAAACAATTTCCATACACTTTTGGTTAAAATTATATTTGGTGTTCTCTAAGGAACAGTAGATATAAGATTAAAAAAAGAAAACGATAACATTAAATGTATTGGATATGACCCAGCTCCCCAAGCAGTGAAACTTGTGGCCTACTTCAGTATCAAGATTCCAAAGGACTAGAATGAAGTTGAGTTTGTGCATTCTACTCCTCAGGAGCACTGTGAAGTATTACAGAAACAAACAAACAACAATAATGCCTCTGCCATGAAAGTGTCACAATTTTCTTTAGCTACTAATTCCACAAGAATCAGGGGATGGAGTAGAAAATATAAAGAGATGGAGAAAGAGAAAGAGAAGTTAAGCAGTTGTATACACTGATGACCTAATTATCAAGAAAGCCTTAGAGCTCTGATTTTCAGTGTCTGGAAGAAAAGATAGCAACAGTATTAAAACTGTCTAAATGCTGTAGTACCCTTGAGCTGCTCCAATTAATTGGAGTTTCTTTGATTATATTCCATTTATCCCCCCCCCCCCGAGGAAAAATCAGGAATTTTTTTAACTCAAATTAGATTGAAAAAGTTATTCATCTTATCAAATAGAAAACAATTGCTTGTCATTGAATACGAATGAGGAAAAAAAACAAACCTTGGATAACATCATAAAACTGGGTAAGTAATTGAGATTAAAGTGCATAAAGGAAGCCATTTATAGAGTAAGGAGCAATTAGAAGCAGATTATTTTGCAGGATGTTTTGAAAGGAGCAAATTGTAGGGCAAACATTAATAAGTAATAAAAGTTAAGAGGAGCTTTGATTAATTCTAGGTGGAGATTGAGAAAATTTGTAGACACTGCTTGGAGCTCTGGCTAATGAAAGAGACCAATCTCAGCGTTACCAACTTTGTCGGAAGTATCACAGAGAGAGAGATCAGCAGGATGTGTGCAATGCAGTATACCTACCATTATTGCTTTTATGACCTTGACTGCTACCACTGCTAATGCCTACAGACACTTAGGGACTTTCTGTGAGTCAAACATGTCTAAAGGTTTTACAGCATTATTTATTTATACGAAAGAGGAAGAGACTATGAACTTCCTGAGCAGAGAGAGTAAAACTTATTCAGCTTTGTTATCAGTGGCATTAGCACAATGTCTGACACATGGTAAGCACTCAGTAAATATTTCTAAAATGAACTAAAGAGTATTTCAGGATTGATTAAAGCATAATTTTTGCTGCCTAAGGGTTTTAATCAGTTATTTAAAGGGAAAAATGGGCCAGCTCCGTGGCTCACTAGACTAATCCTCTGCCTGCGGCACTGACACCCCGGGTTCTAGTACCGGTTGGGGCGTTAGATTCTGTCCCAGTTGGTCCTCTTCCAATCCAGCTCTCTGCTGTGGCCCGGAAAGGCAGTGGAGGATGGCCCAAGGGTTTGGGCCCTGCACCTGTGTGGGAGACCAGGAGGAAGCACCTGGCTCTTTGGCTTCGGATTGGCGCAGCATGCTGGCCATAGTGGCCATTTGAGGGGTGAACCAACAGAAGGAAGACCTTTCTCTCTGTCTTTCTCTCTCTCTGTCTAACTCTGCCTGTCAAAAAAAATAATCAAATAAAGGGAACAACAGAATGGTATTATTAGAATATTAATATAGACTATTTTTAATTATGGTATATAATTTAAATCTAATATCATTTGTGAATAAATAATTTATATAGAAATCACATAATATTTACACCATATGTGGGTTTTATCTTTTGTCTTTGTTGAAAATTTAAGAATTTATTAAGATATCATTTTTACTGCTATTGTACAATATCAAAGGCAACAGGTGAGGGCTCAAGTGCTTGTGTCCCTGAGGCATTCAAATGGGAGACCTAGACTGAGTTCATAGCTCGCAGTTTCATCCTGGCACAGCCCCAGAATTTTCTGGGTTTTGGGGTGGAAGCTAGCAGATCTGAGATCTCTTTCTCTCTTCTCCTTCACACCCCACATCTCAAATAAATAAAATTAAAACATTATGACACAGTAGGTGTCTGTTCTTTGTAAAGGAGATTTAATTCTGCATTATCCAGATGAAAACATTTTACAGCAGCAACAAACTTTTGAAGATTTTCTGCTTGTTTTTTCAAGGGATCCTTTGTTCTTCCAGACCATGTAGAACTGGGGTCTGCCTGCTTCCATGCTCTTCCTTTGAACAAAGAGCTGCCGAAGCCTGGTGTTATCTAGACTGACAGAAATTGCTTACCAACAGCTGTGCGGCTGCCCTAGAGAGCCATGGTTCCTAGGGAAGATGAGCTCATTCTTTCTCTGCAAAGTGCGGCCAAAGAGGTTGCACACATGAGTTCCTGAACTGGTAGCAATTTTAGCTCTTAAATGGCTCCCAGTTACTTAGAGGGCTTTCTAAGGTCTGATTCTATTATCTGTTACCTCCTAGCCTTAGGTGTGTTTTCTTCCTCCTCTCCCAAGTAATATACAAAGGAGGTTAGGTAGGTTTGGTTTTATAACATGGAGATGCAGAGTTTATTATAATTGCACTATTTGCTTCCTTGTTTAAGAGACCTCTAGAATACTTGGAGTGGAGATAGGGGAATATATATTTGTTTCTGATAAATGCTGACCTCTGACCTTGGGGAAAAATTCCTAACTGATTGCCAGTTTTTGAATATATTATGGTATGATACCTGCTATGGAATGGCCCCAATAGTAATATAGCTCCTAGAGGTTACTTCACAGGGGTGAATATATTCTCAGATATCATAACTGAAAACAAAGTAGTAGTCAGGAAGCTGATAAGGACTGGCCACAATGAATGGTGAGTGTAAAGCTCTTCTCTCCTTTCCTGCTATTAAATCATTTTTAATAATTGATGTCTAAAATTATCATATTCTACAACCCATTATAAGATTTTATTGTACTTTAAAATTATAGGCAGTACAATGTTTGTTATATCACATACAGAAATAAAAAATGATAGTTTATAAAAGAAAATCAGAAATCCCTGAAGCCATTGGAGTAGTACTGAAATATTTTTCCACTTCAACTTAATTTGTGTTACATTTTTTCAGTGTCAGGTGGTATTGGAGTGGCCATGCATGAAGATGTTGAGATACAGCAATTGGAAGTTGAATTTGAAATACATTTAGTTTTGAATTTAGTCAAGATGCTTTAATATGGTTTATAGTCAATATAACTGATAGTTAAGTTATATTTGCTTAGATTTCTGTTACTGACTGCGATGGAATATCAAGAATCAAATTGACCCTTCTGGCTTAACCAAATATAAAACAGACAAAATTTATGAAATGACAGTTTTTGGATATTGGACAATAGACATGACAAAACAAAGAAGGTGAACATTATAATTACCAAAAATAAAGGCTGAAGTTTCCAGACTGTGGTATAGGGAGGGAAGCCCAAAGAGAAGCCAGAAGTATCAGAAACATAGGTAGCATATGAGACAGAGCTATACAGGGAAAAGAAAAACTCTGAGATTTGCAGGGTCTTCAGCTGACTACTAATCAGCAAGGGTTGGGCAATGAACATGAAGTCACAAGGGACTGACAACCACCCACCAGAAAAAAAAGCAGATGGAGAAATGCTGAGAGCGCACAAAAGCCCACAGTCATTTGTGATGACTCATTAAAGGTATTGCCTCAATAGTGGAGCAAAATTGGCCCTAAAGTAAATACTTGCTGTGGTTTAGCATAAAACATCTGAAAAAAAAAGTCTACAAAATTAAAAGGATTTCCACATTAGTTGCATTCTGTGATAAAGTTAATAATATTCAAAGGAATGCAAAAATCTAGTATCTAACAAAGTGAAATTCACAATATTTTCTTTCCAATAAAAATTACCTAGTACAAGAAAAAATACATTAATGAGGAAATCGAGAAATAATAGACAGCAGATTCAGTTGACAAAGCTCTTAAAATATAAACAGAATCTAGATCATCATTTTAGATATTCTAGAAGGTAGAAAAGCTGAGTATATTAAGGAGAGCCATGAGTGAGTTTTCTGGTGCAACAGAAACAAGGTTGGGCACGTCTATGGCAGAAGCTGACTTATGGAAAATCCTTCCAATAATTATATGTGTAAAACATAAGTGGTGTAAACCACAAGATAGTGGAATAACAGTGAAAGAGAGAAAACAAACAAAAAATCTCAACCTAGCATTCTTTACCTGTTGAACAGATCTTTAAAAAAAATAGTAGGTGTTGTCTCAGTGAGTAAGTCACCACTTAGGATACCAGCATCCCATAGCAGGGGTTGTGTTTTGAATACTATCTCCTTTGCTTCCAATTCAGCTTCCTGCTAATACACATCATGGTAGGCAATCGATGATGGCTCAAGTACTTGGATCTCTGACACCCATTTTGAGGCTGGGATGGAGCTCCAGGCTCTTGGCTTTGGCCTGGTCCAGTCCTGGCCATTGTGGGCATTTGGGGAGTGAATCAGCAGGTGGAATATCTTTCTCACTTTTCCTTTATCAGTCTCTCTGCCTTTCAAATGAAATAGAAATAAGTAAATAAAATTTTAAAAAGGAAATGAAGGTAAAGCAGATTTGAACTATTTAAAATAGTAAGGGAAATATTTCAAGAAGGAAGAAAATGGTATCAGATGGGAACCTGGTTCAAACAAAAAATAAGACCATCAGATATGGTAAATCTGAGAATAAATGATAATTATTTTTTTGTTGTAGAAATAGCTTCCATTCTTTTTTTAAAGATTTATTTATTTATTTGAAAGTCAGAGTTACATAAAGAGAGAAGGAGAGGCAGAGAGAGAGAGGTCTTCCAACCGCTGGTTCGCTCCCCAGTTGACCACAATCGCTGAAACTGCGTCCACCCAAAGCCAGGAGCCAGGAGCTTCTTCCAGGTCTCCCATGTCAGTGCAGGGGCCCAAGGACTTGGCCTGTCTTCTGCAGCTTTCGCAGGTCATATCAGAGAGCTGGGTCAGAAATGTAGCAGCTGGGACTTGAACCAGTGCCTATATGGGATGCCAGCACTGCAAGCAGTGGCTTTACCCACTACTCCACAGCACTGGCCTTAGCTTTCATTCTTACATCTCATCTGGATTCATGACAGAAAAGTATAAAGCCATTTGCTATATCTTGGCATAAATACCTAACATGTTACTCAATACCTACATATTATATGCAACAGAAGAGAAACTAGGCCTGAACTCGCCTATAGAATTTTTTCTCAACCATCAGATGTATATAAGAAAGAGTTTAATTCTCATACAAAATTCAACAAAAAGGAAATTTTCTATAATTAGTCATTTATTTAATAAGCAATGTTTATGATTATAAATTAAAAATACTTTTTAATGGGAGTTTTTGGAAAACAACTATCAGAATTATGTTTGCAGGGCACAAACTTAGTTGCAATTTTCTGAATGCTTAGTGTACCTCTGTGTGAAGATGCTAATTTTATCCATACCATGTGTAGAATTGTATGTTAATATATTTAAACATACATATTCTTGATGAAGTGAAAAGAGGCATACAAAATCACCATCAATGCAGTTAAATAGTATTAATAAGCAAAAGTTCTAGTGACAACTCTCTTACACATATTCATTAATAAATCAGTGTAATACTAATTTGATTACGTATTATGTGCTACAATACAATATAGCCACAATATTAAATGCTTTTGAATTACTCTTTTGCATACCTTAATTTCAGATTAATTTTCTAAATTATTAACAATCAAAAGTAAATAACAACCATGCAAGAGGAACATCTGAATTGTCTGTTTTTCATATAGAAAACAATATTACAGCAAAGCAAGGGTATTCAGCCAGGATACTGAAGGAAAGAAAGAATACTACAGAGGGTAATTAGGCAGTTAGTAAAAATATTATATTTTTAAGTAGAACTTATGATGTTGTATTTATCAGCTGTTAAAAATAGGAAATTTAGGGTCTGGCACTGTGGTATATTGCATAAAGTGGCCGCCTACAGTGCCAGCATACATTATGGGCTCTGGTTTGAGTGCCAGCTGCTCCTCTTCCAATCCAGCTCTCTGCTATGGCCTGGGAAATTGGTGGAAGATGGCCTAATCCTTGGGCCCCTGCACCTGCGTGGGAGACCTGACTGAAGCTCCTGGCTTTGGATTGGCCAACTCTGGCCATTGTGGCCATTTGGGGAGTGAAGCAGCAGATGGAAGATCTCTTTCTCTCTCCCTCCCTCCTCCCTTCCTCTCTCCTTCTCTGGCTCCCTCTCTCCCTCCCTCTCTGTCTCTCTGTAACTCTGCCTTTCAAATAAATGAATAAATAAATCTTTAAAAAGATAGGTAATTTATTATCTTTAGTTTTTTTTCTTTCCCATGGAAAATTTTTATTTAAGCAATACAAATTTCCTGCATTTCTTAAGTACAACTTTAGGAATATAGTGATTCTTCCCACCATATCTGCCATCTCACCCACATTCTCATCCCTCCTTATCCTCCCTCTCCCATTCCCAGACCAATTCTCCAGTAAGTTCCATTTTAAATTAATTTTATACACAGAAGACCAACTCTATACTAAGTAAAGAGTTCAACAGTTTGCATGAAAAAAGCAAAAAACAAAAAGCAAAACACTGTTCCTCAACATTCAAGACAAGGGCTATTCAAAATCATTGCATCTCCAAGTTAATTTCAATTCTTTTTTTTTTTTTTAGAAAGTTATTTAACTTTAAAGAAGGCCTAAGAATGATACATCTTTTGTGAGAACTTAGACATAACTATAACTTATGAGACATAAGAATATCCTCAACTTCATACATTAAAAGCAAGTCCTTGAGAACGAGTTTTATCACTAATTAAGGAAACATCTAAGAAAATAAGAAATGGAGTTTGACACTTAGGCATAACTAAAGCTTATGAGACATAAGAATATCCTCCACTTAATACACTAAAATGAGAGAATCTTTGAGAACAAATTTTACTGTTAACTCTCATGATACAACTCTTTGAGAACAGAGGTCCTGCAAGGAAAGTTAGTGCACAGTGACTCCTGTTGTTAATTTGACAATTAACATTCTTATGTATGACATTAGTGATCACCTGAGGCTCTTGACATGGGATGTGTAGGCTATGGAAGCCTTTTGAATCCACAAACTCCATCAGTATTTAGTCAAGGCCATAAGCAAAGTTCAAATTCTCTCCTCCCTTCAGATAAAAATATCTCCTTCTTTGATGACCACTTCTTTCCACTGGGATCTCACTCCCAGAGGTCCTTCAAGTAGTACATTTTTGCCACAGTGTCTTGGCTTTCCATGCCTGAAATGCTCTCATGGACTTTTCAGCCAGACCAGGATGCCTTAAGGGCTGATTCTCAGGTCAGAGTGCTACTTAAAGTGATTTCATTCTATGAGACTACTTGTGGACTGCTTCCTATGTTGGAGCATTCACTCCTTTTTAATTCTATCTATTACAATTATCGGACACTTAAGCCTATCTGTATGATCATTTTAACACTTAATCCTATTCATACAATCACTTTAACACTTAAGATGGTATTTTTACCACCCAGCTTAAAGGGATTGGGGTCCATGGCAAGTTTTTAAACTGTACCCTTAGAAGTAAGTTCATAGGAATGTATACAGAACTAGAAAAATCTACAGTTACAAACTTCATACACTTCATAATTACAACTTTAGGAACATGGTGATTCTTCCCACCATGCACACCCTCCCACCCATAATCCCACCTCTCTCTTCCTCCTCCCTCTCTTATTCCTACCCTTATTTTTTTTTACTAAGATCTATTTTCAATTGATTTTATACACATATGATTAACTCTATGTTAAGTAAAGAGTTCAACAAATAGTATGAAAAAAAGAAACTGTTCCTCAACAGTCAAGACAAGGGCTGGTCAAGTCATTGCTTCTCAAAGTGTCATTTTACTTCTACAGATTGCCTTTTAGGTGCACCATTAGTTATCATCAGTCAGGGAGAACATATGGCATCAGTCCCTTTGGGACTGGCTTATTTCACGAAGTATGATGTTTTCCAGATTTATCCATTTTTTTGCAAATGACCAGATTTCATTTTTTTACCACTGTGTAGTATTCCATGGTGTACATATCCCATAATTCCTCTATCCGGTCTTCAGTTGACAGACATTTGGGTTGATTCAATGTCTTAACTATTGTAAATTTAGCTGCAATAAACATGGGGGTACAGATAAATTTTTCATATGCTGATTTCATCTCCCCTGGGTAAATTCCAAGGAGTGGGATGGCTGGGTCATATCATATGGCTGGGTCTATATTCAGATTTCTGAGGTATCTCCATACTATCATCCATAGTGGCTTTACCAGTTTACATTATCACCAACAGTGTATTAGGGTACCTTTTTTCCCACATTCTCAACAGCATTTGTTGTTCACTGATTTCTATATGAAAGCCATTTTAACTGGGGTGAGGTGAGACCTAACTGTGGTTTTGATTTCATTTCCCTGACAGTTAGTGATCCTAAAACTCTTTTCATGTGCCTATTGGCTATTTGGTTTTCCTCTTTTGAAAAATGTCTGTTTAAGCCCTTTGCCCATTTTTTAAAGTGTTTTATTTGTTTCATTGTTGTGGAGCATCTTGACTCTTTGTAGATTCTAGTTATTATTCTTTCATCAGTTGTAAAGTTTGCAAATAAGTTCTCCCATTCTGTTTGTTGTCTCTTCACTTTCATGAGTGTTTGTTTTGCAGCACAGAAGCTTCTCAATTTGATGTAATCCCGTTTATTAATTTTGCCTTTGATTACCTGGTTCACTTGGGTCTTTTCCAAAACTCTTTGCCTGTGCCGATGTCTTGGGGGTTTCCCCAATTTTCTCTAATAATTTGATGGTATCAGGTCATGGACTTAGGTCTTTAATCCATTTTGAAAAGATTTTTGTGTAAGGTGTAAGGTAGGGGGTCTTGCTTCATACTTCTGCATGTGGAAATCCAGTTTTCCCAGCACTATTTGTTGAAGAGATTGTCCTTGCTCAAGGGATTGGTTTTGGCTCCTTGGCCAAGTGTCGGTTGGTTGTATATGCTTGTATTGATTTCTGGTATTTTGATTCTGTTCCGTTTTTCTATCCATCTATTTTTCTACCAGTACCAGGTTGTTTTGATTATAACTGCCCTGTAGTATGTCTTGAAATCTGGTATTGTGATGACTCTGGCTTTGTTTTTTTTTGTTTTGTTTTTTTTTTTTTTTTTTGTGTGTGTGTGTATAAGATTGTTTTAGCTATTTACGTTTTTCTGTGGCTCCATATGAATTTCAACAACATTTTTTCTAGTTCTGAGGAGAATGTCTTTCATATTTTGATTGATATCATGTCTAATCTGTAAATTGCTCTTGGAAGAATGGACATTTTGATGATATTGATTCTTCCAATCCATGAACATGGAAGACTTTTCCATTTTTTTGTATCTTCTTCTATTTCTTTCTTTAATGTTTTATAATTCTCATTGTAATTCTCATTCTTTTGTTAAATTTATTCCAAGGTATTTGATTTTTTTCTTGTAGCTATTGTGAATGGGATTGAGCTTAGAAGTTCTTTCAGTTGTAGCATTGTCTGTGTATACAAATGCTGTTGATTTTTGTGTATTGAATTTATATACTGCTACTTTATCAAACTCTTCTATGAGTTCCAGTAATCTCTTAGTGGAGTCTTTTGGATTCTCTGTATATAGGATCATGTCCATTTTGTATTTGTGTTTAATTTTTTTAAAAAATATATTTATTTATTTGAAAGATTGACAGAGGAAGGGAGGGAGAGTGGAAGTGAAGGAGGGGGGAGGAGAGAGAGACAGAGAGACAGAGAGAGAGAGAGAGAGATCAAGATCTTCTGTCCCCTGTTCACTCTCTAACTTGCTGCAGTGGCCAGGACTGGGCCGGGTCAAAACCAGGAAACTGAAACTCTATCCAGTTCTCCCATGTGGGTGACAGTGGACCAAGAACTTGGACTCCACTGCTTTCCAAGGTACATTAGCAGGGAGCTGGATATGAAGGGGGCAGCTAGGAGTCTAACCAGCACTCTGATATGAGATGCTGTGAGGCAGGGGTGGCTTAATCTGCTGAACCACAATGCAAGCCTTTATATGTTCTAAAACTCCAATTATATAATCTTTCATCCTCACCATAGTATAGCCCTAGTAGATATTAAATTTTGGCACTAGGTATCTTTAAATGCAGTTCTTATTTTAGACGCTCTTGATAGAGGCCTTATTGTCTCTTTTTTTATTTTTTCACTGGGTATGGTATAATGTAGTCTTTCTCCAAAAGAACATTAGACAAAGAAAATTGGGCAAAATGAAAAATGAATAAAAAAGTCCTGCCTCTTTTGAAGCTGAATGCTAATTATTGTATGAACCAATCATATGTGGTATAATTTAATGTATACATACTCAAGAATAAAAAATAAATCTGTGACTTAACATCTATTTTTATTTTGCTGCCAGTCATGATCATGTTATCCTCAAATAACCCAGGTGTTGTCTGGGATCCGTGTGGCCCTAAGAAAGGTAGGTTTTCATCAACATCCCTTCCTGCTCATCTGCTCTGGCAAAGTGGTCTTTGTTCCAGTATTCTCAGTTTCCTTCACATCACCAAGGCACAGGCCTGTGACATGTGTTTCCACAAAATGTCCATTCATCCCATAAATTTAATGAATCACCTTGGGAAAAATTGGTACACAGAGCAGCTGTCATGTTAGCCTTTTTCCTCAGTGTTGAAAACTGGTTGGTTCTAAACTGAAATATAACTCATTGAAGAATAAACAGACTGTACAATTCTGAAGTCCTGCTGACAAAATCTATTTTTCCTCATTATACCAGGCATAGTGCAAACTCGGGGATACTATATGGAATGAGACATACTTCTTTTGGGTCACCAGCACAGTAGCCCTAAACATTCCTAAAGGATTATCCTGCTTATTCCTCACCCATATCATTTCTTCATTGGGCTGATCTCTTGGAAAATAACTTACCTTGAGGCTTGAATTTTTTTTTTCTGGTGGTTGAATGATTTATCACCACATAGGAGTGGAAGCAGACCTTCTGTTGCTCAGGAATTCATGAAGAGTAGTGGTCAGATTTCTTCTGTGGGATCCAAGCAGGGAGGTGATGATTAGGGGAGGCACCTGAGAAAAAAATAAAAAAAGAAAATTCCTGTTATGCTGGGAAGTTTAATGTCTATTTCTAGAAAAGTAAAATTTGATACTGATACTTTTCCACATTCCCAGAAACAATAGATGCTCTAAAATGTTTGCTCTAACGGAATTTTTCTTTGTAAAAATGTTGATTATTGAGATGTCTGTGGTTATGAGGCGACTGAGAAGAGAATACAGTGGAATTTACAAGGCTTACCCTCTTTTTAAGATTAGGATAGACCTCAGCCTTTCGGCTACTGAATTGTATATATTATCTGAAAAAAACTAATATGTTCGTGGGTATCATAAATATCTTCAGATGCAGGGTGTAAAAACACAAAGGAGAAAATATGTCAAGAGTTGAGTATGCTAAAGCTACCATATAGGACCTCCTACAAGATGTATAAGTTGTCTGTGCTTTTTTCATTAAGAAAATACAACCACATAGTAGATTAGTTATTGTCATAACTTCCTGTTTTTATCAATATAAGAGTTTTGAAGGTATTGTTCAATAATCTTGAAATGTGTTGTTTCAAAGGAACATCTTCGTTTGCTTTTAAAGGGACTTTACTTAAGTTTCATTTATCTGGAGCTAGGTATCCATGTAGGTGACATGCAGCTAAACAGATCAGTTTGCTTATAATCCATGTTCTCAGAGACCCTTCCCCCAAGAATTCCTGCTACTCATTATCAACTGAATGTCATTTAGAAAATGAAGCATGCACTGGCCAGAAGAAAAAGCCAGAAGATCAAATGTTTTTTTCATTTGGTTAATGTAGACTTCTTACCCCTGTTTTTTTTTTTTTAAGATTTTTTAAGATTTATTTATTTACTTGAAAGTTATAGTTACACAGAGAAGAGAGGCAGAGAGAGAGAGAGAGAGAAAGAGAGAGAGGTCTTCCATCAGCTGGTTCACTCCCAAATTGCCACAATGGCTGGACCTGCACCAATCCAAAGGCAGGAGCCAGGAGCTTCTTCTGGGTCTCCCACATGGGTGCAGGGGCCCAAGCACTTGGGCCATCTTCTACTGCTTTCCCAGGCCATAGCAGAGAGCTGGATGGGAAGTGGAACAGCTGAGACTAGAACCGGCATCCATATGGGATGCTGGTGCTTCAGGCCAGGGCATTAACTCGCTGTGCCACAGTGCCAGCCCCATCCTTCTGTTACTGAATACATCTATTTAGCTGTTTAGAATCAACATTGGATAATATTTACATGGTTTGAATGAGTATTGGGCAATATGATCTGGGAAGAATTCTTTCTCCCTAACTCATGGATTTGTAAATGTGATTTTAAGCGTGGGAAAAAGTCTTCTTTGCCCAAAATTTGCTTCATCTTTTGCTTGCTGGTACATGGAATTACCAAAATGAGCATCACATAGATGGTAAGACTTTGAACATATATTTATTTCTAGGCAAACTATACACAACTAATAAAACAGTTTATCAGATTAGCCAGCAGAAAATAGCATGACATCTTACTTTCTAAACTCAGTATCTCAAGTGCATATATTAAGAATTATATTGGGAAAGATTCTCTGGTTTTAAAAAAAAGGTCATCATTTAGTTGCTAGACTTAATCTTATATACATTAAGGCTCTTTCTCCTGATTAAATTCTTTATATCAGTAGTACCTGTCTTTGGCCTGGATTATTTTAATCCATCTTTGACTCATTTCCTTGCTTTCTTTTTTCTTTGTTTGCTAAATAACTCCAATTTTCTCTTTCTTGAAAGCCAATTCTCCAAAAATATCTCAACTTCTTCTTTGGCCTTGCTTTTGATGACTCATTTCTCTTCTCTAAGAAATGGAGAAAATAAATATAGTATAATAAAGTATATTTTTTGCACTTTCTGTAATTTTACAAGATTGCTAATAGAATGAGAAATATATATTTTGATTCCGAAGTCAGAGAAAAATGCATGGCTTGGGGACCATCATTAGTACGTAGACAGAGAAAGATCATTAATCCTTAATTGTAAGGTAGGAACCCAGAATATATTTTGTACAGACCCTTTGCCAAGCAGGTTTTGAAGCTGCAGTCAGAACTCTTTCATGTGTTAAAGTCATAGGATATGGGCCTGCTCCCTAGGTTTAAAACATTACCTCTAAGGTTACCAAATTTTTCTAACATATATATTAGCAGCTCTTGCAATTTTGCTTGGACTACTGGCAAAGGAATCACCACCATTGTTGACCAACTCTGAGAGATTGTCACTTTCCTAACATCACTCTTCCCTTGTAAGTCAATTCTAGGTTTTGGGAATCTTTGGACTGTGTCCAGAAACTTCATAATTTTGAAGCAAGAAAAAGATTCTCTTCCTTTTAGCTCAAGGAGTTTCTTTTTCGTGAGAACCTTGATCTTAGGCAGGCAAAATGAGAGACTTCCCACTCTTTCCCTGTAGGACTCACAGTGCGTGCCTGTATGTTTCTTCAGCCACGTAGAGCAGTTGCTCTTTGTTTACATAGTTGTCCCCACTCTCACCATAGTATAGGAAGTAGGTGATTTATTTACCTCGATATTCCCAAAGCCCACATGGCAAAATGAACTGATGAAAGGCAGATACTCAATAATTTCTGAATGAATTATTCATTAGAGTGTTCTGAACATGTGCAACAATTTTTCAAAAGCTTCTGGAGTAGATAACTTACTTAGCAATAGTGTTTTTCTCTTTTTCTTAAAAAATATTTATTTGAAAGACAGAAATACAGAGAAGGAAAGACAGAGAGAAATCTTCCATCTGCCACTTCACTCCCCAAATGGCCAGTACTGGGCCAGACCAAAGCCAGCAGCTTCTTCCAGGTATCCCATGTGAGTATAGGAGCCCAAGTATTTGGGTCATCTTCCACTGCTTTCCCAGGCATATTATCAGGGAGCTGGATGGGAAATGGAGCAGCTGGGATTCGACACTCCATTGTTGTTTATATAAACAAATGATCAACATGTCCTAACAGCATTTTGTACCTATTTCCACAACTGAATTTCCCTAGTTTCCTGAGATGTACATTATTTTGACTTGGTTTGGAATGGGAATTTTTATCCACTGCTTAGCTTTCTGGATCCATTCATGTTTTGGTTGTGCTCTGGGCTTTTTCATATTTGAAAATGAAGTTTGCAATGAATGCTTTAAGTATAGCTATACTACTAGAGATTAACTAAAACAAAATAAGTATCATGAACAGCTGCCTGAAACTGCATTCTTTCCAAGGGCAAATTCTTTTAAGTTAGTGTATTGATTTAATTTGCATTCAAATTGCTAAGGATTTGGCAGTGTATTTTCACTTGAATGATTTGCTATCAAGTGGGGAATGAATAGATGACATGTACAGACTCAAGTGTGACAAGGAATTTCAAAATATTTACCAGTTTTAATAGAATCATATTCATAACAAAATAAAATAATAGCAAATGGGTTTTAAAATCATTTCTGAAATCTTAGAGAATTTCATGGCTTGTGATACTTCCTTATGAAGTTAATTTTATTTAGTATAAGGATCCATGTGTTGTACTTACCTGGATCTTATTCTGTTGAGTTTCAATTGTTAATTTTTTAAATGGAAAATAATTGTGATGAGGTTATAATTTAAATAAGAAGTAGTTTAATGCATATTAACCACACCATGCAATAACTATCATTAAATGTTCATTTTATAATCTGTAATACATATTAAATTTCTGATATATCTATTATTCTAGCTTTATGGTCATTAAAATATAAATAGTGAAAACATTTCTTTTTGGCATTTTTGTCAATAATTAAAAGTACCTTGGTACCTGTAGAAAATATTAACTGCCAATACTATTTATGTCATCTGTCACCACATTGTACCAAATCTTATGCATTTATAAATTGTTTCTAGCTTTTCTGAGCAAAAAGAACCCACATTTTCTGGAGCAAATGCATTTAGACTGCCTATAGATTCCATGAGATATATTTATTCTGAGATAAACTTTGTCTAGAGTAGGATATGTGTTCACAAGTGAAGCAGACAATGGAATTGTCCTCTCAGGAGGTCATTAGTTCATCATGCTAGTGTTGAGCCAATATACTGGAAGAAAATGTTTCTATTTTATGATGTGGCAGATGGCCACCATGACAGTGCTGTTTAAAATGTACTCTAATACTTTGTAAATAAATAGAAGTAGGAAACATGAATAAATGAAGTAAGCATAAGCAGACAGACACAGTGGAAATATGCTGGGTCCCTGACCCTGTGGTGCACAATTGGAAATTGACCTCTTTCTTCAAAGTGACAGATTTAAGTGAATGATGAGGATATTGAATGGTTAACAGCAAAACCGAATAAACAAAATCACAGCAAGAAGTTTTGTTTATTAGGAAAAAACACTGTGTGCCTGGGATTGCACATTTAGTCCTCAGAGACCTCTTTGACATCTCTACCAATATTACCATTTTTCTGAGTTTTGGAAAGCTTAAGTGATTTTTCCCTGATCACAGTGTACTTTTCTTGGGACTGGGATCCATCCATGTTTGTCAGAGAGGCATACCCCCTAAAAACTGCTCTTTTTCATGCAGCACCTGAACCAACAATTTATAATTTACTAGTTAATTATACTTAATATACTCTTAGAGAATGCTTCTTTTGCTTTGATCCAGGCTCTGTTCCTTCTATTTTAATAATTTGGAATTAAAGATTAAAGATTAACCATTTATCTGCTCTGGGCCTGGAAGGCAAGAACAAATTAATTACTTACATGGATCCTGGGACATGATGGACTTTTCAAGAAATGACTGTATTCACTAAATGCACGGGGACAATGTGATCTCAAGCCTTCGCAGAATTATAAGCAGAACATAATTTGGCAGGGCATTTTGCATCACAGATATTTAGAAATTGAACTCTTATCTTTCTAAAATGAAAAAAAGACCTTGAGGAATACAAGTATTAATTTTATTATTTTATGAATTCCTTAAAATTCTCAGAACTGTCACATAAATGATCAACCTGGAATAGTTACATTGAGCAATATTAAGAATTCAAGCAGAAAATAAGTTTCCAGCTTTCATGTATAAAAATTTCTCACTGGTCACATTGGATCACTTTATAGATGGATAGAATAAGAATATCATAATACATAGAAAGGTTACTGGCTCAGGAAGCAAGCTCAAAGCTTTATAAAGATATATACAAGTCATGCAAATTTAAATGTTTGATTGCAGGTAATGTAAGGGAAAAATTAATTCTCAGAAAAAATACTTTTTGAAAGGGATCAATGTTTTCTTCTGAACATACAGTTCATTGTTTATTCTACGGAATTTGACTTTTACATATAATTTTCATAACAACTCTGTACCATTGGACATGTTTGAATGTTCTTTTTTTGAAAATGCAGTTGAACCTCAGTGGGACAAGGTAATGTGTCTGAGTTTACCAAACTATTCAGTGGCAGAGGACTATTTCAAACTAACATCTTCCTTTCTTGAAAGTTCATAGTTTTCCAACTGATTGACATTAAAGAAATTATTAGATGTAGGTTTATGAAATATAATAAAGTGGAAATTATTTTGAAAATAAGAGCTATAAGATTATGGTGCACTTATTACCTTTTATCAACATTACCTCTGCTATCAAGCTTATATTTAAAAGAGTGGTGGTGAGTGAAAATGAAATTTTCTTATTTTATTTGTGTATTTATTTGAAAGGCAGAATGAAAGAGAAAGAGGTGAGAGAGAAATCTCCCAACCACTGCTTCACTCCCCAAATGACTGCAAGGACTGAGACTGAGCCAGGCCAAATCAGGAGCCTTGAACTCCATCTGGTCTTCCACGTGGGTGGCAGGGTCCCAAGTACTGGAGCCATCGCTCACTGCTTTCCCAGATACATTAGCAGGGAGTTGGTTAGAAAGCAGAGCAGCCAGGACTTAAACCAGCTCTCTGAAATGGGAAGCTGGCATTGTAAGCCATGACTTAACCCACTGTGCCACAGCACTGGGCCTAAAATGAACATTTTAGATCTCTACAATTTATATTTCACAGCAGCAGAGAGAGCAGAAAATTGGTTTTGTTGAAACAAATACTTCCTTTTCTTTTAACTATATATAAAACAAGAAGGTGGTTATTACAAATGCTGGGTAAGGGCCGGTGCCATGGCTCACTTGGTTAATCCTCTGCCTGTGGTGCCGGCATCCCATATTGGTGCCAGGTTCTAGTCGCGGCTGCTCCTCTTCCAGTCCAGCTCTCTGCTGTGGCCTGGGAGGGCAGTGGAGGATGGCCCAAGTGCTTGGGCTCCTGCACACACATGGGAGACCAGGAAGAAGCTCCTGGCTCCTGGCTTCGGATTGGTGCAGCACCAGGCATAACGGCCATTTGGGGAGTGAACCAACAGAAGGAAGACCTTTCTCTCTGTCTCTTTCTCACTGTCTATAGCTCTACCTGTCCAAAAAAAAATGCTGGGTAAAATACATTAAATTCAAATAAACCATGTGAAAAGATGAGAACCAGTGAGAGAGACTAGAGAAAGGAACTATGTGAGAAAGCATAGACTCTGAAAACCTGTGGCAGAGGGTTAGGAAGGAGAAGTTGGTACCGAAAGCACTGGATGGGGCAAGTATCCATGGAGGCTATGGATTTTCTGGGGAGGAATGAGTTATGTTTAGAAGATATGATTACAAATTATTGGGTCATGTCCATATACTCAGTTTAACTTTTTTGTAGAGTTTTTTAAAAGATTTATTTATTTGAAAGGCAGAGTTATGGAGAGGCAGAGGCAGAGAGAGAGAGAGAGAGAGAGGTCTTCCATCTGCTGGTTCACTCCCCAAATGGCCACAATGGCTGGAGCTGGGCCAATCTGTAGCTAGGAGCCTAGAGCTTCTTCTGGGCCATTGTCTGCTGCTTTTCCAGGCACACTAGCAGGGAGCTGGATTTGAAGTGGACCAGCCGGGACTTGAACCAGAAGCCCTATAGTATGCCAGCACTGCAGGTGGTGGCTTCTTTACTCACTATGCCACATTGCTGGCCCCATCCAATTTAATTAAAAAAAAATCTTTCAGAATGAACACGTGGAAGATGTGACTTTCAGCACATTGCAGATGCAGTGACTGCTCAAGGGATAGAACTACTGAACTGATTAGCAGAGTAGAGCTGATAAGAGTGGGAATGAGGGTGATGCTTCAGGAGGAGGTAAACAGGTTCATCAGGACCCTTCCTTAGTCAGGAAAGGGGAGTGTCTGTAAACTCTGTCTCCCACATCTCCCTAACGCAAGACAGAATTGAACATTTCATACCCAGATTAAATGTTCTCTAAACGAAATTGATTGTACTAAGAAAACTTCTGCTGATAGAAGTCCATTGCTCAAGAAACTGCAATGATTTTCACTGAATATTAGAGAGATGCATAAGAATTTTTGAACTTCTAGACATTCGACATACCTTATGTAACCATCACCACAATTCTGCAGTAAGTAAGGTTGTCTCTGTGGAGAGAAATGTGAGTTTCAAGTAAATAGATTTCTAGGGCTCTAGCTCCCTGCCAGATGGGAACTTCTGTGGCGTCAGCTTGTCTATCTCAACTCACATTCTGACTCGCATCCATCAACATCACCCCAATTCTCCAGATTATTTGTTGACTGAGTGAATTACATGAGACTGAGTTTATACTTCTTTCCATACGCTCTTGAATTTCATATCCCTACCTAGCAACCATTTATTTTCTGCCTACTACAATGTATGAAAAATCATACAAATAAATTGCCTTATGATTGTTTTTTCTTGAAGTAATTTAAATATTTTATATCATCTTAAAGCATCTGCATGCACTTTATTTTTTTTAAACTTTTATTTAACGAATATAAATTTCCAAAGTACAGCTTATGGATTACAATGGCTTCCCCCCCATAACGTCCCTCCCACCCACAACCCTCCCCTCTCCCACTCCCTCTCCCCTTCCATTCACATCAAGATTCATTTTCAATTCTCTTTATATACAGAAGATCAGTTTAGCATACATTAAGTAAAGATTTCAACAGTTTGCTCCCACACAGAAACATAAAGTGAAAAATAATAGATGATTTTTTAAATGATGATGAAATCAGATCAGACATATTGTCATGTTTAATCCCAGTGAGAGTCAAGTTGGGAATTGATAATTTCTTTTTTTTTTTGCAGAAGATCAGTTTAGTATACATTAAGTAAAGATTTCAACAGTTTGCACCCCCATAGAAACACAAAATCCAGTCATTTGCAACAAAATGGAGGAATCTGGAACACATCATGCTGAGTGAAATAAGCCAGTCCCAAAGGGAAAAATACCATATGTTCTCGCTGATTGGTGACAACTGACTGAACACCAAGAGGGAAACCTGTTGGAGTGAGGTGGACACTATGGGAAACGGTGGCTAGATCAGCATAGCCCTGACTGTTAATGAACAACTTAATACATTATCCCTCTTAGTAGTTTTTTTATCTGTTCTAATTAATATGACTGGTTTAGTTCTGTAATTGATGCACAGTTATTCTTAAGTGTTGAAAATTAACTGAAATGTGATCCCTGTTGAACATGGGAGTGGGAATGGGAGAGGGAAGAGATGTATAATTTGGGACATGCTCAGGCTGACTTGCCCCAAGTGGTGGAGTTGGAAGCATACCAGGGGATTCCGATTCAATCCCATCGAGGTGGCATGTACCAATGCCATCTCACTGTTCCAGGTGATCAGTTTCAGTTCACAGTTGGTCATGGTGGAGGGACTGGGAGTCAAAGGGAGCACATAGACAAGTCTAGTACCTGCTAACGCTAACCAATGGAGTAAATAAAGGGGAGAGTGATCCAACATGGGAAGTGAGATACTCAGCAGATTCATAGAATGGCAGATGTCCTAAATAGCACTCTGGCCTCAGAATCAGCCCTAAAGACATTCAGAGCTGGCTGAAAAGCTCATGAGAGTATTTCAGGCATGGAAAGCCAAGACACTTTGGCAAAAGATCTCTGCGAGTGAGATCCCAGTGGAAAGAACAGGTCATCAAAGAAGGAGGTACCTTTCTCTGAAGGGAGGAGAGAACCTCCACTTTGACTATGACCTTGTCTAAACAAGATAAGAGTCGGAGAACTCAGAGGGCTTCCATAGCCTTGGAAACTCATGACTGGAGCATAGGGAGATTACTGATGCCATAGACAGGAGAGTCAATTGGTAAAGTCAACAACAGGAGTCACTGTGCACTTACTCCTCGTGTAGGATCTCTATACTTAATGTGCTGTACATTGAGATTTAATGCTATAACGAATACTCAAACAATATATTTCACTTTGTGTTTCTATGGGGGTGCAAACTGTTGAAATCCTTACTTAATGCATACTAAACTGATCCTCTGTAAAAAAAAAAAAAAAAGAAATTATCAATTCCCAACTTGACTCTCACTGGGATTAAACATGACAATAGGTCTGCTCTGATTTCATCATCATTTAAAAAAAATCATCTATTATTTTTCACTTTATGTTTCTGTGTGGCAGCAAACTGTTGAAATCCATACTTGATGTATACTAAGCTGATCTTCTGTATATTAAGATAATCGAAAATGAATCTTGATGTGAATGGAAGGGGAGAGGGAGTGGGAAAGGGGAGGGTTGTGGGTGGGAAGGACGGTATGGGGGGGAAGCCATTGTAATCCATAAGTCGTACTTTGGAAATTTATATTCATTAAATAAAAGTTTTTTAAAAAAAAAAAAGAAATATACTGTTTGAGTATTCGTTATAGCATTAAGTCTCAATGTACAGCACACTAAGGACAGAGATCCTACATGAGGAGTAAGTGCACAGTGACTCCTGTTGTTGACTTTACCAATTGACACTCCTGTCTATAGCATCAGTAATCTCCCTATGCTCCAGTCATGAGTTTCCAAGGCTATGGAAGCCCCCTGAGTTCTCCGACTCTTATCTTGTTTAGACAAGGTCATAGTCAAAGTGGAGGTTCTCTTCTCCCTTCAGAGAAAGGTACCTCCTTCTTTGAAGACCTGTTCTTTCCACTGGGATCTCACTCACAGAGCTCTTTCATTTAGGTTTGGTTTTGTTGGTTTTTTTTTTTTTTTTTTTTTTTTTTTTTTTTTTTGCCAGAGTGTCTTGGCTTTCCATGCCTGAAATACTCTCATGGGCTTTTCAGCCAGATAGGAATGCCTTTAGGGCTGATTCTGAGGCCAGAGTGCTGTTTAGGACATCCGCCATTCTATGAGTCTGCTGAGTATCTCGCTTCTCATGTTGGATCACTCTCCCCTTTATTTATTCTATTGGTTAGTATTAGCAGGTACAAGACTTGTTTATGTGCTCCCTTTGACTCTTAGTCCTTTTATTATGATCAATAGTGAACTGAAATTGATCACTTGGACTAGTGAGATGGCATTGGTACATGCCACCTTGATGGGATTGAAATGGAATCCCCTGGTATGTTTCTAACTCTACCATTTGGGGCAAGTCAGCCTGAGCATGTCCCAGATTGTACATCTCTTCCCTCTCTTATTCCCACTCTTATATTTAACAGGAATCACATTTCAGTTAAATTTCAACACTTAAGAATAACTGTGTATTAATTACATAATTAAACCAGTCATATTAAGTAGGGCAGACAAAAAAAAAAAAAACTACTAAGAGGGATAATGTATTAAGTTGTTCATTAACAGTCAGGGCTATGCTGATCAAGTCACCATTTCCCATAGTGTCCATTTCACTTCAAAAGGTTTCCTTTTTGGTGTTCAGTCAGTTGTCACCAATCAGCGAGAACATATGGTATTTTTCCCTTTGGGACTGGCTTATTTCACTCAGCATGATGTGTTCCAGATTCCTCCATTTTGTTGCAAATGACTGGATTTCATTGTTTTTTTACTGAAATATAGTATTCTAAAGAGTAAATATCCCATAATTTCTTTATCCAGTCTACCGTTGATGGGCATTTAGGTTGGGTCCAGGTCTTAGCTATTGTGAATTGAGCTGCAATAAACATTAGGGTACAGACCGCTTTTTTGTTTGCCAATTTAAATTCCTTTGGGTAAATTCCAAGGAGTGGGATGGCTGGGTTGTATGGTAGGGTTCTATTCAGGTTTCTGAGGAATCTCCAGACTGACTTCCATAGTGGCTTAAACAGTTTGCATTCCCACTAACAGTGGGTTAGTGTCCCTTTTCCCCCACATCCTCACCAGCATCTGTTGTTGGTAGATTTCTGTATGTGAGCCATTCTAACTGGGGTGAGGTGAAACCTCATTGTGGTTTTGATTTGCATTTCCCTGATTGCTAGTGATCTTGAACATTTTTTCATGTGCCTGTTGCCCATTTGGATTTCCTCTTTGAAAAATGTCTATTGAGGTCCTTGGCCCATCTCTTATGTGGGTTGTTTGTTTTGTTTTTGTGGAGTTTCTTGATCTCTTTGTAGATTCTGGTTATTAACCCTTTATCAGTTGCATAGTTTGCAAATATTTTTTCCCATTCTGTCGGTTGTCTCTTCACTCTCCTGACTGTTTCTTTTGCAGTACAGAAACTTCTCAATTTGATGCAATCCCAATAGTTGATTTTGGATTTGACTGCCTGTGCTTCCCGGGTCTTTTCCAGAAATTCTTTGCCTGTGCCAATATCTTGAAGGGTTTCTCCAATGTTCTCTAATAACTTGATGGTGTCAGGTCGTAGATTTAAGTCTTTAATCCACGTTGAGTGGATTTTTGTGTAAGGTGTAAGGTAGGGGTCTTGCTTCATGCTTCTGCATGTGTGAAATCCAGTTTTCCCAGCACTATTTGTTGAAGAGATTGTCCTTGCTCAAGGGATTGGTTTTGGCTCCTTGGACAAGTGTCGGTTGGTTGTATATGCTTGTATTGATTTCTGGTATTTTGATTCTGTTCTGTTTTTCTATCCATCTATTTTTCTACCAGTACCAGGTTGTTTTGATTATAACTGCCCTGTAGTATGTCTTGAAATCTGGTATTGTGATGACTCTGGCTTTTTTTTTTTTTTATAAGATTGTTTTAGCTATTTATGTTTTTCTGTGGCTCCATATGAATTTCAACAACATTTTTTCTAGTTCTGAGGAGAATGTCTTTCATATTTTGATTGATATCATGTCTAATCTGTAAATTGCTCTTGGAAGAATGGACATTTTGATGATATTGATTCTTCCAATCCATGAACATGGAAGACTTTTCCATTTTTTTGTATCTTCTTCTATTTCTTTCTTTAATGTTTTGTAATTCTCATTGTAATTCTCATTCTTTTGTTAAATTTATTCCAAGGTATTTTGTCGCTCCCCCTCTTCGTGGAGGAACGACACTAAACGCTGCCTAGGCTTCATATCCGAGTTAGGTTTCCTATCCGAGTCACGGCACCATTATGTCGCTCCCCCTCTTCGTGGAGGAACGACACAGGACCCTGCGCTGTTCTTTCATCTGCTCGGCCCTCCCCGGGTTTGCTGCTGGTTCCTCCCGGGTTGGCTACTATCCCTTCCACCTCCGTGGAAGGGCAGTTCCCCCTGGCCACATTCCCCACTTCCGCAGGGGAGCGGCACACCGCCGGCCGGTTCTCTGGGGGGCTGCACAGGTGTTCCTTCAGCTAGATGTTCCCCATAGATGTTCCTGGTGCATGCCGTTTCTCTCCTCCTTTATAGTCCTTCTCTGCCAATCCCAACTCGGCTGAGTACGCTGCTCTCCAATCAGGAGCAAGTCCTACAGTTAATTGGTTGAACTGGAGGCAGCTGTGCGGAAGCTGTTTACTTCTCTCCCAGCGCCATATTGTGGGAGAGCAGATGCATAGAATAAGTCCTAATTCGAGCAACTTAGTCTAGTCCGGATTGCTCCCCACAGATCCCCCTTTCTTTTTATTTTTTGGCGTTGATACGCGCCTGTCTTCGGTGTCCCGCAGCACACACTCTGCTGTACTTGCTAGAGTTGCCACAGGCTCTTACAAGTCCTATCAATCGGGAAAACCGAATCCGGGTCCTCTCTTCGCCATTGTGAGGAGGTTTTTAGGCGCTGATGCGTGCCTGTGTTCGGTGCCCTGCAGCGCATGCTCTGCTCTGCCTGCAGGGGCTTACAAAACCTATCAGGCAAACCGAATCCAAGCCTTCTCATTGCCTTATTGTGGGGGAGACTTATTAGTGTTGGTTCGTGCCTATCTTCGGTGACCTGCAGCTCATACTCTGGTCGAGCTTTGCTGGCGCTTACCGCCTTAAATCAGGCAGACCGAATCCAAGCTTAATATTGTTGTATTGTGGGGAAGCCTTACTGATGTTAATTCGTGCCTGTCTTCGGTGACCTGCGGCTAGCCGCCCAGGTGCTCACCGCCTCACTAACCGGGCAGACCGAATCCAAGCCTTCTAATTGGCATGTTGAGGGGAGGCCTTATTTTTCTCTATTTCTCTATCTCCGGGCATTCCTACCTCTCCCATTTCACTTCTATCTTCCAGCATTCCCATTTCTCTTTTACTTCACTTCCAAACTTCTGTTTCTCTTATCCCTGCGGCTTTCCGGCACCTCGCCCCGCCGGCGGGTTCCCGGCTCTGCGCCGCTTCAGCCCGCGCGCCTCTCTCATCTGCGCAGCTTCCCGGCTTTGCGCGGCTCGGCTTTGCGCGCTCCGCGGTCTCCACGCTTAACCCTTTCGCGTCTGAACCACGGCCTACGCCAGCCCCGTTCCCTATCTATTCACGCCCCGTGCTCTCTCTGCACGCGGCGGCTTCCGCGAGTAACACAGCGTAGCTCACGTGTCCGCCACTAGGATTCAATCTAAGTTCCCCGGGCTAGCCTGGCGAATTCAACCCAGCGTACGTCTCCGCCCCACGATTTGGCTTCCCGTCCTTTGCTCCCCGGGCTAATCAGACGGATCCCAATCTGGCTTACGTCTCAGCTTCTGGTTTCAACTTTTCGCCCCCTATTCCCGGGCTAACTTGAGAACCCCAAAGTGGCTTTCGTTTCCGCCTCGGCCTGCCCCCCGCAGCTTCAATTTCCCTAACATTTTTCTCTACCCGGTATGTTTCCCCAAGCTTTCCTCCAACGATATTCCTCCCTCATTTCTCCTGGCTTCTCCCCACAGTCCGTATCCGAGTCTGTTTGTTCTAGCTTTCACTTTCGCTTTCGACCTTAGAGATTTCTCCCAGCTTCCCCCCGTAGTCCGTATCCGAGTCACGGCACCATTATGTCGCTCCCCCTCTTCGTGGAGGAACGACACTAAACGCTGCCTAGGCTTCATATCCGAGTTAGGTTTCCTATCCGAGTCACGGCACCATTATGTCGCTCCCCCTCTTCGTGGAGGAACGACACAGGACCCTGCGCTGTTCTTTCATCTGCTCGGCCCTCCCCGGGTTTGCTGCTGGTTCCTCCCGGGTTGGCTACTATCCCTTCCACCTCCGTGGAAGGGCAGTTCCCCCTGGCCACATTCCCCACTTCCGCAGGGGAGCGGCACACCGCCGGCCGGTTCTCTGGGGGGCTGCACAGGTGTTCCTTCAGCTAGATGTTCCCCATAGATGTTCCTGGTGCATGCCGTTTCTCTCCTCCTTTATAGTCCTTCTCTGCCAATCCCAACTCGGCTGAGTACGCTGCTCTCCAATCAGGAGCAAGTCCTACAGTTAATTGGTTGAACTGGAGGCAGCTGTGCGGAAGCTGTTTACTTCTCTCCCAGCGCCATATTGTGGGAGAGCAGATGCATAGAATAAGTCCTAATTCGAGCAACTTAGTCTAGTCCGGATTGCTCCCCACAGTATTTGATTTTTTTCTTGTAGCTATTGTGAATGGGATTGAGCTTAGAAGTTCTTTCAGTTGTAGCATTGTCTGTGTATACAAATGCTGTTGATTTTTGTGTATTGAATTTATATACTGCTACTTTATCAAACTCTTCTATGAGTTCCAGTAATCTCTTAGTGGAGTCTTTTGGATTCTCTGTATATAGGATCATGTCCATTTTGTATTTGTGTTTAATTTTTTTAAAAAATATATTTATTTATTTGAAAGATTGACAGAGGAAGGGAGGGAGAGTGGAAGTGAAGGAGGGGGGAGGAGAGAGAGACAGAGAGACAGAGAGAGAGAGAGAGAGATCAAGATCTTCTGTCCCCTGTTCACTCTCTAACTTGCTGCAGTGGCCAGGACTGGGCCGGGTCAAAACCAGGAAACTGAAACTCTATCCAGTTCTCCCATGTGGGTGACAGTGGACCAAGAACTTGGACTCCACTGCTTTCCAAGGTACATTAGCAGGGAGCTGGATATGAAGGGGAGCAGCTAGGATTCTAACCAGCACTCTGATATGAGATGCTGTGAGGCAGGGGTGGCTTAATCTGCTGAACCACAATGCAAGCCTTTATATGTTCTAAAACTCCAATTATATAATCTTTCATCCTCACCATAGTACAGCCCTAGTGGATATTAAACTTTGGCACTATGTATCTTTAAATGCAGTTCTTATTTTAGACGCTCTTGATAGAGTTTTCCCAGCACCATTTATTGAATAGACTGTCCTTGCTCCAGGAATTGGTTTTAGATCCTTGATCAAATATGAGTTGGCTGTAGATGTTTGGGTTGATTTCTGGTGTTTCAATTCTGTTCCATTGGTCTATCCATCTGTTTCTGTACCAGTACCATGCTGTTTTGATTACAACTGCCCTGTAGTATGTCCTGAAATCTGGTATTGTGATGCCTCCAGCTTTCTTTTTGTTGTACAAGATTGGTTTAGCTATTCGAGGTCTCTTGTGCCTCCATATGAATTGCAGCATCATCTTTTCTAGATCTGAGAAGAATGTCTTCGGTATCTTGATTGGTATTGCATTGAATCTATAAATTGCTTTTGGGAGAATGGACATTTTGATGATGTTGATTCTTCCAATCCATGAGCATGGAAGATTTCTCCATTTTTTGGTATCCTCTTCTATTTCTTTCTTTAAGATTTTGTAATTCTCATCGTAGAGGTCTTTAACGTCCTTGGTTAAGTTTATTCCAAGGTATTTGATTGTTTTTTTAGCTATTGTGAATGGGATTGATCTTAGCAGTTCTTTCTCAGCCATGGCATTGCTTGTATATACAAAGGCTGTTGATTTTTGTGCATTGATTTTATATCCTGCTACTTTGCCAAACTCCTCTATGAGTTCCAATAGTCTCTTAGTAGAGTTCTTTGGATCCCTTAAGTAAAGAATCATATCGTCTGCAAAGAGGGATAGTTTGACTTCTTCCTTCTCAATTTATATTCCTTTAATTTCTTTTTCTTGTCTGATGGCTCTGGCTAAAACTTCCAGAACTATGTTAAATAGCAGTGGTGAGAGTGGGCATCCCTGTCTGGTGCCAGATCTCAGTGGAAATGTTTCCAGCTTTTCCCCATTCAATAGGATGCTGGCCGTGGGCTTTTCATAAATTGCTTTGATTATATTGAAGAATGTTCCTTCTATATCCAATTTGCTTAGAGTTTTCATCATGAAAGGGTGTTGAATCTTATCGAATGCTTTATCTGCATCTATTGAGATAATCATATGGTTTTTCTTCTGTAGTCTGTTAATGTGGTGAATCACATTGATTGATTTGCGAATGTTGAACCATCCCTGCATACCAGGGATAAATCCCACTTGGTCTGGGAGGATGATTTTCCTGATGTGTTGTTGTATTCTACTGGCGAGAAATTTATTGAGGATTTTTGCGTCTATGTTCATCAGGGATATTGGTCTGTAATTCTCTTTCAATGCTGCTTCTTTTTCCGGCTTAAGAATTAAGGTGATGCTGGCTTCATAGAAAGAATTTGGGAGGATTCCATCTTTTTCGATTGTTCTGAATAGTTCGAGAATAAGTGGAATCAGTTCTTCTTTAAATGTCTGGTAGAATTCAGCAGTGAATCCATCTGGTCCTGGGCTTTTCTTTGTTGGGAGGGCCTTTATTACGGTTTCAATTTCTGTTTCAGTTATGGGTCTATTTAGGTTTTCTATGTCTTCATGGTTCAATTTAGGTAGATTGCATGTGTCCAGGAATCTATCCATTTTTGATAGATTTTCTTGTTTGCTCGCATACAAGTCCTTGTAGTAATTTCTGATGATTCTTTTTATTTCTGTGGTGTCTTTTGTTACGTTTCCTTTTTCATCTCTGATTTTATTGATTTGGGTCTTTTCTCTTCTTTTTTTAGTTAGTTGGGCCAATGGGATGACAATTTTGTTTATTTTTTCAAAAAACCAGCTCCTTGTTTGGCTGATTTTTTGTAATGTTTTTTGGATTCAATCCTGTTAATTTCTTCTCTGATTTTAATTATTTCTCTTCTCCTACTAGATTTGGGTCTGGTTTGCTGCAAATTTTCTAGGTCCTTGAGATGCGCTTAAAGCTCATTTATTTGGTGCCTTTCCAATTTCTTGATATAGGCCCCTATTGCTATAAACTTGCCTCTCAATACTGCTTTTGCCGTATCCCATAAGTTTTGTTATGTTGTGTTGTTATCCTCATTTACTTCCAGAAAGTTTCTGATTTCTCTTTTGATTTCTTGAATGACCCAGTGTTCATTCAGGAGCATGTTGTTCAGTCTCCATGTGTTTGCATACTTTCTGGGGTTTCCTGAGTTGCTAATTTCCAGCTTCATTCCACTGTGGTCTGAGAAGCTGTGCATGCACTTTATTCATTAATATTTTAGTATAGTTCAAATAGTTACAACCTGTGTTTCCTGTGATGTCTATTATTTCCTGTATATTTAAATTAATGTGATGACTTAATTCCACATATGAACCAATTATAATTAGGAATATTCTAGATTTTATAATTTTCCTCTGGTTTTAAGGCTCATTTTGCCTGAAATTAATTAAATGACAATTATAGAAGTGACTCACATATTAGATTTGGAAGAAATATTCAAATTCTCACATTAAATAAAGACTACCATTTTAAATAATCATTTTATCATTTTATACTTCAAAAATATATAAGCACACAAACTGATGAAACCATTTGTGCATATGGAGACAAAAACAACTGACATTTTCTAAGCAAACAATGCAGATAGCGAAGTGATGGGTATACTAGGGTACTGCTTCTCAAATTTCATGTTTACATGGGTTGTCAGGGGATCTTGTTAAAAGGAACATTCTCATTCAGTAGGTCTTGGGTGGTGAGCTAAAATTCTGCATTTTTTAAGATTTGAGAGTCAGACCTAGAGAAAGGGGTTTGGAGGAGAGAGAGAGAAAGAGAGAGAGAGAGAAAGAGAGATCCTGTCCAGTGGGTCACTCTTCAAGTGCATTCAAAAGCTAGGCTGGGGCTGGAGATAGGAGTTAGAATCTCAGTTTAGCTCTCCCATATTCCTGGCAGGAATCCAATTGCTTGAGCCATTACTGCTACCTCCACCAAGGGAGTGCACTGGCAGGAAGCTAGAGTCAGGAGCTGGAGCAGGTACTGAACCCAGGCCCTCTGATGTGTGATAAAGATATCTCAACCATTAACCTAAATGCCAAAATTCTGCATTTTTGACAAACATTCAGTTGAGGTTGTGTGTTGGTTTTGGATCTCAATTTGAATAGCAAGGTATCAACCTACCAACCATGCCACAACTTTCCATAGGATATAAACATCAGTAGTTACCTTTCTTATTAAGAGAGTTGGCCTATTGCTTCTCATCCTTTTGGCTAAGACCCGTTTAAGAGCTAGCCTGTTAATTGTTGGTTTGTTTAAGGAAAACAGTTTGTGTGCAATTATAAGATTGTGCTGTAGTAGGAATGTTTTCATCTCCTGCAAATTCCTATGTTGAAATTTAACTCTTCAGATACACATATAAGGAGGTGAGACCATTGAGAAGTGATGGATCATGAAGGTGGAGCTCTCAACTTTAAGATTAGTGCCTATATAATCCCACAGATTATTATATCAGATCTGCTAGCTTTTTTCCATCAGATGAGAGCACAGTATGAAGGTAAAACCTCATCAGACATTGATTCTATCAATGCTTTGCTATTAGACTACCTAGAGTCCAAATTTGTGATAAAGAAGTGGCCATTGTTTTTAAGCCACCTAGTATATGGTTATATAACAGCCTGAATGGATTAAGATACTTGGTAAACAATTCCAGGGAGTCTCTGCCACCTCTGCTTCTTACTGAGACCAGAACAAGGCACTAATATTGTGTGGCAAATAAATTGCATGGAACCATATACCTTATCCAGGTTATCAGTAATACGTGATTCAGATTGACATGAGGTTAGAGTCTATGAAATGGCTTGGGTCAGCATGTGGGGATCCAAGGATGTCAGAAACATAACAGAATTGTTTTAAAGAGTGAAATTTAGGGGACTGGCATTGTGGTACAGCAGGTTAAGCCACCACCTGAAATGCCAGCATCCCATGTTGAAATGCAGATTTAAGTCCCAGATGCTCCACTTCCAATCCTGACAATCTCCTGGAAAAACAGAAGGTGGCTCAAGTACTTGGATCTTTACCACCCACCTGGTAGACATGGATGGAGTTTCTGGTTCTTGCCTTTGGCCTGGCCTAGCTCTGGCTATTGGGGCTATTTGGGGAGTACACCAGCATATCTTTTCTCTTTTTTTGTCAATTCAAATATTTTCTGCCTTTTCAAATAATTAAAACATAAATCTTAAAGAATGAAATTTAGAACCAACAATATACAGGAAAAAATATGAACAGAAGTGATTTTGTAATGCTTGCTAAATTCCTTTTATGATGGTCTTCTGCTACATATTGTGTAAATAATGTTTTCAGATAAAAACATGGGGCTTCTAAAGCATGGGTCATCAAGCTGTGTTGTTTGTGGCTTCATTTTTATTTTCAGGATTATAGCACCTTCCAGTAAAATTTTACTAATAATACCAGTCATTCTCCTAATGAGCAGAATTTCCCAGAATACAGATGTGAGCACTGAGAAATGGTGACTGTTGGTTGGGGACAGATAATGCATCTTGAAGGATCTATTAATTTGAGGGCAGAGAGAATGTGAAATGAGCAGTAAGCAGTGATGTCTATACACATATGAACAGATTTTAAAGTACTAATAAAACATAGTTGGTTTTATATATACTTAATGAAATATAAATATGCCAATAGTTACAGTAATAGTTGTGATGCAGAATGTAGTGGACAGAATAATAACTAAGGAAGTAAAAGATCTGTGTTTCAGTTCCAGACTTGTGGTTTGATGAGAGGGATGTACCATTTATCATCCCTTAGCCTAAGTAGTCTCATTTTTACAATGAAAGTGAACAAAATAAGGCCCCTTGCACTTGTAACACTGTATGCCTCTATGACAAACACAGTGTCTAATCCTGTGAGTAAACCTATCATTGATATACTTTCATTTATAAAAACTTTTCTTACCATCAAGACCATATTCCTTTTCTTATTTGTGTATATGTGTGTTTTATATATTACCTCAGCATTGGCCATTTATTGAGAGATATAAATCATGAGTTAAAATTTTACTTCCATCCAGGAGCACAGTACATCATATGCAGTGGGAAATAATGGGAAGACACAAATAAAAATATAAAAGGAGACAATGACTGAGAAGTGTTCAACAGATAATCCTGATAAAGCACTCAGAATTTAAATGAAACTTATTTGACTTCTTGCTGATAGAGTCAGGGAATGTTTTTTTTGAGAATGTTAAGATCTGCTCAGAGTCCTGAAATACATGATGAAATTCAGTATGCAGAGAGGGGATGTCTAGGGAGGGAAATAATACACTTTAGAGATCTCTTTAAGAAAGCAATCTTTAAGTATTATTCTGTCAGCTAATAATCTTACCTCCATTCCCTTGTGTTTCAGTCTCTTTTGTTTTGCTAAATCTAAATTTTATCTTCAAGACACAATTATAAATTTTTTTCATAAAAATAGAATAGTTGTAATACACTAGGAAATGGCAATGAATCTTGAGGTAAACTCTTAAAGAAAGAAATGAGAGTCTGTTATCCCTGGAGTTGGTGGGCTTGTCTTATGGCAGGTGATTCTACCTGGGAATATTTAAAGAGGACAGAGGAAAACATAGCCTTTTCCAGGCCCAAGAGTAAAGAAGAGAAAGCATGTTTTGGCCACACCAATATGGAACAGGGTGGGACACCTACTCTAGCCCAGGCTCAAGGGTGTGTGGCCTGGAAAACAAGAAGTCAATATTTGAGAGAGCTCAAGGATCTAGAGCTTCAGGTGACATATCCGGGCCAGTTAGTGCAATGTGGTAAATGAAATTGTAAAGAAGAGAGAGAGAGAACATAGGAGATCTTGCTGATGACTGACTTAAGGGCATAAGGAGAGAGATTTTGGATATTGAAAGGCAGTTTATGGGGTTTAGAAAAGGAATGTACCACGTAAGTTATAAATGACTTGGTTTGTAGTTTTACTTAGTCATGGTAATGGTTGCACAATTGGAGGGAAATGCAGAAAGGAATGAGAAAATGGAAACAATGACAGTGTTAAGTGCAGAAGTTTAAAAATTTGTATCAGCATATTCTCAATGAAATAGAAATTCTTTCCATTCAAAATGACATTCAAAATTCCTTAAAGTCCCCTGACTTATATGTGTAACAAAAATGCTTCTGTATTTAATTTACTACATTTATGTTTCTGTGTTAGTAAGAATAAGCTGATACAAGAATTAGTTTGCTTATTGATGTGAATACAGGTGTAACCTAGGGAAACAATGCAATAAATAATCATTAAAAAACCATTTCTGTGAATAATGGCATGATGCATAAGAAGTGAAAGAATCATACTGTCTCTACCTTATTTCTGACCATGAGGAATGCATTGAATATAAAATTTGGTATGAAGTGATACTAGGATAAGATGTTTATAATATTACCCAAACTCTCAAGTACATTCCACAGTATTATAATTTTTATTTTACTCAGGGAAACATAGATGTTATAAGAGGTTCAAACATGTACAACAAGGTATTTAAACAGATCTTGAATTTACACATCACATCAAAATGTTAAATCATAAAGAAGATGAAAAAATCCAATATTAACTTTTTTTTGTAAATGAATATTTATTTATTTATTTATTTAAAAGGCCAAGTTACAGAGATCCAGAGGTGGAGAGAGAGAGATCTTCTATCTGCTGGTTCACTCTCTAAATGGCCTCAACAGCTGCAGCTGAGCCAATCCGAAGCTAGGAGGCAGGAACTTCTTCTGGTTCTCCTGCATGAGTACAGGGGCCCAAGCATTTGTGCTATCTTCCACTGCTTTCCCAGGCCAAAGCAGAGACCTGGATGGGAAGTGGAGCAGCCAGGACTCGAACTGGTGCCCATATGGAATGCTGGCACTGCTTCAGGCAGTGACTTTACCCACTATCTCACAGCACTGGCTCTCTAATATTAACTTTTTAAAAATGTTTGACTCATTCACTTTGTCTTATTTCAAATTATGCTAAATATTTATATCTGAATTTCAAAAAATGTATTTCCTTGTTGAGTTGACTATTCTGATGGAGAGATCAAAGCATTTTCATAATCTTTGGAATAATAAGCACTAGACTATCATAAAATCAGATGAATCAATTAAAATCAAATGGGTGACGCATTTTTATAACATTCAATCCAAAATTATTCACTTTTTACAGAGACAGCAGAACATTATATCATTGTGATTATTAGATATTGATTAAGGTAGATATTCTAAAAGGGACTCCCTGTCATAGCTGCAGGAGTGTTAGTGAAATGGATACTGATCCAAATTCATTCTTCCTCATCTCAGACACTAATTCTGATTTAAAAGAAAGCATGACATTAAAGATTTATCTTATTCATTTGAAAGTCAGAATTATAGAGACCAAAGGGAGGGAGTAGGAGAGAGAGTGAGAGAGCAAGTGAGTGAGAGCTAGAGATATCCTCTAAAAAAATAAAAAGATTTATTTGTTTATTTGAAAATCAGAGTTACACAAAGAGAGGAGAGGCAGAGAGAGAGGTTTTCCATCCAATGGTTCACTTCCCAGATGGCCGCAACGGCCAGAGCTGTGCTAGTCCAAAGCAAGGAGCCAGGAGCCAGGAGCCAGGAGCTTCTTCTGTGTCTCCCATATGCAGGGGCCCAAGGACTTGGGCCATCTTCTACTGCTTTCTCAGGCCATAGCAGAGAGCTGGATCAGAAGTTGAGCAGCCGGGTCTTGAACTGGCGCCCATAAGGGATACTGGTGCTTCAGGCCAGGGCATTAACCTACTGCGCCACAGCACTGGCTCCTAGAGATATCCTTTATCTGCTGGTTCATTCCCTATATGACCACAAAGGCCTGGACTGAGCCAGGCTAAAACCAGGAGCCAGAAAGTTCTTCCAGCTCTCAAGCAAGTGTGTAAGGCCACAAAGATTTGGGCCATTTTCCACTGCTATCCCAGATTCATTAAATAGGAGCTGGATTGGAAGTGAAACAGCTGGGACTTGAAACAGTGCCCAAATAGGATGCTGGTTTTATAGGCGGAGGCTTAACCCAATGTGCCACAATGCCAGGCCCAGATATTTTTTGTTATTGGGTTATTTGTTCACAAAATCCTTATTCACTAAACATGAAGTGGATACTAGTATTTTAAAATGTTTGAACACACACATCTCCATACACCAAAACAGTGCACACTATTAAAGGGTAAGGGTAGAATAGCAGCTCCTATAAGGCATAGCCTCTCACCACACACACTGTAAGAAGTAGAAAAGCCATATAAAATACTTTTTCAGACAGTGGACAATTACCAGAGCATGACAGTATCCCTTTGAGAAAATAAAATTCAAAACTTAGCTTTCTACAAATCTTGGCCTCTTCCAGAACATGCAAAAGTAATTAGAATTAGGGGGGGCAAGGGCAGACATAAGAAAGATGCACAGAGAAAGAGCTCCAGAGATATGGCCAGGGTGTGAAACACTTGAAGCTTGATGTTGCCTCAGCATCCATTTTGAATACAAGTTTAACTTGCTTATACTAGAAGCTAGGCTCAGTAACTCTTGACACTGTTTCTAGTTCCACACCACACTCAAATGGCTAAGTTAATGTCCAGAGATAAGAAATGAAAGGTCTTTCTTCTGCCTAACAGAATGGGACCTTGCTCTCCTGCTGCTCACTTTAAATGGACCATTCAGGCACATGTCTGGCACTTGAAGTAAACTTATCCCCTTATATATCTTGCTAACTGCCCTTCTCTGTTTGTCTCTCCATTTCACTCTCCATCTCGCTCTTCCCCCACCCCATCTCCCCCACATCTTCCTGACTCTTCATTCCTGCCTGCCTGACAAGGTTGGAGGACTACCCTGTAGACTAATTATGCCTTCTTTGTCCAGGACCCATAAATAAAATTTTTGATTTTTTTCCTGTTGTGCTGGTTTATTGGATTTATCCCTTCCATCTGAATAACTAAGGGCTGCCCCACACAGAGTTTCCCTAACTCACTCAGAAGACCAGCAGGTCAGGCTCCACCAGAGCTATGATTAGGCGGGCATAAACTGGACGTGGGTTAGACAGGAGTCAAAAGGGTCCCTGCTGATATGAACAAGTTTCCCATGTGAGTGACACAGGACATAGGTTAGATGACTAGGTGTTGGTCCATTGGTCAGGTGAAAGAAATATATTGTGGAAAACTCATTGTAGACACTCATCTCCAGATCTCTTCATTTCCTGTTTCATTTACGTTGCTACCACAGTATTGGGACCCCGTTTCAAGTCAGGGCTATTAAAATACAAGGATTCCATTAATCTCTGGCTGACTACCAATTTGTGCATGTGTAGACTGAATTCCATGAAGTGAGGAAAAGAAAAACTGGCCAAGAACTAAAAACAAAAAAATTCCCAGAGTTCAGGCAAGGCTTAAACTCATTGAAGTCTCCCCCAGCCAGAGTAAGCAACCTCATATCCACGTCAGAAGATATCCCAGGAGGGTCATGACTCAGCAGTGACACTAAACTATTTGGACATGAAGAATATTCCAAAACACTTATAGCAAATCTTTAAAAAATGGGCCTGAAAGGGATCAAGCAGATTTGCAACAACTTAGCTGCACACCACAACAAGCATATTTAGGAGTACAGCAAAACAAAGAACCAAAGAAATGTAAAATTCACTCTTTCCAACATCTGAAAAACAAAGTACTGGGAGTTTACAAGCAGAAAAAATGCTATTCACAACCAGGAGAACTATCACACATCAGGAAAAAACAAACAAAACCCTAGAGATGATCTAAATATAAACTAATTTGAAACAGCTTTTGGAAATATTACACTAATACTCAAGTATTTAAAAGGAAACAAACATAATGAAAAGGAAAGCAGAAGGTAACTGAAGAACCAGGTGGAAATTCTGGAGAAGAAAAACACAGTATCTGGAATAGAAACATCGCTGAATGTGGTTAATAACGGATTAAGGAATGCTAAAGGGGATAGCTTCAGGAAGAGTAGACAAGGAACGAAATGCAGAGGGAAGAAAGATTGAATAAAGATTAGCAGAGCCTCAGTAATCTGGGATACTATCAAGCTGCCTGACAGATGCTTAATTGGAGCTCTAAGGAGGAACGGAAGGGAAAGCATAACAAATTGGGAGACACAGTGCCCCAGATTTTCTAAATTTAATGAAACCTATAAAACCACAGATCCTGGAAGTTCAATGAACTCGAACTAAGTGCATGTGTACACACTCACAGCTACCTCACCAGTTGTCATACTCAAATTGGTGAAAATTATTGACAAACAAATGGTTAGAAGACCCAGAAAAAAAAAGATATGTATTCAACTCAAAGGCAATGAAATAAAATACTGAAAGAAAAATAAACGTCAACCTAGAATTATATGCCCCATTAAAATATCTTTCAAAAATCAAAGAAGGAAATGAAAGCAAATTGCAATGACTAGTGAAGATAATTATCAATAAAATAGAATTAAACAAGCAGTAAAACCAATAAATAGAACTACAAGCAGATTGAAAAGAATTATCTTGATGCTTTTGTTGGCTGTTACATGTTTACTGCCTATTCTTTGGCGTTAACTGCCATCTTGTACTCAGATGCACTTCAGAACCTATGTAAGCTTCTCTATATTCCATTCCTTCATTTTCAAAACTAGATGACCCTGTAAAAATATTCCATAGAAGGGGACCGGCATCATGGTATAGCAGTTAAATCCACTGTCTGCAATGCCAACCTTCCTTACAGGTTCCAGTTTATGTCCTGGTCTGCACCATTTTTGATACAGCTCCTTGCTAATGGCCTGCAAAAAGTAACAGAAGATGGGCCAAGTTCTTTGGCTCCTGCACACACGTGGGAGCCCTGGTTAAAACTCTTGGCTCCTGTCTTTGGCCTTGTTCAGCCCTGGCCTGTGTGGCCATCTAGGGAGTGAACCAGAATATGGAAAATCTTCCTCTCTCTCTCTCTCCCTCTCTCCCTCTCTGTAACTCTGACTTGCAAATGAATCAAAATAAATATTAAAAAAATAGTCCTTATAAGAAGTATACTTTTTTTAAACTTTTATTTAATGAATATAAATTTCCAAAGTACAGCTTATGGATTACAATGGCTCCCCCCCCCATAACGTCCCTCCCACCTGCAACCCTCCGCTTTCCCACTCCCTCTCCCCTTCCATTCACATCAAGATTCATTTTCGATTCTCTTTATATACAGAAGATCAGTTTAGCATACATTAAGTAAAGATTTCAACAGTTTGCTCCCACATAGAAACATAAAGTGAAAAATACTGTTGGAGTACTAGTTATAGCATTAAATCTCAATGTACAGCACACTAAGGACAGAGATCCTACATGAGGAGTAAGTGCACAGTGACTCCTGTTGTTGACTTAACAGATTGACACTCTTGTTTATGGCCTCAGTAATCACCCTAGGCTCTTGTCATGAGCTGCCAAGGCTATGGAAGCCCCCTGAGTTCACCGACTCTGATCATATTTAGACAAGGCCATGGTCAAAGTGGAAGTTCTCTCCTCCCTTCAGAGAAAGGTACCTCCTTCTTTGATGACCCGTTCTTTGCACTGGGATCTCACTCACAGAGATCTTTCATTTAGTTTTTTTTTTTTTTTTTTTTTTTTTTTTTTTTTTTTTTTTTTTTTTTTTTTTCCCAGAGTGTCTTGGCTTTCCATGCCTGAAATACTCTCATGGGCCTTTCAGCTGGATCCGCATGCCTTAAGGCTGATTCTGAGGCCAGAGTGCTGTTTAGGACATCTGCCATTCTATGGATCTGCTGTGTATCTCACTTCCCATGTTGGATCGTTCTCTCCCTTTTTTATTCTATCAGCTAGTATTTGCAGACACTAGTCTTGTTTATGTGATCCCTTTGGTTCTTAGTCCTATCATTATGATCACTTAATGAAGTCTCTTCCCTGGTCCCAATTATTCTCATGCACCCTTGGTGGAATCTCTGTGAAAAGGTATGAGTGTGTGGATGCTGATTCTCCTGTGCCTCAGGCTTTCAGGGTTCCTAAACAGCCATGCCAGTCTACATTCCAAGTTTAAGAATTGGTTAAAATGTCAACTCTTTCATTTCTTCCTCCTTCGATGGTGTCCACTACCATCCAGGCTCTGTCAAAAATGCAACAGTCCACAGCTCTTACTCTCCTCCGGGCTTGGCCCTCTATGACTGCAGTTTGGCTGCCTTGGAAGCTTAGTTATCTGATGTGCTTTACGGATTATGATTCTGTAGGCTTTCTGTGTTGTTTGTATTGACATCATGAATGATAGTCTTAGTTTTCTGTATCCTAACTGAAAATTAATTCAGCTTTTACCAGTAGAATGAGTTTGCACATTTAAATTATAACAAACATCGTATTCAAAACATATTTGGTCTCTGGATGAGAGCTGTTGCTTTTTAATGACTACATGTTACACCACCAGCCACTTTTTTTTCCCACTTGAAGCATGACTGCTTATTCATGTTACTGTGTATAATATCTGCTTGACAAGTTCTTTTAAACTTCTGGCTGATGGCCAATCCTTCTGTCAGGAAAATAATAGTTGTAAATTCTTCTCATGAGCAACAATAGCATTCGGTGCTGGAGGATTGGATAAATGCAGGGATTTCTGGAAATGCTAAGCAAATGTTGTACAGAATGTTATGTAACACCAATGATGAAGCAAGTAATGGTGGCTTCATGTGACTCTCATAGGCATGTTTGGTTCAAAACAAAGTCATCTAGCAACATGGGCCATTGTGACCTTTTAGATTTCCATAATTTCTTTTTTTAAAAGATTTTACTTATTTATTTGAGAGGTAGAGTTACAGACAGTGAGAGGGAGAGACAGAGAGAAAGGTCTTCCAACTGTTGGTTCACTCCCCAGTTGGCCGCAATGGCCAGAGCTGCGCTGATCTGAAGCCAGGTGCCTCTTCCAGGTCTCCCAGATGGGTACAGGGGCCCAAGGACTTGGCCATCTTCTACCGCTTTCCCAGGCTGCAGCAGAGAGCTGGATTGGAAGAGGAGCATCCAGGACTAGAACTGGCTCCCATATGGGATTCCAGCACCGCAGGCGGAGGATTAACCTACTGCACCACAGTGCCGGCCCCTAGATTTCCATAATTTCAACAGAAGCATAGTACCAGTAGGACTAAAAATGAAAACCTAGTGGCCCTTTTCTATAATTTTTTTTCTCTCAGGTGCAAGGCACCTAGCTCTACTTTCACAAAACAAAACATTAGAATATTATGACTACCATTAGCTGCTGTCTGATCTTTGTAAAATCCCTTAACCTCTTCCAAGTTACAATTTTTTTCATTCATGATATGATAATTTTGTTCTCTGTGATAATCTGAATAGAAAATTTTCAATGGAAAAATTGTTGTTACTTGCATGAGCAATAAATATATGCAAAAGTATTTCCTAACCTCATTTTCTCTTTGAAAAGACTTATCTGACCCTCAGATAATGAATACTTCCCTATTTACATGATTTGACTAATGAGTTATTATCATTTAATTTGTTTATGATTCTTTGAGCATTCCTATTGTATCCTTGTATCTATTCAAATAGCTTTGGATTCTTTTACTAACTTTAAATTTTTTAATTCATTTTAATTTAAAGGGGATTGGGGAGAGTTTCTATTAGCTCATTTTCAAAATAACTGCAGTGAGTGTGGCTGAGCAAGACTGAAGCCAGTAGCTAGAAACTTGATCCAGGTCTTCCACATGAGTAGCAAGGACCCCACTACTTGAATCATAATCATTACCTTCTGCAGTGTAAATCAATAGGAAGCAGGGTGGAGCCAGGACTGAATCTAGACACTGCAATGTGGTATGCAGGCATCCGCCTTTGCAGCTGCTAACCTCTGGACCAAACAGCTACTCTGGATGCTTTTCAATCAAAGCTGCATAACACATTCATTATCATTCAAGAAAGACTGAATAAATTAAACCAGCCCTTAATTTATATTTATTGTTTCTAGCATTGGCTAAAACTATGGAATTTTTAAATACATATTTTAATTGGTTATTTATTAGAGTTAACTTATCATCTTTTTAAATTTATTAAACCCTAGTTAATTACATTAAGACAAATCTAGTTCATTACAGTCATTGGTATTTGGCATTAAGGGAGTAGAATTGAATTTTTAGTTTATGTTTATTAAAGGGGCAATTTAGTCACATTCAATGCTTTCACATAATTGCAGTCAAATGCATATACTAGCTACCATGTATACAATCATAAATAGCATATTATTAATAAATATTTATTAATATTCATTTGTGCTTTGTGGTATAATCAATATGTTTTCTTTACTATCTAGTTCTATCAATGATTAATAATTTGTTCTTTCAATCCATTATACTTGTGACTAATTCAGAAGACAGTAAAACTAAGGAATAGCCCACAGGCTTTGAAGGCAGATCTTTTTCACTCAACTGGCTATTTCTAACTGTGAGACTATGGCAAGGTATTATCTCTAAGCTACAGATTCTTCATTGTTACAGTAGAAGCAAAAACAACACTGTGAAGCTATTGGGAGGGTAGAAGGAGAGATAGATGTAAAGATCCTGGCATCTTACTTAGCACAATTCAATAGTTCAAGAAATGGCCTCAGTGATGATGAGGATCATCATTCCCTTAATATTGCTATTATTATATATGTTAGGTCCCAAATATCCAGAAGTCAGGAGTTTTATGAACTTTCCTCGCATGATGCCATTCAATCAGTATTTTGTTTTTGACAGTTTCTTTCCCTCAGACCAGTGCTGTCAGTCCTAGTTTGTAAACTCGTATAGGAACAGATCCACATCTATTTATCTTGCTCAATAAATCCTTATCACTCCAAAAATATTTCTTGATTAAGCTGCTGATTCAGCTGTCTTGTTCTCTCTAATTCAAGTGGGAATATTCCGGCATGTCCTCTCATTTTGAACACACTTTAATTCAAAATGAAAGAAGGACCATTGCTCGTTCAATTACCTTGGCCTAACACAACCCCTGAGCTTAATTTTTGGATTAACACTGGCACTTTTGCCATTTCATTCCTTCCTTGGCTCCCTCCACTGTGCATGATTTCAAGATGACGATTCCCTTTGGACTTTTGGCTGAAGGCACTTGTCACTTCCAATTCATTATTTCCTAGATATTTGCTCACTGCAGAGCATCTGTCCCCATGCAGATGGTTGGGAAGAGGATGTACTTCTCTGTAATAGCAAGATAAAAATGATGTCTGATTATAAATGTACAACAATAAAAATATAGGAGGGCTATTTTAAGGTTTTCAAAATCTTACATGGATCTATCTTACTTATTCCACAATTTAAGTTTCCAGCAGGTGTAGTACCTATGACATATCTCTGGGGAACAACATCAATTAAGGAAGGCAAGCCTACTCTGCAGATGTTTTATTTAACATCACTGGCCTGTGTCATATGTTCTAATGAAAATGATATGAGTAAACCAAAAAGTTATATATATTTAATACACAGAGGCTAGAATTCTTTATTGAGAAAAATAAGTAAGTAAAAATAGCTATTGACATATTGCACTGATGTTTTTTGATTCCTGACACATCTTGCTAAATTTTGTTTGCATTTTCTTTAAAAAAGTATTTGACAAAACTACATCTGCAGCAATACTTTTATACACATGCATTTCTTTAATTCTTTTTGATTTTTTTTGACTTTTTGTTTGCAATTTTTAAAGAAAAAGCGTTCAGAAGTTCCAGTGACTCTCCTCATGCAAGTTATCATCTAAATGCTCATATTCCAGAAGTCAACAGTTTGATAACAATTAATTCTGGTAAAGATAAATTCTTGAACTACTGGACAAATTATTGTAGTCTGTGATGCTGCCCAAAGCAATTTAGATTGTAGCATGTTACAGTAAGAGAACAATGGATTTAGACTCAGGAATCTGCACACCTTTGCTTACTGGTTGTATGACCTTAGGTGAGTCAATAAATGTATTTGGGCTTTTTCTAGAAGATGGGGGATCCTTGGAGGGTCATTATGAAACAGTTGATGTGAAAGTGTTTAATACCCACTGCCAATTAGTTTCAGTCTCTCAAATGAAGGATTTCATAGACTGGCTTTCTCTGCACTTACATATTGTATCATTTACCAAGTTTTCTTTGTGCTTTACTTTTAAGATTATAACAAAAATTCATGCAAAAATGTTTTTGAGTACTTTTTGTTTCAGGATTACACATACAGCAAAATCAAAGAAGAGGGTCAGAATTAAATTAAGAATAATTACATTAACAGAGAATGGCATCTGAGTATTACAGCAGATTTCAGTGTGTTACAGGTTAATTCATTTCAGATGAAAGCACAGAAAGTCACAAACCAACAATACTGATTCAATAAATATAAAGCTGAACTTAAAGTGGCTATTTTTAAAGTTGTATTTGTTAATTGAAATGCAGAGGAGAAAGTGTGAAAGAGAGAGATTGGAATATTCCATTTGCTAGATCATTCCCCTAATGCTTGCAAAAACTGGGCCGGGGCCAGGGCAAATCTAGGAGCCCTGAACTCCATCTGGGTCTCCTACATGGATGGCAGGAACCCAAGTAGTCAGGGCATCATCTGCTAACTCCCAGGCACATTAGCAGAAAAGTGGAATGGAAATGGAGGTAAGATTTTATCCCAGACATGCAGATATGGTAAGCAGGCATTGCAAGTGGAGGCTTAACCTGATATACTATAACACCTGCCCCAAGGAACTATTAATTTTAAATACAAATGATAAAATTAAATTTACCTTGAGAAAAATGAAATTATAAAACCTATTTTCTTCATTATGAAAACTCAAAACCAAGCAAAACATATGGCTGTAAAATTAGACGTTCACTTCATCAGCTTAATATTCATAATTAAAATGCCAAGGGCTCTGCAAACCATTCCATTTGTCAAGTTCTATTATGTTTTGAAATAGTTAGTTGTCTGGAATGATATGGAGCAATTAGCTGATGAAGGGCATTTTTCACTTTACATTGATGTACTTGGATTTTCTGGAGAAGATGTATAAATAAAGGTTTACAATGAATGGCCTTTTCCTTTGAAACTCTGAGAGGCACAAAGAGTATGGTCCTAAGGCAAGAATGTGGTCAGTTAATCTGGACATCTTTAAACCTGTCATTCCAGCCTGGGCACATGCTGGTTGAACTGAGGTGTTTCACCCAGTTTTCTTCAAACAAAATCTGCTAGTGGAGCTTGAGCTACCAGTCTTATACAATCTTCAGTCTCTTTGTTCTGTGGATCACATGGAAGATTAAGTCAGGATCATATCTTCTTGTTTGAAAATATTCCCTCACTTTTGAAAAAGGACTTCTAAAGAGATTTAGATTTTTGGCTTTGATATTGCCTTCAGGGAGCTTTATAATCAGCCTCTAGAGGAATTTAGGTGAGCGAAAGTAAAATAACTTCCTTTTTCCAGTCTTTCACTTTCAGTCCATGTGTATCATTACTTGTGGAGTTTCTAGCAGGAGGCATATAGTGGAGTCTTTTTTTTTTTTTTTTTAAATCCATTCAGCCAACCTAACTCTTTTTGGTTGAGGAATTTAAGTCATTGACATTCAGGGTTAGTATTGATAGATAAGAACTAACACCTGCCATTTTGTTGAATCCTTACTGATTACACCTGCTCTGTTAGTGGATTTGGTAGTATCATGTGTTTTCATGGTGCTTGCTTCTTATGCAGGACTCCCCTTTAGAATTTCTTGTAAGGCTACCCTGGTGGTGGTGAATCTTCTCAGTTTTTGGTTATCTGGGAAATACGTTATTTCTCCTTCACTTCTAAAAGAAAGCTTCACTATATATAATACTCTGAATTTTTTTAAGACCTTGAATATATCATCCCACTCTCTTCTAGTTAGGGTTTCTGCTGAGAAGTCTGCTGTTATGTTTAATTGGTTTTTCTTTGTATATAACTTGATGCTTTTCTCTTACTATTTTTAGGATTCTCTCCTTGTCCTTACCTTTTAGTAGTTTGAATACAATATGCCTTGGAGAAGGTCTTTTTTGGTTGGGTCTGCTTGGGGTCCTTTGAGCTTCCTGGATCTGAATGTCCATGTCTCTTTCAAGACCTGGGAAATTTTCAGCTATTATTTCATTTAGTAGGTTCTCTATGCCTTTTTACTCTTAGCTACTATTTACCAAAATAATGCAGTTGATGAATTGTTGCTCTTTTGGTCTTGCAGGTGATACTGTCAGGAAGGCAGAGCTCTCACAAGTGAGATTTCATAAAGAAGGCCCCAGACAGATCCTCAACCTCTTCCAGCATCTGAGGACACATCAAGAAAGCACCATCGTCAATCAGAAGGTGAGGTCTTTCCAAACACCAAATCTGCTGGAGCCTCTGGCTGGGACTTTGAATGTTCAAGAATGGTGAGAAAGAAAATTTTGTTGTCTATAGGCTATCCAGTCTGTTGTTTTGTTGTAGAAACCTGAGTTTGCCAAGATAGATTCCAACACAAAGCAGTGAAGTAAAATTAAAAACATTTTCTATTTTTACTGTTTCAACTGAGTAAAAGCTTAAGCATATTAATTCAAGAAGAGCATATAAATATAAGTTTAGTTCATAATATATTTTTACTCTAAGGAGAAATTGTCTGCAACTTGAATTTCAATGCAGCATGTTCAATTTAGGTGATTTAATTTGAAACAAAAGTCCATTCTCTAAAAAAATACTGTAAAAACTTATGCAAAGAAGTAGTGACATTCTGTTCCATGGTTAACAAACAAAGCAGATGGGGGACATTGCTAAAGTACCTACTGAACACATCAAAAAAGTTGTTTAAAATTTGAAAACTGGTGCAAACTAAGAATGAAGAACTCTGCTATGGGAAAGCAACCCAAAACAGAATGCTATGGGACATGAAGAGCTTGGTCTGTCCATTGTTAAACACCTGCATCTCATCCAAGCTATGTTATAGTAACATATCACTCCCTTGTTAAGCTGTTGGTACACAGAGTGCACAGATTCGGGTAACAGCTGTCTTCATAGGATGTCATTTAGCATCTTATTCAGCAAGTGGTAGCCACAATTTTACTACAGATGTTACTCTAGGTGGAGAATCAGAATTTGTTTTCAATTAGTTGATGGATTCATTTATTAATGCATTTATATTGTGTCTTATTTCAAAATTTAATTTGTGGTGGGGCAGTCTGGAAAAGTTTTTTTTGGCTTTGATACAGAAAAGTACCTTTGAGAAACTCAGTCAGCACTGCTTAGACTTAGTTTCTTCCTTTGAAAAGGAAGGAATGAAATCAAATGATCCATGAGATTCCTTGTTGGATTTCTTTATACAATGCTCTAATTTTTAAATATGTTTACTGAGAATCTCCAGAAAAGACTTGTTGTGAATAAAATATCCTATGAAGAAGGTGGCTATATAAATGCAAAGTAATAATAATATAAATGCAAAACAATCATTATCCCTGAGTTCAGGCACTCCACTACGAGGGGTGACATTGGTAGGAAGGTGATTCAGAGAAGCACAAGGGCCTTGATTAAGGCAATAATGAAAGTGACTTAGAAGAAGCAGAGCTGGGTAAACACAGCATGCATAAGCAAGGACTAAAGTGGTGGCAGCTACTTACAAGTCATAGCTATAAGGAAAGAATGAATTTATGCTTCCATGAATGGGAAGATGCAGCAGGATATGATGAATAGAAATCTGGAAGAAAATTGTAGGCTAAATATGATCAAATCTCCACAATAATTAAAAAAGTCTTAAATTCTGGAGAGCTTAGAATTGTACATATTCTTTATAGAGTTTTGCAAAATGAGGACATGGGAGAATTTTTTAAAAAGATTTATTTATTTGAAAGAGTTACAGAGAGGCAGAGGGAGAGAAGGAGGGAGGGAGGGAGGGAGAGAGAGAAAGAGAAAGAGAAAGAGAAAGAGAAAGAGAAAGAGAAAGAGAAAGAGAAAGAGAAAGAGAAAGAGGAAGAGGAAGAGGAAGAGGAAGAGAAAGAGAAAGAGAAAGAGAAAGAGAAAGAGAAAGAGAAAGAGAAAGAGAAAGAGAAAGAGAAAGAGAAAGAGAAAGAGAAAGAGAAAGAGAGAAAGAGGTCTTCCATCTGCTGGTTCATTCCCCAAATGGCCACAAAGGCTGGAGCTGGGCTGATCTTAAGTCAGGAGCCAGGAGCTTCTTCTGGGTCCCCAACCTGGACCTGGGTTCAAGAACTTGGGCTATCTTCTACTGCTTTCCCAGTCCATAGCAGAGAGCTGGATCAGAAGTGGAGCAGCCGGGATTCAAACTGGCGCCCATAAGGGATCCTGGCACTGCAGGCAGCGGCTTTACCCACTATGCTACAGCACCAGCTTCTGGAGAACTTCTAAGATTCCAGAAGAATTAATTTGTCATGAAATAGGACTCCTCTTGATAATGGGTTTCCTCATTGCCATGATCAGAGTTGCAGGTCATCCCTAAGGGCCTCATAGCAGTTAGCCAGGGGTGATAGTCTGGCTCCACCTGAGACTGACAGTCTCAGAGCAAGATGCCTTTCCTCTCTGGTGCTCTTGCAGTGACCTGGATGACCTGATTCTTTTTCTTTTTTTTTTTTTTTTAGTTGCCCCTGAGTTTTCCCTCTCAATCCCAGAAACACAATTTTAGCTGGGGTCATTGCAGGTAGGAATGGTGTTGAAGAGGGTAGAAAAATGAAATGGAATTTGTAATTCTTCTCTATTTCTCCCTCCCTTCCTCCCTCCCTCTCTCCCTCCCTCCCTCCTTCTTTCCTTCCTTCCTTTTACCTCCCTCCCTCCTTCCTTCCTTCCTTCCTTCCTTCCTTCCTTCCTTTTCCCTCCCTCCCTCCTTCCCTCCTTCCTTCCTTCCTTCTTTCCTTCCTTCCTTCCTTCCTTCCTCCCTTCCCTCCCTCCCACCTTCCTTCCTTTCTTTCTTCCTTCCTTCCTTCCTTCCTTCCTTCCTTCCTTCCTTCCTTCCTCTTCCTTTTTTCTCTTCTCTCTTTCTCTGTTTCTTTATTTGAAGTGGGTGGGTGGAGAGAGACAGAGAATGACAAAGTCTCCCATCCTCTGCTTTACTCTCCTAATGCCAGCAACTGATAGAACTAGGCCAGGCCAAGGCCAGGCCAAAGCCAGGCACTAGAAGCCAGCCACTGAATCCAGTTCTCCATGTGGGTGGCAGAGACACAGGTAATTGAACCATCATTGCTCCCAGGATGTGCATTGGCAGGAAGCTGTAATCTAGAGTGCATCTGGGACTTGAACAGCAGCGTATTAACTTTCATTCCTCCTTGACTCGACTGATAATCATAATCTCAATTAATGCAGCATCATGCATTTAGACATTCTCTGCATTTCAAGAGGGCAACTTTCTCAGCCATGTCTGTTCTCTAAACTTGGTTGAAAAATGGTAGATTAAGGTATTTATTGGATGAGCTTTTGAGAACTTTCATTGTAGTAGATGATTTTTACATATTAGAGACTTTTATTTGTTATCATGGTTATTCCTGCCATTTCTGTTTTTTAATTCATAAAATTGGAATGTAGACACTATTATCAAGGTAATTTAGATAAGTCCTTGAGTTGTTTTCTCAATGTACTCCCCCCAAAATTAATTTAATCAATTTAACGAAAAATGTTCATTGATTTAGTAAGAATAGGTTAGATTACTGTTTGGCAAGATGTGAACAAAAACAGTAAAAACTCATCCTTTGATGGAAGATTTACACTTTAGTGAATAACTGTCAGCTTATTAGATTTATTTAAATAACCTAATTCAATCATTACATTTTATACTTCCTACATGCAATTTTAACAAATTTAACACATGTTTTTATTTCTATATTCATATTTCTCTATTTATTTGTTCAGATCTTTGAGAAATTAGTCATATACTATGAGATACTAAACATTTCTAAAAATCATTTATTGCAAAATAACAGAAATGCAGACAACCACACAAATTCAAATGTATGATGAAACCAACAGGTCAAGAAATGTAACCCTGTCAACCGCTTCTTCATGTAATCCATCCCAATTTTAATCCTCTGTTCCCTGAAGGGAAATCAGTGTTCTTACTTTCATAATAATGACTCTGACTCTCTCTCTCTCTCTCTCTCTCTCTCTCTCTCTCTCTGAGTGTGTGTGCGTGTGTGTGCGCGCACATGTGTGTTTTAGCCCAGTTAAATCTACATAGATACCATAAGTTCAATCTTGTCATTCAAAATGTTCAATTTAATACATTCGGTTCTTTGCCTACAAGAGGTTTTATTGTATAATTTCCTGCAGAGTCTTCATTTTGCAGATTGCATATTCATGGTAGAATTAAATATGTTCCATTGGGATCTGTATTTCCTGACAATTGGAAGTTGAATCCAGAGGCTTGATTAGATTCTGGTGTGATTCCATTGGCAAGAGTACAGATGGTATTTTGTCTTTTCCAAATGAGATTCATGATGGCAGGCTGTATATCTTTTGGATGTTAGAAGTTATTTATTCTTAATGCTTAAACATATTAATAAATTGGGGATTGCAAAATGGAAATATTCATTTATTTTTCATTTATGTATTAAATGTTTTTTATTAAAAATGCTATTTGTCATCACCTTTTTTGGTCCTCCAGAATTACAGTTCATAAAGAAACATCAGGAAAATATCCTCATTTTTTGATTTTCAAGATAATTGATTACCTTCAAAGCACTATCAAAAAAACACTGTTGCGAACTCATGTGCCAAATATTTGAATGTTTTAATCTTGCAATGATTTTTTTAAAGATTTATTTATTTATCTGAAAGAGTTATACAGAAAGAGAAGGAGAGGCAGGGAGTGGGGGTCCTCCATCCGCTGGTTTATTCCCCCAATTGACTGCAACTGCTGGAGCTGTGCCAACCCAAAGCCAGGAGCCAGGAGCTTCTTCTGGGTCCCCCACATGGGTGCAGAAGCCCAAGGACTTGGGCCATCTTCTACTGCTTTCCTTGGCTGTAGCAGAGAGCTGGACTGGGAGTGGAGCAGCTGGGATTGAACTGACGCACATATGGGATGCTAGCACTGGAGGTGGTGGCTTTACTCGCCACAGTGCTGGCCCCACGATGATTTTTTCAAAGTCAAATCATCCTATCATCCTATCTTTCATGAGACCTTCTTCAAGTTGTTCCCTGAATCTTGTTTGACTTGTTGTGATTAGTTTTTTTTTTTTTTTTTTTTTTTTTTTTTTTTTTTTTTTGACAGGCAGAGTGGACAGTGAGAGAGAGAGACAGAGAGAAAGGTCTTCCTTTTGCCTTTGGTTCACCCTCCAATGGCCGCTGCGGCCGGCGCGCTGCGGCCAGCGCACCGCGCTGATCCAATGGCAGGAGCCAGGAGCCAGGTGCTTTTCCTGGTCTCCCATGGGGTGCAGGGCCCAAGCACCTGGTCCATCCTCCACTGCACTCCCTGGCCACAGCAGAGAGCTGGCCTGGAAGAGGGGCAACCGGGACAGAATCCGGCGCCCCAACCGGGACTAGAACCCGGTGTGCCGGTGCCGCAAGGCGGAGGATTAGCCTAGTGAGCCGCGGCGCCGGCCTGTGATTAGTTTTTGATAGCTTTCTATTTGGAATGTTGGGGTATTTTATGTAATTGTAATTTATGTCCCATACTTAAGTCAGCCAATTCTCCAAGAAACTGAGATTTCCTTCTGTTGAGAAGTGGTATTTCAAGAACATATACTGAGTACAGTGTACGCTGGACTGGCAGTGGTGATTTGATAAATGTTAAGGGCTGATTTCTCCCCTTCCTCAAATTCATGTGTTAAACTCTAATCCCCCATGTTGGCTATATATTCAGATTCAGACTCAAAGGCGTAATTAAGATTAAATGAGATCATAAAGGTTGGCTCGGATCCAGTAGAGGTTAGTGTCCTTACAAGAAGAGACAGCAGAACACATTCTTCCTTTTCCTCTCTGCACGCACACACTGAGGAAAGGCACGTGAACGCACCAAGAGTGCACTCGAACCCAGAGAGGGAGTCCTCACCAGATGCCAGTGCTGCTGACACCTGCATCTCCAGGACTGTCAGAAAACAAGTTTCTGTTGCAAAGCACCCACTGTATGGTGGTGTTCTGTTATGGGAGCCAACCCCAAGCAGACTGAGTCAGTAAATATTGAGCAACTGCATTTCTACAAACAAACAGAAAGCCCGGCTTGTAGCATTTGCTACTCTCCTTGCTGTATATAATCATACCACAACCAACCATTTTTAAGCTACCAAGGAAAATATTCGCAGGTGAATGTTCTCAACCAGGTCCCATGAGCTCTGTTATCTATGTATATCACCATTGCACGGAGCTAAACATAACTATGTGCAGATATCTCAAAAATTTCATAGAAACATTAAACTAAAAGCTACGTTTATTTTGATGCAAAATCATTTTGAAAACCATGCAAAATATTTTTATTCTATGCATTTTCCATGAACATTTTAAGGAAACCATATGTTTAGTGTTCTTCTGTAACTTTTGTCATTGGCTTACTAATTATTTTGATTGTTAAGTTTGTGGATTCGTACATTCCTCTGGAAGGGCTGTTAGCAACAGTTTCCCAAGTCCTTGCAAGTTGGTAACTTTACTCTGTGCTTTAAATATTACAGTCTAATACCCTGAGCTAATGGTCGTCTGTTGTTATTTGTTTGCTCCTGAGTATCCATAACATGCTACTGTAATTTCTTCTGGTATAGTTGATGTTGATGAAAATTCTTATTATGGTTAACTTTTTCTTCCCTTTGAGACATCTAATGCCTCATGTCTTTTTTCTCTTTTCCTTTAAATTATCAAAAAATTACTAGGATATACTTCAGATTTTTTTTCTAGCAAAGTCAATTAAGTGTTATACTCTCAGATATGTATTGTTCTCTCCTAACATAGTTTCAAATCTTTTTTGTCTATTTCAATTATTTTTAATTAAATTAAACATTTTAGTTTTTTTCTGTGTCCTTTTTAATAGATTAATGTTTTCAGCATGCCGCAACTTTTTGTTCACCATCAGTAATAGAAATTTTGTTGGAAACACCTTAATGAGGGAAGCTTATCACTTGGTCCTTGGCTTCTTTCAATACAGAAATAAAGGAGTTCATGATGCAAAGTGAGTTCTTTATTAGGCGAAGAAGAAAAAGCAAAGCTGGAGAAAGCAACAGCAGGGATTTAAGATGCTAAGACAGGAAAATGGGCCCCAGAGCTGTTGGTCTTCAATGAGTAATCTAATTTCCCTTTTATCTATGTCACCTGCTGTGGCAGCATGGACATGGGGTGTGGAGCCTTTGCTGATTGTGCTATGGTCTATGCATGAGCCGGAAGGAGCTGTGGTTGGAGAGGTTTAGCTGTTCAGTGGCGCTCCCTTAATGCAGAAGGGGGCATAATTGGTCAGGTCCTGATGGGCGTGCAAACTGGGAAGTGCATGAAATAAGGGAGTACACCTACCACTCCCTGTATTCCCCCTATCCCTACATTACATTTTAGCACTTTTTTTGTTTTTCATTTTAATTATTTTAATGTTTTTCTCCATTGGGTCTCTTAAGGCAATGCCTGATGCATTTACACCGGTGCTCTTTCCAGTTTATTGTTTCTGTCTATCTGGCATGATACATTTTGTTTTACATCTACCTACATCATTCCTGTTTTGCCATCTCATGTATGCGTTTATAAATTATAATTTAGTTGCACTTCTGGTCTGATTGTTTAAGCTTGTCTTTCTGGATTCTAGATGTGCTTATTTCTAAGTATGTTTTGTTATCCCCTTTCTTCATATAAAGTTGTATAAGCATTTAATCCTCTTGAATGTATATCATTCATTTTGACACTATATTACTCTTCCTGAACTTTAGAAGAGGATGTAGGTCAGAGAGTTCTTTCTAACTTTTTTAAAGATTTATTGATTTATTTGAAAGGCAGAGTTACAGAGAAGGAGAGAGAGAGAGAGAGAGTGAGAGAGAGATATCCTTCATCTTTTGATTCACTCCCCAAATGGCTGCAACAGCTGGAGCTGGGCCAATCCAAAGCCAGGAGCCAGGAACTTCTTCCAGGACTCACACATGGGCCATCTTCTACTGCTTTTCTGGGCCATAGCAGAGAGCTGAATTGGAAGTGGAGCATCCAGGACTCGAACTGGCACCCATATATGATGCCGGCACTGCAGGCGGCAACTTTACCTGCTATGCCACAGTGTTGGGTCCTCTTTCCTCTTTCTAACTTTTTAGAATGTCTATTTTGTGTGGTGTTCAGAAAATGGAGAATTGCTTTGTGAGAATTCTGAACTCAATTTTCTTTCCATCTCTGTTCTTTTTCCTGCACATTTTCTTCCATTTCCTTTATCCCTAAATTGCTAACTTTTTAATTCACTCCCCCAAATTTTTTTCCTGAATTTTAGTACTGTCTTAGAAAAGAGACCAAAAATTTAAAAATAAAAATAAAAATCGAGTTTTGATATTTCATGAAAACTTCTGAGCTTCCTCTTTCTCATCACATCTTCTTACCTTAGCTTCTTGCACTTGCCCATTGTTAGAATTGGAAGTTTCTGGCCGGCGCTGCAGCTCAATAGGCTAATCCTCCGACCACGGCGCCAGCACCCTGGGTTCTAGCCCTAGTCGGCGCACCGGATTCCGTCCCGGTCGCTCCTCTTCCAGTCCAGCTCTCTGCTGTGGCCCGGGGGGTGGGGTGAGTGGAGGATGGCCCAAGTCCTTGGGCCCTGCACCTGCATGGGAGACCAGGAGAAGCACCTGGCTCCTGGCTTCGGATCAGTGCAGTACGCTGATTGGAATTGGAAGTTTCTGTCCAATTTCTGCTGCCTTTCTCAAATTGACCTGAAGTAGTCCTTTGCAAGAAATGACCATCACTTTTTCTTGAATCCTTCTATCCTCTGGTCCATCAGCCTCACTGCTGGGTCACCTGTTTTCTCTTATAGATGCTACTAACATCTAAGCCTTATGGATGAGAAACAGCTTGGATAATGATCCCCTGACCCCTACTTTCATGGAAATTTAGTTTTACTGCCTCTTTGCTGTACTTTTAATGTCTACTTTTATTTACTTATTTGAAAGACAGAGAGAGAGAGAGTGAGAGAGAGAGAGAGAGAGAGAGAGAGAAGTAACAATGACCTTATGTCTTCTGGTTAATTTCCCAAATACCTACTATAGCCGGGATAGAGCCACTAAGAACCCAAGGACCAGGAACTCGACCAAGTCTCCCATAGGAATTGCAGGCACTCAAACACTTGAGTGGTCATCTGCTGCCTTCCAGCATGCGCATTTGCAGAAATCTGGATCAGGAGCAGGGCTGAGACTCAACTGCAGTTGCTCTCAAATGGGATGTGGGCATCCCAAGCAATGGCTTAACCCCATGTGCTACTGCTCCACCTTCCTAATACTTGTCAGTATTGAGGTTTAACTTACATTTTCTTGAAAGACTTGTGGTACTTTTTATTATTGGATCACCTACAGATATTTGATTATTAATCATGTGATGTGGATGCATATACTTGCAATTTAAGTAATAAGTTCCAACATGAAATTAAATAGGATAACTGATACCTTGTCACATGGGACAGTAAATAGAAAACTGGCTAAAATTAGTTAAAAGCATTTCTTGAGTAGAGTTAAGTAGGTATATAAATCTAAATTGTACTTCTATAAAATTATTACAAAATAATTGATATTATAAACTAAATGAACATATACAGAATGTTTAAAAATACTCAGAAATAATGAGAATTTTTAGAGCATGGTGTTGAGAATAGATGAATTTAGAAGCAATATATGTTAATCAATAGGAGGTAAGTGAAAACATGAGATACACTTGGTTAAAATGGTATTATAGAGCTATACTCAATATTTAAGAAGAAGGGTGATCAGCATTATGGCACAGTTGGTTAAATTGGGCATGTGATGATGGCATCTCACATAGGAGCGCCAATGGTAGTTCCAGATGCTCTGCTTCTCATCGAGTTATCTGCTATGCACCTGAGAAAGCAGTGAAAGATACTCAAGCACTTGGGTTCCCGCCACCCATGTGGGGAATCCTGATGGTGTTTCAGGCTACTAACCTGAACAAACCATGGCTTATACTACAATTTGGGGAGTGAAATAGCAGATGGAAAATCTCTCTCTCTCTTTTTTTTTTTTTTTTTTTTTTTGACAGGCAGAGTGGACAGTGAGAGAGAGAGACAGAGAGAAAGGTCTTCCTTTTGCCTTTGGTTCACCCTCCAATGGCCGCCGCGGCCAGCATGCTGCGGCTGGCGCGCCGCGCTAATCCGATGGCAGGAGCCAGGTGCTTCTCCTGGTCTCCCATGGGGTGCAGGGCCCAAGCACCTGGGCCATCCTCCACTGCACTCCCTGGCCACAGCAGAGGGCTGGCCTGGAAGAGGGGCAACCGGGACATAATCCGGCGCACCGACCGGGACTAGAACCCGGTGTGCCGGCGCCGCAAGGCGGAGGATTAGCCTAGTGAGCCGCGGCGCCGGCCTAATCTCTCTCTCTTTCTCTCTCTCTCTCTCTGGCACTCTGCCTTTCAAGTGAATAAACAAAATCTTAAAAGTAGAGCTCTGTGATTGTTCTTTTCCTGAATTCTTAAAACAAGATTTTTTTTTTTTTTTTTGACAGGCAGAGTGGACAGTGAGAGAGACAGAGAGAAAGGTCCTCCTTTTGCTGTTGGTTCACCCTCCAATGGCTGCCGCGGCCAGTGCGCTGCAGCCAGTGCATCACGCTGATCCGTAGCCAGGAGCCAGGTGCTTCTCCTGGTCTCCCATGGGGTGCAGGACCCACGGACCTGGGTCATCCTCCATTGCACTCCCTGGCCACAGCAGAGAGCTGGCCTGGAAGAGGGGCAACCGGGACAGAATCCGGCGCCCCGACCGGGACTAGAACCCGTTGTGCTGGCGCTGCAAGGCGGAGGATTAGCCTAGTGAGCCGCGGCGCCAGCCAATATAGGGGGGAAGCCATTGTAATCCATAAGCCGTACTTTTGAAATTTATATTCATTAAATAAAAGTTTAAAAAAAAAAAAGATGTTGTTTTAATTGGCATTGTGTATAAAGGCACATAGAAAGATATAGTTGACTTCTGTTGATAAAATTTTCAATGATGGAATAAATTATTTTTACAGTATATTTTAGTTGCATTGTTTTTCTAAATGAGAGTATCTTATTTTTATAACCAAAACAACAATAGAGCTCCTTTCATTGGGTGGTAGGAAAGCAACAAAAAGTAATGTGCATTGGAGTTCAACAGACTTAATTGCAAATAGAGTCATCTTTATTTATAGAAGCAGTATTCATGAATTTGCCTTAATAAAGTCTATATATAAATCGAGAATCAATACTCATAGCACTTCTAAAATTACTTGTAGATATGCAGAGTAACAATTTGAATTGCCAAAGAACATGTTCCCTGCTGATTTTGAACAAAGTGATATTCCACTTTCTTGTTCCTCTCTCATACTGTGTCTCAAATGTTCATTTTATTGTCCATTTACTCATACGTTTTTCACATGTTATGATTTTGTTGATGCCTTCAATGTTTAAAATGGACCCTATGCAAAGTGCTTAAGTACTGTCTAATTTTGCTAAGTAGAAGAAGGTGATGATGTACCCTACAATGACAATATATGTGTTAGATACACTGTAGACATGAGCTTAAGTGCCATTTTCTGTGACTCAGTGTTAGTAAAACAACCATACACTGTATGGTAAGTCAGGTATTTTAATTAGGAAGCAGATATAATATGAAGTTATAGATTGATTTTGTGATGGAAATGTTGTGACAGTATACTTATAGGGATCTGACAGAGATCTGTGTGTTTTTCACGGAAGCAATGGTTCATTATTTGCGATTCAATGCCTTTATTTGTATGTGTGTGTAAATGTATATATTTTGTAAATAATCAAAACAGCCTGTACTTACCTGGGTAGTTGCCAGTTGTTTAGACTCTGTAAACAGCTTCCACATCTGCAAAATGGCCAGAGTGGTACTTATCTATTGGAATGATTCTCAAGATCAAACATCACAGCATTTGAAAATCCCATGCCATTATTTAAGACTAAGCCTCCACGAGACTGCACTCATCACCTTTCTGAACTTCCCCACACTGTCCTCTCATACCACTGATTTTTTTTATCCTGCACACTCATATTCTAAACAATTGCTACCAATAACACATTTTTTTTCCTTTGTGGAATCTCTGAACTCTGAAACCTCAATAGTTACAGAATTTCCTGGTCTGTCAGATACTGTGAAGGTTATAGGATTTGTTTAATTTTACCTAAATCAATGAAGGTGATGTGAAGTAAATGATGGATTTAGAAAAACATTACTAAGATTTATCTCTTAATGTTATCTTGGTCAATAATATTTGCTTCTGGTTAAAATTCAGCAAGGATTTTTCAATCCCTGCATTTTCCCCAAATGACTTGGTTTTTCATGGGGGCTTCAGTTGCAATTGGAGTAATTCTGGATGATGGGTGAGAGATATTTGTCTTAGAATAGGTAAGCAGAAAAGAGTGACTTAATTCCTAGAAAATCTCTGAAGTTGAAACTCTGGTTAGAGCTAAAACAAAGAACACTGTTAACACCTCAGAGAACAAACTTGTGAGCTACTAGCATTTGGCTGGATTCCAAGTAGAAGCTGATTTCAGGACATCTGAAGCCACAGAGATTCAAGTTGAAGGATTTGGGGAATGGTTTAGTAAGTGGCACAAAAGAAATAAAATCAGATAACATTGTATTCCATTCGTTAATTTTATTGCTTTATAAATTATTTCAAAACTATTTTTTATAAATGACTTTGGATAGTGGATCAAATGGAAATACAAGTATGATATTTCTTTCAAGATCAAGAGATTTTCCTGACTCATTGCACCTTAAGTTACATTTTTTCCCAAACGAAAGTGGAACTCAGGAAATCAAACTGTGGCCTAGGGCAGAGTTTATTCACAGTGAGTTTGAACTCTACCAGTACCCCTTGTTGGAGGTTATAAAGGTCCTTTGTATATTTATAAATGGCCATGAATTATTTGCATCATATGCTGAAGAAAAAGGCCCTCCTTCACTTTACATTTAAATGGAAAAATTAGAATGATAAAACATTCTGTAGTACTCTGATTATTAGAAATTTTAAAAGGGATGAGCTTTGTTTTTGATCAGTTTTACTTCTCTTGAAGCAATTAGTTTAGAAAGATTCAGGAAATAGAGAATAAGAAGATATGAAGTGATGGACTGGCAATATTGAGCAGAGTGTCCTAACATGTAATAGAGCTGTGTATGCATATGTACCCCTATTTTCAGAATGAGGGAGAAAACTGATTTCTAGGGAAATGGGGTAGACTAAATGGGAACCATGGCAGTCAGCAAACAGATCATCTAACTTCAATACTGAATCTGGGACATAAGTGTCCAATAATGGAAAGTTTAATACAGAAAGTATATTTAGGAATCCTTATCGTTTTTACAGTGAAATACAGCAACTGTTTGGGCCATTTGGAATTCTGGAAAGGATTCAGTGTTGTTTGTTTTGATATTCCTTAGGAAGATAGCTGACACTTCTTGTTTGAAACTTCTGGTGTCTGCCTCTCTCTGTAGCCTTGCTCACACTTCCAGGTTACTCTGTTAAGTTAATCCAAGCGCATTATCAGCACTGCTTATGAGGAACAATTTTCTTTGGATTTCACTTAAACCTTCAGTTTTCAGTTGCCACTAAAGAAACACTTTCCAATGTTATTGGTGCTTGTGACCATTCATTACAGGAAAATTCTACTAACAATATTGGGGATGCAAGATGTTTATGACCTAAGGCAGAGCAATTACAGTACTTTCCTAATTTTAGCAGTATTCTTTATTTATTCGTTCACCAGAATGAATGCGCACATATCTATTTTTTGTAAACTCAATAACAAGAAAGTAGAAAATATATAAAAGAAATAGAATACACAGTTGTTATCCTCCAAAAAATTTATGATACTAATTCAATGTGACACAGCTAAGATGAAAGACTTTAGCACACTAAACTAGATAAAAGGTCACTGCAGATCTGAAATTCTAGTGAAATTATATTACATGCCCACCCAAGATCCAAGACTATTTCTCAAGATTTCCTTGTTTGTACATTTTTTAGATACTTTTAGTTTACCTAGTAACCTTGGTGAATTTCTAGCTCATGTAAAATTCTCATTTAATTAACTTTATATGAATGTATATTTCTGATGCCCTAGTATGGCCCATCTCTGGGCTGTATCTTTTTTTCATTACCCTGATCATATGATGATAAATAAAATTGACAGGAGGTTTTTCTTGGGTTTGAAAAGGTTGTATGACAGGTTTATAAAAAATTACAAGTATTGTACAGATATTCTCATATGCCTCATATTCCATTTCCCCTATTATTAAAGTCTTCAATTAGTATTATGTATTATGTGGCTTTTGGGGATATATTGTTGTGATTAATGATCTAATACTTAGTCATTATCATTAATTAAGGCTGGTGCTTCATTTAGAGCACCTTAATTTTTACCTAATCTCCCTTTTCTGCTCCAAGATGACATACAGATAGAATTGTGTTATATTTAGTTATCAAGCTTCCTTAGTTCCCTCTTAACTGTCATAGTTTTTCAAATTTTCATTTTGCTGATAATTTTAATAGTTTTGAGGGGTCCTGGTAAGGTGTTTTGTTAATACTGTTTTATAAAAACAAATGTCTTAATTGGTATTTGTCCACTGTTTTCATTTTGGAAATGAATTTTGGGGAGGAAGACCATGGAAATATGGAGTCATTTCTATCAGATCCTATCAAGGGTGACTATTCAGATGACTTAAAAACTGTAGACACTGATCTTGATCATTTGTCTGAGTTAATGCTTGTTGTCAGGTTTCTACTCCATAAGTGATTCTTTTTTTCTCTGTTCACATAATCCTCTTGGGAAGAAAATAGTCATTATTTATAAACTAGAAATGTCACCCAAAAATGGTCTCTGCCATATCAGATCGAAGTAATAACTCATTGAGTTCTAATGAAGAAAATGAAGGGACAACTTGACATGAAATGCTGGAATTCCCAAAGGATCATGGATTGGCAAAATCAAATACCATGGGATACCTACTCATAAAGGAGAGGATCCCCATTTGCCTCCCCACTCAACAAGAATTGGGTAGCTTCCCCTCTTGCATTCCGCCAATCAGAAGATCAGAAGTTGTTCAATCTGTTTGTTTTTGTTACTTACTTTGTTTTCCTCCTAGAGAGTGCAGTATAGGAAGAATTTGGCAACAAGAAAAGCAGGGTCATAGAAAAATACCCTATTTAAACAAAGAATACAGTAAACATTTGCAAACTCCTTGTTAAAAGCTCTGGGACTCTTATCCTTGGCTTCTAACACACTGATAGTTGAGTTTTTATCCTCTAGACAAGAGTTTAGAACATCCTGGTTGGTCCAGCCTGCCAAAGAGAAAAGATCTAAAGATATTAGAGTCCCCAGGTAAGTGGTGCAGCTCTGTTAACTTGAAGTCAAGCCCAAAATTCTAAAGTCCCACACGAAAGATTTGAGTTGTTTAAGAGTATAGAGCAAAGAAAAAAAAACACCTTCTTATGGAAATCAGAAGAACTGTCACTAATTTTAAGAGAAATAAGAGGAGGTATTTTAACCATAAAGTAAGAAAAAGATCCCATTAAAAACAAGAGAAAAGGAAAACAGCAATAGGACTTTGACTTAACAGTCATGTGGGACCCCAGCATCCCAGATTCAAGTTCCAGCAATGCTCCTGACTCCAACTCCTGCTAATATTCATCCTAGGAGGCTGCGAGCGATAGCTCAAGTAGTTGAGTCTCTTGTCACTCAAGTGAGAGACCTGCATTGGATTCTCTGTTCTTGGCTTCTGCCTGGCTAAACATGAGATGTCGCCTTGGAGAATGAACCAACGAATGAAAGACTTTTGTCTTTCTGCTTGTCTCTATTATTTTTCAAATAAACAAAACAAGCGAATTTTTAAAAATAAGGAAAAACCAGAGAGCAAAGATAAACTCTTAAAACTAAAATAAATAAATATTTAAAACTGCATATTATCAGAGAAATAAATAACTTAAATAACTTACCAAATGTTTATTAAGTTTAAAAAGTTTTCTCAGAAAGTAGAAAAAAATACATGTAAGCAGACACATAAGAGAGAAAGGGAAAATTAAAAAAAAAAAAAAAAGGTCCTTGTAATTCTGGAGGGTTCAACATCTGAGTGACAGACATTCCAAGAGGAGAAAACACAATGATGGAAATCAGTAAAGGAGGAATTCAAGAAAAATTCCCAGAGTTTTTGGATTAAAATGCCTAACATAATGTAGGAAAAATATCATCAAGGACCGTTACAGAAATTTTTGATGCCTGGGGAGAAAGGAAGGATTTTCCAAACCTTCCACAGAGGGACAAACAAGCTGGCTACAAAGGACCAGGAGCCACAGTGGACTGAGATACCACTGATCAAGCATAAAAAGAAGTATCTTGAGTTTTATGAAGGGAAATTATTTCCAAGATAGTATTTTTTTAATTTTTATTAATATAAAGAGAACAGATTTCATGTATTTCACAAATACAATTCTAAGAAGATAATAATATTTTTTTCCTTTTCTCAAATCAAACTATTAGTTAAATGTCATTGAGGTTAGATTGAACACATTTTTCTGGGCAGCAACCTCTCCATGTAGTTAATGTATGTATCATTTCTTAAGGAGCTATTGTTTGATCAAAATTTGGAAAAAAATACAAACAAATTAGAACTGAATTATCAATTCTCATACCAATAAAAATCCCTTTAACCATTTTTATCTACTTTGCTTCCTGACATGTGGCATTAGCATCCACATCCTCCTCTGCTCTTCCACATTCCATATTTCCATTATGACATTTATTACAGCCATGTTCCATAGGCATCACCAAATAGTTACCGAGATATTTTCATCACTCTACTTTATTATCATATGGAACTCCACATCATCTGGTCTCACTCTGCTACATGTATGTATACCACTGCAATGAAAAATAAGTTATGAACATATTTAGAAGAAATCGGTTCAGAGTTTTGATGGTGAACAGACCTATTTTCCTTTTTATTTAATGCCCAGTAGACATACAGCATAGCTCATTATCAAATGAGAATAATTTAATGCTAAGTCATTCCCCTAGCAGTTAATGATTGAACTCTACGTGCCAATAAAAGTTACAGGGACTGGGATGTGAGAGTAAATAACATAGTTGTATGGCACCAAAGGGTTCAGAAAATAGTAGGAGAGATGAAATAAATAACTGTAAGCATGGTATAGTGGATGCAAGTAAAAGGTATATGTAGATAACAGTGGGGAGCCTACAGAAGAGATTGATCATCTCAAGTTCAGATGTGTGAAATGTTCTGAAAGACATGACAGAAAAATGCTCACAGGGCGTTTGAAGAATGAGCTGTAGCTTGCCAGACATATGAGATTGAGAACTCCAGGTAGAGGACTTGTTTACTTGTGCACATTTGAGAAGAGCAAATGTGCCTAAGGGTGTAAAAGTGAGTAGTGTGTTTAGTAAAACATGACCAAGTCCTGGGAATCTAATGTTTCTGTATAGTAATAGAATTCATCTAAGCCTCCTTTGATTAATCCAAACCATTTCTCATTTCTCTCATCCCCATCAAGTATTCTTGACCTTCATTCCATTATCTTTATTTTTTAATTTGTGTAACTTTTGCTTCCTTTTTGATTCTTAGCTATTTTTCTAAAGTTTTATTCTGAATGTATTTTTCATGGCTCTCCTGGTATCTTGGTGATAGTTTTATCCATTGCATGGTTAGGTGAGCTGACTTATCAGAATTAGACTTCCACATTTTTTGGCATTAAATTTGGAAAAGAAGTTTGGCATGTATCCATACAGGAATCATACATAAATGATTACGTTTACTATTCTGCCTTCATTGTATAGGTCAGTAACACATTAAGTCATTCTGGGTGTGAAATTATATTTCCAGTTTTACCTAAAGGGCAGATGTTGCCTTAGATAACTGTTGTTCTTTTCATAAGCATTGCAATTTTCAATTTCAAAAGTATCCTATGAGTAACTTGAGATTTCAAAAATAAAACAGATCAATATCCCTCAAATGATAATATACAAAATTTCAGTGTCAAAGCTAACATTTTAAGAACTTTATTCCATGGTAATACCATTTATGTTATAAGTCAAATTAACATTGCACATATTTTCAGTTTGTTTTAAAATAATTGTATGTATTCGTGGACCAGAGTGTGATATTTCAATACATGTGTACAATATGTACTATCAAAACAGGGAAATTAGCATTTCCTTTTCTTTGATGTTACATTATGTTTGAAGACTTGGAACTTCTTTCTTCTCTATGTCCATACAATGAATAGTGTGTTATGGTGAACCATAGCCTCCTTTTATACATCATAATGCTAGGATTGCATTCCTTTGATTAAACTATGATTTTGACATCCAATATCCAAGCTCCTTCTCTCTGCAACCCCTACATCTCCCAGGCTCTGACAATCACCATTAACCCTTCCATGTTCAGAATGAGGGTTTTGTTGTTATTATTGTTGTTGTTTTCAACTTCCACTTATGAGCATTTGTCTGTTTTTACCTGGCTGATTTTAATCAACATAATGTCCTCCAGGTTCCATACATTTTGATTTAAATGACAGGATTTCTTTCTTTTTATGGTTGAATAATATTCCATTATTTATGTATGCCATATTTTGTTCATCTTATGATGAGCAACTTGTTTGTGACTAGTGCTGTAATAATATTTCAGCATTTTTAACACTCCATAGAATGATGTCTACATTAACTCTATGAAAAGCTGTTTCACTAATCAATAAAATTTCTAGCTAATTAAGAAGCATTCCCAAGAAAGAAAAACACAAGTATTGACAATATGCTTTAACTCTGTAAAAATATTTTAAAACAATATTAAATATTTCAAAAGATAATGGCTTTTGGCCAGCGCCATGGCTCGGTAGGCTAATCCTCCGCCTTGCAGCGCCGGCACACCTGGTTCTAGTCTGGGTCAGGGCACCAGATTCTGTCCCGGTTGCCCCTCTTCCAGGCCAGCTCTCTGCTGTGGCCAGGGGGTACAGTGGAGGATGGCCCAAGTGCTTGGGCCCTGCACCCCATGGGAGACCAGGAAAAGCACCTGGCTCCTGCCATCGGATTATCGCGGCACGCTGGCCACAGCGCGCTGACTGCGGCGGCCATTGGAGGGTGAACCAACGGCAAAAGAAAACCTTTCTCTCTGTCTCTCTCTCTCTCACTGTCCACTCTGCCTGTCAAACAAACAAACAAACAAAAAGATAATGGCTTTCTACCAATAATATAATTATCTTCAACAGAACCATAACTTTCATTGCTATTCTGAAGATCTCATTATTGCTTCAGAATCTTAAACCATTGGTGAAATCAAAACAGTAGTGCACTCTACATTTGATGAAATCTGAAAAGCTGAATAAATAGTAATTTATTGATGAAGTATCAATGCAGCTTAATTATTCCACATTTAAAAAATCTATTATGTTTTAATGAAGAGAGATACTATAATCTGAATTTATTTTATAATTTTAGTTCCATTTTATTTCTCTTTACTATAACTATTTCCTAGTTCTTTATTTTCCACCACCACAATATAGCCTGTCTTCTGATCTATTGCAGCTAGACTTCACACAGCCAGACTTAAAAAATTTACGTTGATACAATGATAAAAACATTGGGACATGCTCAATTGGACTTGCCCCAAATGGTGGAGTTAGAAACGTGCCAGAGGATTCCAATCCAATCCAATCAAGATTGCATGTACCAATGCCATCTCACTAGTCCAAGTGATCAGTTTCAGTTCACAATTGATCACACTGATAGGTCTAAGAGTCAAAGGGATCACACAAATAAGACTAGTGTCTGTGAATACTAACTGATAGAATCAAAAAGGGAGAGAATGATCCAACATGGGAAGCAGGATACACAGCAGACTCATATAATGGCAGATGTCCTAAACAGCACTCTGGCCTCAGAAGCAGCCCTTAAGGCACTCGGATCTGGCTGAAGAGCCCATGAGAGTATTTTAGGCATGGAAAGCCAAGACACTGTGGCAAAAAAAAAAAAAAAAAAAAAAAAAAAAAAAACAAAACCTAAATGAAAGATCTCTGCGAGTGAGATCCCAGTGGAAAGAATGGGACCATCAAAGAAGGAGGTACCTTTCTCTGAAGGGAGGAGAGAACTTCCACTTTGACTATGACCTTGTTGAAATAAGATCGAAGTCAGCAAACTCAATAGGCTTCCATAGCCTTGGCAACTCATGACTAGAGCCTAGGGAGATTACTGACGCCACAAACAAGAGTGTCAAATTGTTAATTCAACAACAGGAGTCACTGTGCACTTACTCCTCATGTGGGATCTGTCCTTTAATGTGTTGTCCAATGTGAAGTAATTCTATAACTAGTACTGAAACAGTATTTTACACTTTATGTTTCTGTGTGGGTGCAAACTGATGAAATCTTTACTTAATATATACTAAACTGATCTTCTGTATATAAAGAGAATTGAAAATGAATCTTGATGTGAATGGAATGGGAGAGGGAGCGGGAGATGGGAGGGGTGCGAGTGGGAGGGAAATTATGGCGGGGGGAAGCCATTGTAATCCATAAACTGTACTTTGGAAATTTATATTTACTAAATAAAAGTTAAAAAAAACATATAAACAACTTAAACTTGAATCACTCGTGATTTATTAGTGAAGCTTCTGAATCATCATTCCAATAACCCATTACAGTGTCACCCACTATGGATGGCTGTTGCCTGGATTTGTTCTTCAAGGACTCCTGTGTGGGAAACCAAATCATCAGTGTGAAGATATTAGGATATGGTGAGAAATTTGAGAGTGGGGTCTAGTAGAATGTTGTAACAGGGCTTCTCCATGTACTCAGCCCTCCTGTCTCACCATGTGATCTTTCCCTCTCATGTGTGCTCTTGCTATAATGCTATCCCATTTGAGGCCACCTAGCCAGGGTGGTCCTAGCCAGAGCAGGAACTGTGTTCTTAGACTTTCAGCTTCTACAGACGCAAGCTAAAAAAAAAATACCTCAATTCTTTATAAGCTACCCAGTCATGGGTAATTCATTATAGCAATGGCAAATGGATTAATATGTCACCTGATCATGGAAATGGTGGATACCTGAGATGTCCTTGGTATATTTTTTTTCCTGGGAAGCCGATTTTATTGTCATTACATTATTCACAATATAGCAAGTACTCCTTTAAGTCATAAAGGCTTCAAACACAGACTCTATTAACTTTGGGGGACAACTCTGGAGTTTGTTTACATGCATTTTGTGCTTAGACTTCCAGTTAAATACCACCACTCATTTTGTTGTTTAAGTTCGATAGACCTGGGTTTGAGTTCTATGTCTATTAGCTGTACAGTTGTTTGTAAATTATTTGATTTACATTTTTAAACATGCTATACATGACACAATGGCAATTATTTTAAGAATTAAATGAACTAAATGTATGCAGCACAGATTGGAGGTGCCCAATAGCTATTATCTCCTTTATGATTTATTCATGTATGACTCTTTTTAGGATTGTTGGTGATTGCCTGTTAACTCTAATTTTTTAGATAAAAATTTAGAATTGATATTTTCTCTCTAATCTGTCTTAAGCTGTTTTAAAATAGAAATCCTGGAATGGATGAGAACAAGTAGTTTAGGATTGATCTATTCTTCTGTCTAATCACCTCGTGTCACACAAATTCTGAGGGCCAGTGTTGCTGACCAGTGTTGGGTATGCTCCAAATAGGCTCTTAATCTCAAAGGTATATTTAACAGTAGTAATGTTAACAACAGATTCAGGAGACCTCTTGCATTTCAATCTAAACCCAATCTGTTGTACTTTGGTCAAGTTACTCTTGCATTCAGTGTGTCAAAATTTTCAACAGTAAACCAAGGAGAGGAAAAAGTTTTTAACTCGTAGTTTCTATGGCTACTAAATGAGCTGATACATGTGAAGGGCTTAAAATAACATGTGGTTTAGAGACATATTCAATAAATGTCATTTTCTCTTATTAAAAGCATACTGATATTAGTAAGACTTAACGTAATGGTTGTCTCTTAAGATTTTCTTGACTACCCCCATGTGTATAGGTAGAAACTATTCTTGGAGTGGATGTTTAACTCAGCAGTTCAGATACTAGCATCCTAAATCAGAGTATCTGGGACCATTTTCCGACTCCCGGTCCTGACTCCAGCTTCCTTCTACTGCAGACACTGGGAGAGAACAGAGATGGCTCCAGTAATTTGGTTCTTGTTACCCATGTGGAAGATGTGGATTAAGTTCTCAGATCTTGGCTTCAACCCTGGCCTAATGCAGGCATTTGGAGAATGAATCAGAAGAGGGGAGAGTTCTCTCCATCTCTGTCTCTGTCTCTCTCTTTCTCTCTGCCTGTAATTGCTTTCTCAGTATACTCTTATTTAACTTAGAATATGTTGCCCTGCTAGCATAGTTTGACTTTTATCATACTTTAAGGAATATCTGATATATCATTATGTAAGACTTCATGTCTTAGAGAGCTTAGGTCACATAAGATCCACATGTGTGGATCTTCAACATTTGACATAACCTGCCATTCTCTAGGTGTTTCTTCGTGGTTATCAATCAAAACTCTGGAGTCAGACTGCCTTTGTTTAAATACTAATTTGACTATCTACTAGCTATGTGCCTGTAGCCTCGTTACTTAATCTCCCTAAGCCTTAGTCTTCTCCTTGGTAAAATAAGGATAATTAAGTACCTATATCACAAGGTTGTTAAAAAATTAAGTTAATACATACAACAATGTATGTATGTATGTATTGGTTTAGAAGAACTCAGAAAATATGTATAAAATAATGCTCTACTGTTGTAAAGTTGAATCAATTAATTAAAGGAAAAAAGTAAAAAATGTCATGTTATTGCACACAAATACCAAAGTTTCAAGTCACAGGAATAATAGAGTAGAGATTTTCTATGGCTAGAAAAAGGAAATTCCGTATTTATAGACATTCTTCATCTCTAGAAACGACATTCCATTATTTAACACTTAAATGAACACAAATGAAGGAGGTAAATTTCCTGGCATAATTTCTTCTATATGTTGCTTGAGTAATAAAATCAGGCTTCAGTCTGCAGCCTTTCCTTAGCATGAGATTCTTTGATGCTCTATCTTGAATATTTTGAGACATTCATTTTCCCATTGCATTCCTTACTGACTTCATAGATTGGGACTTACTCAATGAAGAGATCCACTAGCTGTTTCGGTTTGCTGAGCTTTAATTTCATGGTCCAGTAGGAAGAAGATTCTTTGGTGTTATTCCTAGTAGGCACTGGAATAAGGTGAAGCAGGGTGAACTGAGTAATAGAAGAGATTTATGATGGCTTGTAATTTCAATTAGATGGCAGTTTGTAGTAAACAATAATAGATAATTCATTAGTGGAAAATTTTGATCAAAAAAGTAAGCAATATTATCTTCTGATTTTCCCCTCTTGACTGCACTCAAATTATATTTTTTTCTAGTATATATGGATCAGAATTGAGGCTATTGTAATTTAAAAAACTGTTCCAATTGAAAAATTTTTTGAAAAGTAAATATCCATGAAGTTTCTTTGAAAATGCAAATGTACAGAGGTGAATCATCTTGAGGGCAGGGGTGATTCCATTTGTTTCACAATTCCTACCATCCAGCACAGTACCAGACATGTGCTGGGTGCAATCAACAAATGCTTATTCAATGCATGAGTACAGGTTATTTTTTATGAGAGAACATTCATGCTCTCCTACCATTTATTGACATATTTCATATTTCTACCCCAGTGGTAAGCAGGTTTTCATTAATTTACCCCATTTAGTCCTTACCATAATCTTTCCAAGGATGGATTCTGTTATTTTCCTTATGCAAAAATTGAAAAATGACCATATGGTTTAAAATGACATATCCTGGGACATAATATCATAAGTAAAATTTGTCATAAAATCTATGATTTGTATTTTGTTTTTATAACACAAGATGACTTCATCTACATATGGATAAAGCAAATGCACGAATTTATATTTGTATGATTTAACTATTAAAGTGAATAAATGAAAACTAAGAAACATGCAATACACCAAAGAGGTAAGAATTAGCACTGTGTGGGGGTGTGTGTGTGTACAAATGTAGTCACATGTATATGTACAATGCACAATAAGGAGAGTGATTTTCCTAAGCAAATGACTTTGGTTGAACAAGAGGAAGGATCTGGTCGGCAAACAATGATTATGGATGCACAAGAAAAAAGCTTAATGAAGATCTTAAGTTCTAAGGTAAATGTCTGGTATTTTATAAGAAAGGGTAGATGCCCACATCTCATCAAAGGAAAGTCCTAACCCATATGTTCAGTAAAGACCTTTAAATGAAACTTTTTGTTCACCTACTGCTTGACCTTGGTTTGCTTCTAGTTCACTGCAGTTGTGCTGCTTCAAAGCCCTTTGCTGACTTAGCAGAGAGGCCTTTCTTTTGCCTATCATTATTTCAAATATTTGGTAAGCTTTTACATATGTTTGGCCTGCTATCTGCTTGAGCTTGCATTTCCAGAACACAGTCATAAGCAATCAGCAGTCCCTAAATGACTGCTTTAAGAACTTAGGATGAGACTCACAGCTCAGTAAGCTGGAAGAATTTCCTGGAGGACCAGAAGCATATTGTAAGACCAGCTTTCAGGATTCTTGTGGTTTCTCATGCATTCCCGAGTAAAATGGATTGCGTAAAGTGCTCATGAAGTACAACCATGTTTCATACCTTTGGGGAGGTTATAACCTACTATAATTACATTTAACAGATCATATATCATACCTTGAATTTAATAAACAGAAAGCCAATTACAGAAATACAAAATTTAAAATTGTTTGCTCAAGTGTTGTCTCAGAAAAGTAATAGTCATCAAGGGGGGATTTTGTGGCTGTGGATAAACTGTTGACCTAACAAAATTTGCTAAGCAAAATCTCTATAATTTGCTTTTCTGCTGCTATTGCTTTAACCGAAGACCTATTGAAGCCCTAATACTAATTGTAGCTCTTCAAGATTTGAGAATTTATGGTCTTATTACTTGCCACTCCATCTTATACTTTATGTTCCCAGTAACACTGTTGGTGGGTGTCCCTAAGTTCTATGCTGTTTCTTCCTTTAATGTGGATGATCACACTCTCCCTCCTGCTGGGAATATTCTTTCTTCTACTCATCCATTTAAATTCAACTCTGTTTAAGATTAACCTCCTCAGGAACCTTTCAGGCCATGAAGACGGGGTTTTTCCCGTTCTGATCCAAGAGTGGATTCAGTGCTGCATTGACATCATTAAGAAATGTACTCTTTATTCTCATTCATACTTCCAAGTTTCTTTGCATCTTTTAGAAATATAACTTTATTCTACTGTTTAAAACTTTTGATGACAAGATGGCTTCTAGTTTTTTTTAACATTGATTAATAAAATAGATTGGGTAGATAAATAATACTATTTTATTACCTCCCCACCACTCTATACCCACTAGAACAATGTGTTTTTGTGTAAGTTATACCTACTAAGGGTAATGGAAAAGTCATAGCTACAGTGGATCTTGGGATGCTATTGGTCTGGTAAAATCTTAATTAACTACTGAGTTTCTTTCTTTTTTTTAGCAGTCACAGCTACTTACTTAATTACATGAGGGACACAGAGAGAGTGAGAGTGAGAGAGAGAAAAGCAAAGAGAGCTCCCATCCAATTGTTCACTTCCCAAAGCCCAGACTGGGTCATAGTTCAAGTGGGCAGCCAGAGACTCAATCCAGTTTTCCCACATGGGAGGCCGGAATTCAATTACTTGACTAATTACTGCTGCCTTCCAGTGTCTGCATTGGCAGGAAGCTGGAGTAAGTATTCAAGTTGGGGATGGATGCGAGGCAGGAGCGTCTTAAACCATAGGGCTAAATTCCCGCTTTCTTAGAGTTTATATTTACATAGCTTTTCAAAATTCTCTCTACAAATCCAAAATTCATGGGAATTGTTAACACAAATAGGATAAAAGATGAATTTTGTCTAGATTTTTTTAAAAGTTTTTTTTTTTTTTTAATCTCTTCATTCTCCATGGGAAGCACTGAGGCCCAGATTTGTGAATTGAGTTCTCCTATACTTAGCAGTTACAAGGAAATGCAGATGAGACAGCCAGCTCCTGTCTCAAGTTGTATAATTGAACAGCTAGCCACATTTCCTTTATATGGGTCTTGTGTATTTGAACTGATAGTGTAAAAGACATGTCAATCTTCTAAGTGAACGAGTTTGTTTCTTTTGTGTAATGTTACAATTCCTTTAAGAATCACTTGTAGAGAATATATCATTTCTAAGAGCAGAACTATAAAAGCTAAAACATAGTGAAACACTACTATTTTTCTAGGTTACCTGATCAGCCCTTGTGCATAACTGGAGTAGACTTGATCCTTAAGGATAAAATCTGAATTTTATAATATTCTTGGATTTCATGTGCCTGACTAAGCTTTTAAAGTTCACAGTATATACACTGAGATGCATTCTTCTTTCTTTAAGGCCTTTAAGAAATTATGGAGAAACTAAGTAACTTAAAGAAGGACATTTGCATTATTGAAAATAGGCTCAGAGATCATTAAACATGTTTTGTCATTAATAAACCTATGTGAAAAACTTGAAAAACATTGTCCTAACAATCATGCATCACAGTATAACCAAAAAAACCCATTATTAGTAGCTAATATCTTTTATTTTTACATTGATGTTAATACAAAAGCAACTTATTATCTCTGTTTCAACCCGTTTCTCTTCTTAAATGCCTTTCACAATTTTTATTCTGGTTTTCAAAGGTTGGGTACAGATTGGTAGTCAGATTATTTCTTAAATTTTATTAATATTTAAAATGCCTTAGCCTACAGAAAACATAGCATTGTAGGATTTTCTTTTCTTTTTAAAAGATTTGTTTATTTGAAAGAGTTGAGAGCGAGAGGGAGAGAGGGAGGAAGAAGAGAGGAGAGGGGAGGAAGAGAGGGGAGGGATATCTTCTATCTGCTGGTTCACTCTCCTGATGGCCAAAATGGCTGGGACTTGGCCAGGCCAAGGCAGGAGCCAGGAGCTTCTTTCTGGTTGCTCATGTGCCCCACCAAGCACTTGGGCCATCTTTTCCCAAGTCATTAACAGGGAGCTGGATTGGAAGTGGAGCAGCAGGTGGTGGCTTTATCAACTGTGGTACAATAGCAGCCCCTGGATTTGCTTCCTTTAATATTAACATGCAACAGATAGGTCCACAGACTGCATCTATGCCATTGCCTTCTCAAGTAAATTAGGTAAACATGTAGAGGTTTTACATTTCTGATGCCATGGGAAATTGGCACTGTTTTCTTATGCGTGCTATTGGTTATGAAAAAATGTGTAATGTGAATGAAACTGACTTGAGAAATTGCTTTTTTCATTTTTAATGAATGGGGAATTAGTTTAGGACATATACTCTGTTTAATAAAAAACTCCCAAGAAGTAAATAAAGTGTTCATGATCATCTTCTAGTCTGTATCATTCTAATGATTCTGAGACCCTCAGACCTGCCCTCCTGGCCCACCGGCTACTCTGCTCCTGTACTGAACTCGCTGGACTGTAGCATCTCACAGATGGATAGCTATGGATGATATGAAGAAGGTACTTTCCTATTCCTTATTTAATAAATGCTATTTCTGTATCATATACTGCTTTGAAATTTTTCACATTAAACTGATAACAATTGAATTATTAGGGAATTAGTATTACATTATATTACATTTTAAATATTTTAATATTGTAACACCCTGAACTGCCATAGAAATCATCTCATATGTGGCCTGTCCTATTGAATCCCATGTTTAAAATATCCATTTGAACCTGGCTCCAGGCTTCGGATCCGCAAAGCGCCAGCCATAGTGGCCATTGAGGGAGTGAGCCAGCAAAGGGAAGACCTTTCTTTCTCTCACTCTCTCTCTTTCTCTAACTCTACCTGTCAAATAAAAAAAATTCCATTTGACCAGGTCAGAATTGACTTTCATAATCTTATCTTTGTTACCTCTTACTACAAATTATTTCTTTGTTACCTCATGGCTTACTTGTTTTTTTTATATTTGAAATAAGTTATTGTTGATTCTTTTGTTTTTGTTGTTGTTGTTGTTGTTGTTGTTATGGAAACCTAAAATAGAAAATAGGAAAGATTTCCATGGGAAAAAAATAAATGCTAATCTTCATAGGATTGGGAATGAAGAAATAAAAGCTGAGGTCTTCGTTCTAAAGTCAACTATAAAGCAAAACAATACATTTGATAGCACATTTTTACCAGATTATTGTGAAGGGTTTAACAATGTAAATATTATTAGGTATTTCCTGCTGTCTATAAACATGCTCACGGTTCATATATTTTACAGAACCTCTCCTGCTGTTTCTAGAAATAACCACCTACTTCAAAATGTACTATAATCCCCTATTAAATTGTTTGAATTTAAGAAAAATGAAAATAAAAAAGCAATTGCTATATTACAAAACAAATTTTTCTTCTTGAAGGTAATAAAAAATGTCTGAGAAGTTATGTCAGCCATATCAGAATTTCTAAAATTGGGGGTCATGTAAAAATTGATTTACTGTTGTTTCTCACCTAAATTAATGATCTGAATTCTATGCATCAAATGTACCTAGCTTAATGCTGAATCTTAAGGCCTGCACACTCTGTGAAGCAATTTCATACATTTATCTGACTTGGTCTGTGAGTTAACCAAACATATTTTCAACATTTTGTTGTTAATAATTGTAATGACTAATGGCACATTAATTAATAGTAGTAGTCCCACTTTTTTGAGCAGTCATAATGTGGTAGGCACTGCACCAGCCACAGTATTATGTTGTTTAATTGTCTCAACATTTCTGAGGTTTGATTTATGCTTATGTCCCTGGTGAGGACACTTAGATGCTGGAAAATAAAGCAGCTTGCTCAAGAACAAAAATAAATGACCTCAAGATTTGGGATGTGAATTCAGGACTGTGTAATTCCAACACTCATTTTCATTCGATTAGTGATGAAGGAAACTCTGGAGTAAGCTAATCCAAGCAGCTAACGGCTTTTTGAATTGCTTTATAAAACAAGAATACCATGACAGTTTCCTTTCGCAAAAATGAAAAGAGAATTCACATTAAGATTACAACTGCAGAGTAGAAGTTGGAAAACTAGCAAAAATATTTCTCACAAAGTCTGACACCACAGAAATTTTTGGTCAGTAAGAACTGGGTGACATTCAAAGATGGGTGTGAGCCACATAAAGTAGTTAAACTAGCCAAAGGTCTCTTCAAGATGGCAACTCTTAACTGAATATGCATCATTTTCACTCACACAGGAAACACTGCGAGTTCTGTATTTACAAACGTTTGGGGGCTGGCCTTGTGGCACTGCAGGTTAAGCTGCTACTTGTGACACCAGTAGTCCATGATTGAGTGCCAGTTTGAGTCCCACCTTCCTGCTAATGCACCTGGGAAGGCAGTGGAAGATAACCCAAGTACCTGGGTCCCTGTCCCCATCTGGAAGCTCATGATGGACCAATTCTTGGCAAAATCTCAACCTCCCCCATTCTCCTAAAAATAGAGTTTTCTTTCCATTTGTATAAACGTTGCATTCTTGACATATTTATATATTAAAACCATGCAAAGTATTTGTGTCATTATATATAGGATGGAGCAAAGTTTAAAGCTTAGACACTAATCGACAGGTTTTTCACCTTCGTGTATGTCTGAGGATGGAATAGATGGAATTCCTGGTTCTTGGGTTAGGCCTGGCTGTTGCAGCCATTTTGGGAAGTGAAGCAGTGAACAGAAGGTCTCTGTCTCTATTTCTCTCTCTCTGTCACTCTGCCTTTCAAATCAATGAATGAATCTTTTTTTTTATTATTTTAATTTTTTTTTTTTTTTTGACAGGCAGAGTGGACAGTGAGAGAGAGAGACAGAAAGAAAGGTCTTCCTTTGCCGTTGGTTCACCCTCCAATGGCCGCCATGGCCAGCGTGCTGCGGCTGGCGCGCCGCGCTGATCCGATGGCAGGAGCCAGGTACTTTTCCTGGTCTCCCATGGGGTGCAGGGCCCAAGGACTTGGGCCATCCTCCACTGCACTCCCTGGCCACAGCAGAGAGCTGGCCCGGAAGAGGGGCAACCGGGACAGAATCCGGCGCCCCGACCAGGACTAGAACCCGGTGTGCCGGTGCCGCAAGGCGGAGGATTAGCTTAGTGAGCTGCGGCACCAGCCATGAATCTTTAAATACATTTTTTTTTGCCTATCCTTTATCCAGGATGACAATCAGGCCCATGCCATTGTCCTTTCTCCTGAGTGAAAGTGGCTGGTCAGATGTATTCAATCAGTGCCTGTGAGTCTCTGCTTAGATGCCATGTGGCAGGAATGCCCTCCCAGGCACAGATAAACAAGTAAGGGATTCTTATGTTAAAATACACATCAAAATACTTAGGTACAGCTTAAAATTATGTTAATAATTAGGGATAATTAAATAATTAATTATAGTAAGTGATATGATCTTAGTATCTCCTGTCTGCTAGTCTGTGCTCATTAGAATTTTGTGATCATTGTGGATTAACAAATAAATTATGAAACTTCCAAACTGAACAAATTCAAGTTGTATTATATAACATCTAGCAAATTTTTGTCTATGGTACATAAGGGGGCAATTTCACTCCCTCTGTGGTGTTTTAGGCTAGTGTGAGTGACTGGTTTTCACGCTGGCTGTAAGGGTTACATCTGATGTTTGGAGATGTTGCTGGTAGTAATCAGAGATGTCTGGTAAGGATGCTAGACTGCCTGTAGTTCTTGAAGGTAAGTCCAATACAATGAAGAATACCCTGTGGGCTGCTGTGATTTGAAAGTTCCTCAGATACACATGAATCTAAACAACTTGATCATTATTATCTAAGCTTAAAACTTAGCTCCATCCTATGTATAATGACAAATATTTCACGTGGTTTTAATCTATAAATATTTTCAAGAATGCAATCTTCATACAAACAGAAGGAAAAGCCTACTTTTTTGAGGGTTGGGAGAGGTTGGGATTTTGCCAGGAATTGCTCATGTATAACAAAATCATTTGTGGCAATTATCAGTAAGACAAGATCTACATCATTCTGTTTTTATACATGCCATTTCAATTTTACCTATAGGTGCCAGAATCCTATTTTTCTATTATTTCCTCTATGGTAGTTATGTGTGATCATTTCTACAGCAGAGAACATTTTATTTTATTCTAAATGGTGTTTATTTTCTTCTTTAGGTTACTGAAATAAGTAATGTTGATTTTCCAAACACTAAAAAGTTAGATTATGTTATGGACTGATTTTAGCACGGAATAAAAGTGTTATATGAGATATTGCTATGATAAATAGTAAATATATATACTTATACACATATATGGGATACATAGAATATATAAAGCACCTGTAAATACAGTCATATGCTGAATAACACTGTTTTGGTCAGTGATGGGCCACTTTAACAGTGGTGGCTGCCTAAGATTCTAATGGAAGTAGAACAGGATTGTGTAATTTTAGATGCATAAAGATAAAAGGAAGCTATAGGGAAAGGAAAAGAAGAATCCCTCTAAAAATTAGCATTGAAGGGTTGCAGAAAGTTTTTTTAGTCTTTAACAAACTCCTTATAAATGAAAAAATGGACCCTGGCACAGAAAGGTTTTCCTTAATACAGAGGACTCTTCGTAGTACATTATCTGCTTACAAGTAAATACATGATGAAAAAAGAAACAAGAACACCACTATGGACATTTCTACAAAGATCAGTACCTCCTCCTGAGGCAGGTCCTTCAGGACACCTGTCACAGGAGGCACTGTCATGGGAGTCGACAATTCCATGTTATTCTCCTGAGGATCTCACAGTGGGAAAAGATGTGGAGGTGGAGGACAGTGATCTTGATGAGCCAGACCCTGAGCAGACCTAAGCTAATGTGTGTTTGTGTCTTAGTTTTTTAACAAAACCTTTAAAAAGTAGAAAAGCAAATAAATAGTTTTGAAAACAGAAAAAAAAAACTTATAGAATAAGGATGTAAGTTGAAATAAGTGTTACTACGAAAAGTAGAGAAATTTTAAAAGTCATCAGTTCATAAAGTGAAAACATGATATTAAGCAACAATTAATTTCTTATGGAAGAAAGAAAAATATTTCCTTATAAATTTAGTGTAGCCTAAGTCTACAATGTTTAAAAAGTCTACAGTCTTGTTCAGGAATGTCCCAGGTTTCACATTCACTATCACTCAGAACAATAAGTAGTCCTGCAAGTTCCATTCACCTGTAAAGAAGTACTTAAATATAAGTCAGAATTATGAAGTCAGAATTATGGAGAGAGAGGGAGTTACAGAGAGAGAAAGAGAGAGAGAGATCTTCTATCTGCTGGCTCTCTCCCCAGGTGGTCACAACGGCCAGGGTTGGGCAAGGCTGAAGCTAAGACCCAAGAGCTTCTTCCAGATCTCCAACATGGGTGGCAGGGTTCCAAGTATTTGGGCCATTTTTGACTGCTTTCCCAGGTGCATTAGCATGGATCTGGATTGGAAGAGGAGCATCCAGGATTCAACCCAGTGCTCATGTGGGATATCTACAAAGCAGGCAGTGGCTTAAATCACTGTGCCACAATACCTGTCCCATAGATACACAAGTTTTTACCATTGTGTTATGGTTGCCTACAGTGTTCAATGCATGCTGAATAGACTTGTAGCTTAGGAGCCATAAGCTATGTTACATAACTAAGATGTATGATAGACTATACCATCTAGGTTTGTATAAACACATCACATATATGTGTAATGATTAAATCATTAGATGATGCAGTTAGGGTGTATCCCTGTTGTTCTGCAACATTTTACTGTCTTAGTATTACTATGTATTGCATTCTTAGAGTACTTAATATATTTTCCTTATCTATCTGTCACCCATATATTTAATTTCCTGTGTAGTCTCATGTACAGTGGGAGCTCAGATAATGATACCCCAATGTGAAGGTTTCAGTCTCAGAAGTAAAGTTTGTCTCTGAACTTCTGCTGCCATCCTGTCTCTCACTTATCTCTACTCTGAGATAAACCAGAAAACTGTATTTCATCTTCCTTATGGCAGGGCAAAGAAACCAGAAGACCTTATGTTCAATGGCAGTCACGAGACCTAAAATTAACACTCTAGCTGTCTCCCCAACTTTCTGTGTAAGAGTTGGCCATGAGGAAATTCTCTGTTCTACCTTGTTGGATTGTGGGTCATAACATCTCTATTCTAGCAAGGATCATACACCTACTTAGAAGGAAGGAAGGAGTGCAGCAGAAAGAGGTCAAGAAGAACATGAACAGACAGGGTTTGCCCCTTAGTCTACTGCTATTACATCATGCACTCTCTGTCCAAATGCATTTCTGTTTGGCTATGCATGCTTCATTGAACCTAAATATAAAAATGGGTAGTTCACCATTAATTTATGGTCTTCAGTCTTAAGGCTTTGTAAAACAAATGTGTTAAGGCTTCCTCATGGTACCCTGTCTTTTGTGCTAGTGGTGTTGGCGTGACCCTTTCTGATGGGCAGGGGATGGCTCACCCCCTTTTTTACCTATCCAACACATACACCCAAATCATCATTACTATTAGAGTTTCCTGTCCTCCTCAAATCCCCTCCAACACACTTTCCATCTGAAAGCTCTAATTTGTAGTTCATTATTAATGAGTGGTGTAACACTCTTCTAAACCAAAGGAAGAGTTCTTTATTTACTTTGCTCTCTTTTGTGATCTTTTATTTTTTCCTACTTTCTTTCTTCAGTCAACATGGGACCCTGTTTCTTATGGGGGGCAGCGCTGTGGTGCAGTGGGTTAATGCACTGGCTTGAAGTGCTGGCACCCCATATGGGCGCCGGTTCAGGACCTGGCTGCTCCACTTCCAATCCAACTCTCTGCTATGGCCTGGGAGGGCGGTGGAGGGTGGCCCAAGTCCTTGGGACCCTGCACCCACGTGGGAGACCCAGAAGGGGCTCCTGGATCCTGGCTTCGAATCGGCGCAGCTCCAGCCATTGTGGCCACCAGATGGAGGACCTCTCTCTCTGCCTCCCTCTCTGCATCTCCTCTCTCTGTGTGGCTCTGACTTCCAAATAAATAAATAAATCTTAAAAAAATTATTATTACTTTGGAGTTGTCAGTGTGTGCATTTGATACTTCTTTGCAATTTTTGGTTACTGGGATGATTGATGACTCTTAAGCTGTTTCAACAGCCTTGCCTGACACTGTGACATTTGGGAGGTGGGAGGATACTTTGTCCTCCTGCAAATGAACAGGATGCACTCTTCCTTGATCCCCTTTCTCAGTCAGGAAAGTCATTTCCTCAGGACTCAAAATACACTCATCCTTTCAGTAAGTGATATTCTAGATCCAGAAAAACAGACATGCTATGAATCATTGACTGAAGGTTGAAGGAATGTATACTAGTGGGAGAGAGGAGGTAGAGACATTTTACTTGTTGTTCTTTATTTAATAGTGGCATTTTCAAATAAAGAAATCATAAAGTACCAACATTTCGGAAATAATAGTTTTGATAAAACAAAATCATGCTGATCTTTAAAATTTTTATTATGCTTGAGAAAGCATATTTTTAATTTACATTGTAGTCAAATGCTTAAAGCTCACTAAATAAAAAGTTTAACAAGTGAAACTAAAGAGACCTTAGTTTAGCAAGAATGTAGTCAAGGTCTATGAACAATAAACCTAATGAAAAGATACAAATTTCACTCATATACAACAAATTCAAAAATAATCACAAATCATTAAAACTAATACATGATTCTTACCAATTTGTCAAACATATAAAACAAAGTTTGGCAGAAAAGTAGCAGTTTTTATATACCAATAATGATTTTGTTGAAAGGGAAATCAAGAAAACAATCCCATTCACAATAGCTACAAAATGTTAAATATTTTGGAATAAATTTAACCAAAGAAGTAAAAGATCTCTAATGAAAATGATAAAACACTGATGAATGAAATCATCAAGAACACACAAAGAAACAATAGATTTTCCTTGTTTCCTGGATTGGAAGGATTAATATCAAGCATACCAGGGGATTCCAATTCAATCCCATCGAGGTGGCATGTACCAATGCCATCTCACTGTTCCAGGTGATCAGTTTCAGTTCACAGTTGGTCATGGTGAAGGGACTGGGAGTCAAAGGGAACACATAGACAAGTCTAGTACCTGCTAACGCTAACCGATGGAGTAAATAAAGGGGAGAGTGATCCAACATGGGAAGTGAGATACTCAGCAGACTCATAGAATGGCAGATGTCCTAAATAGCACTCTGGCCTCAGAATCAGCCCTAAAGGCATTCGGATCTGGCTGAAAAGCCCATGAGAGTATTTCAGGCATGGAAAGCCAAGACACTCTGGCAAAAGATCTCTGCGAGTGAGATCCCAGTGGAAAGAACAGGTCTTCAAAGAAGGAGGTACCTTTCTCTGAAGGGAGGAGAGAACCTCCACTTTGAATATGACCTTGTCTAAACAAGATAAGAGTCGGAGAACTCAGAGGGCTTCCATAGCCTTGGAAACTCATGACTGGAGCATAGGGAGATTACTGATGCCATAGACAGGAGTGTCAATTGGTAAAGTCAACAACAGGAGTCACTGTGCACTTACTCCTCATGTAGGATCTCTATCCTTAATGTGCTGTACATTGAGATTTAATGCTATAACGAGTACTCAAACAATATATTTCACTTTGTGTTTCTATGGGGGTGCAAACTGTTGAAATCCTTACTTAATGCATACTAAACTGATCCTCTGTAAAAAAAAAAAAAAAGAAAGAAAAAAAAAAAAGAAATTATCAATTCCCAACTTGACTCTCACTGGGATTAAACATGACAATAGGTCTGATCTGATTTCATCATCATCTAAAAAAATCATCTATTATTTTTCACTTTATGTTTCTGTGTGGGAGCAAACTGTTGAAATCCATACTTAATGTATACTAAGCTGATCTTCTGTATATTAAGATAATCAAAAATGAATCATGATGTGAAGGGAAGGGGAGAGGGAGTGGGAAAGGGGAGGGTTGTGGGTGGGAGGGACGGTATGGGGGGGAAGCCATTGTAATCCATAAGTCGTACTTTGGAAAATTATATGCATTAAATAAAAGTTTTTTAAAAAAAATATCATTAAAAACTCAATCTGAACTCAAAATGGTGATTCCTAGAGCTGTGAATGGTGGAGCGGATAGAGGGAGTTTGGATGAGGTATGAAGAAAAAGAGTCCGAAGGAAGGAATAAGTTCCCGTGCATAGGGTGGTGGGGGCTATAGCTCACATTATTACCTGGTATATATTGTATAAATACGTAGAAGCGCCAAGCCTCCAATCAATAAGTATTGAGTCTGTCAGCAACATGCTACGCTCTTTAAATTTTTTAGATTCAATTCATGCTTTCAATGATCAATATTTGAGACAGTCCTGTTTATAAATAAGGAAATATATATGAAGTTATTTGGTTTTATGAACTATAAAACTGAGATTTGAACCTAGCTCAGTTGGACTTAGAAACTCATACTACTAACAGACATGGTGAAATACAGATGGTGTTTCCTCTATAGTGTAGCAAACTTCATAACTCTAGCAATGCTATTTGTGATTGGGTGGATTCTGACAGTTACTGAGTTTGAGAAATGAATTAGTTGACCTCTTATTGGTGTTGTATAGTAACTTTACAGACATTTGAACAAAAAATTTCAAATAACTCAGAAAAATACACAGATAATGTCATATTTCAAAACCCAATGCACTGACAAAATACACAATGAAAAGAAAATAGAAACTTTTATTGTGAAAGTATAAAGAAATTGAACTCAGCTTCAAAGGGAT